>NC_071584.1:17062522-17373855 GCF_024509145.1 Vidua macroura | reverse complement strand
TCAGAATCTGTACCAATGGCAGATCATTACTTAGCACGAACAAAAATATTTATCCTGGGGATTGCAAGCACATGAATGCATTTTATGATGACTTCTTTTTATAGACCCTGAGCTTATTTCTGGCCTCTATTATTCCTGGTGAAGACTTTGTCTTCTGTAAAGGGAAATAAATTGGGTGTAAAATGCTAACAGATAACCCAATGAAGCCACTTGTTCATGAGGTTCAGTGGTGCACCCCAAACCTCCCCGGGATTTCTGCCCTCCTCTCTCTGGGAAAGGGGGGCAGCTCAAACAAAGAAAAGGTCAGTGGGGTAAGGAGAGAGATGTTTCTAGGAATTCTCATTCCTAACTTCTCCACAAGGATTCCAGAAACAAGGAAGCCTGGGCTGTCTGCACAGACCAGGGCTGAGAGGAAGAGGATGAGGAGTTTCTCCCACATGCCCAAGGGAATGTCAGCACTATCCAGGAGCAAATCAAGGAGCATTTACTGCATTTCAATAAAGTCAAACACGGTGGTTCCTGCAATCGAGGATTTGTCTGGGTTTCTACCCACAGTACAGCTGTGCCCACGAGAGCCTGCACTGCAGCTCCTGGCCTGATCCTGAGCTGAATTCCCTGATCCCAATCCCAAACTGAATTCCCTGATCCCGAGCTGAATCCCCTGATCCCCATTCTGAGCTGAATTCCCTGATCCCAATCCCAAACTGAATTCCCTGATCCCAAGCTGAATTCCCTGTGCCTGATCCCGAGCTGAATTCCCTGCTCCTGATCCCAAGTTGAATTCCCTGATCCCAAGCTGAATTTCCTGTGCCTCATCCCGAGCTGAATTCCCTGCCAGTGGCCTATGGGCCATTCATCTGTCTGCAGTTCATTCAGCACTAAACTTAGCACAGGAAAAGGACACTTCAAAGCAGCTCTACAGAGCATTGTGAAACACTCTGAGAGGTTTAGGGCATCCAGGGAAGAATCATTCCAACCTCCTAGAGAGAAACATCACTGACCCAAACGCGCTTTGTGCAGCTGTCACCCGTTCTGTCAACTCTGCGAGCTCAACAAATACAAGAAATTGTATTTATCTCCTCTGCCCGTTTCCCATTTACACAGAGCTCCACAGGCTCGTAATTAACAGCCTGAGAGAGAGTCAGCTCCTGAAATTAAGCTGCAGAAACTGAAGACAAGTGAGGAGGTTTGTTTGAAAGAGGAATACCTACGCAAAGCACAGGCTTACACAGCTTAGGGCAGATTTGTTGCAATCTAAAAAAAAGTACTACAACCATGAAATCTATGATGAGAATGCCCCATATGAAAACCACCACAGGATTAAGTTCAAGAAAGGAATTTCTCATGCAAACTTTGCACTCTAATCTGAACTTTTACTGTAAGCATTCACTTTCAGTTCAATTATATTTCAGGGGATATTTAGACAAATACTCTGGAAAATTTGACTTGCTCTTGTCTACTTTAGGAATTAGAGGGGACCAGAGATCACAGCTGTCTGGAACAAGATTATGTTTGTAAAGTACAAAAATATTAAAGATGGGAATACTTTTAAAACAAACAAACATAAAAATCTCAAAGCAAACACAGATATCTTTCATCTTATTAAGAAAACACATGACTATTTCCTTTTTCATTCTCTACAAAACAGTCTCATTCAATTGTATTAAAAAACCCTGATAAATTCTGATGGACTTTCCTCTTCCACAAAAATTTCTAACCAATTCTGTAAGCATACACGGTGCAGCAAAGAATTTTTGGGAAATAAATGATGCCATAGCAAAATAAAATGCACTAATTCCTGCACAGCGAGTTCCTGAAAGAATTCCAAGATTAAAGGAACATAAAAAATGAATTACCCTTTTTCACCTCTCATGAGAGTAATCCTCCAGGTCAGCTTTGAGGTACATCTGAAACAAATGGTAAACTGTTTGGTAAACAGAAGGATTTTTCAGCAGCCCTTTTTGAAGGAATCATGGGAAAGTTTAGATCTAATCACAGCATAAAGATGGGTTCAAACTAAGGTTGGATCTTTTTTACACATCCTGCCTATGAAACACATGGAAAATCCAGGGGCTCCAAGGGACCCATTCATACCAGTGACCTACTGTCTCTGCTTTTATTTTTAGCAAAAAATTATATTTTTTATTTTTGGTTTTCTTAGGAAGAACTTGTATATGCTTCTTATAATTTTGTATCTGCAGTTAGTCCCAGTAAGACTGACCCTGGTGTCTCACTTGCCATCACTGCTGCAAAGGGAAAGATAGAAAGAAAAAAGCTGAAAGCAACAGAACACAAGAGAAGTTTTGATGGTTTCCAGGAGTTTGGTTTCCAGTTTGTGCCGAGGGTTCTGTGCCACCCTGACCCCAGGCAGGGCACAGGCAGATGGTGCTCCCAAAGCCTTCACTGAAACACCCCCAAATCGTCTCATCCTCCCTCCCCTGCTGCACAATTCAGGCTGGAGTACGCTGCGCACAACCCAGCGAAAAGCCTTTCCCTGATCCCCTGCGAACACAAGAACTGGGAATTCTCAGCACTCAAGAGCAGGCAGGGCTTGGACACAAGCTCCCCTCCCCACACGCTGCACTCAGCTGGCGTGGAACAAACCCACAGCAAAGTTCCCTTTTTTCATCCCTTATTAACATGAGCCATGGGACCCTCGCAGGAGCCGCGGCCGCATCGCCGACAGGAATCATCCCACCTATGCTTAAAACAAAACCAGCCAACTCTCAGCTGCAGAAACAGCATTTGTGCTTCTCCAAAAAGGGATGGCAAGTCTTTAATTATTAAACCAATTGCATTTAGCAGATGGCCAAAGAAAAGTACTTTTAAAAAGTTGCCCAGAGGGTTATAAAAACGAACAAGCTCCAACAGCTGCCAGCTGGTGCGTGAAATCAATAATGAGAAAACGAGTCCGACTGTATCTTTGTGCTCATTGTCTGGCCCAAGCCAGCCAGGACAAGGGAGCGGGGACGTCACAGCCCGGCTGAATGGATTACGTGGATCTAATTAGGGAAAGACAAACATCTGAAGCGGGCTGGAAGGAGGGAGCCCGTGCGGGATGGACGGAGGCAGGGCCGGCCCCAAACGCACGGACCCCGCCAGCTCCAGGGCCCCCTGGTTCCTTTCTGGAACAGCCAAAATGCAGCAAAAGCACCAAAGGCAACTCAGGCAAACATATGGAATGCTTCACTGATATTCTGCAGTTGGTGTGTAGCCTAAAAATTAATGAAAATGTGCAAAATTACTGAATTAAAATGTTATGTGAATGCTTCTCTGTATTTAATCACTATCAAGTGTGGCTAAGGATATAAATTAATGTTAAGTCTCAGCCTCCCAAGAGCAGCAACCTGGTTATCACTGCTTTTTGTTCTCCAAACTATGCTCAGATAAGAGTTTTTTAAACTATGGGCTGCTCATCAACCTTAAAACAATATTAAATTTCTACAACAACATGACAAGACTTCAAGCAAAAATGCAGAGGAAAAATAAACATTACTAAGGAAGTCAAAATAAAATCAATTTTACAAAGCAATTTCATTTAAATAATTTTAACAAACAAAAACTTACCATGGGGACCTGATTACCCTGTACATAAAAAACAAAAGATACTTTTTCCGGCAGATTATCTATTGGTTTAACAATTTATTCCACAGTCAAAATTTTCCCCTAAATTAGCAGAAAGCATCAGTTTAGTTCAGAGAGCACTGGGGGTTTTATTTGGAGGGGGTGGGAGGGGTTGTGGTGGTTTTTTTAAGGTTCATCCTGGAGAATGATGGATTATTTGATGAACAAGGGGCTGGGTGAGGGAAGCAGTCACATGCAAGAGTAAACAAAACAGAACTGAGAAAAGCACATTTAAGTAAAATTTCAGCTGCAGTAGCAGTGTGCTAAAAAAACAGAGCCACCTCACAGTTAAAGACAGAAGCCTATCAAATCCCAGGATCTCACTGACTTGTCACTGTGGTTTCTCCAGTGAAGGTCCATTGATAAACAGACAGAAAAGCAGATTAAGATAGGCAGAATAAATTATTAATTGCTGCTCTAGACAGCCAAGATAACTCAACACAAAGGCATTCCAAATGTTATTTTTAGCATATAAATAGTACACTGTGTTTTAACCTACATCAGCTGTTTTCTTTATCAGATTTTTATCTGAAGATGGGAACAGCACACATCCCTTCAGCTCCCATCAGCTGCTACACTTGGTAGGATTTTATCTTGGGGAGAAAACAGAGCTCTGAGCTGGAACTCCATCAGCTGGTTTTGTAGTTACTCTGGACAGGACATATTGAAAACTCTTCTTGTGCACACAAAGCCCCTGGTCCATATTAATGCGTGGAAGTGACACTTCCTGGGGACATCCGGACAGGGACCACGCAATTAGCACTGGTTTATGCACTGGAATCTGCTTTTTGCAAATAAAAATCCGGCCTTATTTCCACTCCTGTGACAGCCACAAGCCAGCCACGCCACGTGCAGGGTGCTGGTCTGCATGCAGTGAGCAAATATGATGCACAATGATATCCATTCTGACACATATCTGCTGCAAAGTACAGAGATGGCTTCTTGGACGGGCCTGGAACTGGAATTTCATTGCCATCACGGTCTGCTTCTGTTTTTCAAAAAAACCCCAAGATTTGTAAGCAAGCTTTATTTTCAGAAGCTCAATTTACCTTCTGTTATCACATAAATTCTGTATCAATAAAGTGCCACCATCATTTTTCTTTTCTGCTGCTCAGCAAGGCTTACTTTCAATCACGCAATATATGAAATGTAGATTGCCAGCAGTGAGCATTAATTTTGTCTATTCATTTATTTAGGAATCCTGAAGTAGACTCCTGAAACATTGCTTACAGCAGAACTGTAAACTAAAAGGCACTGGAATAATAAAGATAAGGCTGTCCCATTTAGAAAGGGAAATTTCTACATTCTTGGGTAAACAGAGAGCTCTCATAAATCGAGCAATGCCTTTTAGTGCTGTCAGTGTGACTTGAGTCTAGATGGCCCATTGTGTTCCCTAAGAAACTTACTTAAAATATTTACTGTAGAATTGTTTTTAGTGAGAATGATGAACAAATTTAACTCTTTTTAACAAAATATTTTGTTAAAAGTATGCTTCTCATGGAGTTCCTTTTACTATCTGAATAAACACATCACTTGTAAGAATCATGGCTTCCAGGCTCTGTATTTGTACATGTGCACAGAGATTACAATGGCACACAGATGTGAGTCTGGTTTGTAACCTAAAACTCGGAATTTTGCAGGAATCACTTTGTTTTAATCAGATTCTGCAACCTGCAAATCCCCATCCTCTTCTAATGACACTTACACAATGTCTTGCCTTTGGTGAGCCCAGCTACGTGCACCAATCCAGGTACAAAACCTCCATGAAAAAAAAAAATGGAGATAGTTGTGGTCAATCTTCTTTATTTGTATATCAAAAAAACATTCTCATCTAACACTCAGATTATTTTATTAAATTCATCCTAAAGCATGTGCATAAGGTGAGACCTGGTCATCTTCCACTCTCCTGTTTTTACTACACAAAAATAATCACTTTTGTGTTTGTGCAAAAAAATTCTGTGTTAAGATAAAGGAACTTTCAACTTCAATAACACATGTTTAGCACAGCTGAATGAAGGTATTTAAAAGTCATTGACCATTTAGATTTTACAGCATGAAATGCTGCTTCCAAAGTGAATGAAAATGGGGTTTTAAATGATTTTTTTTTAATTATATAAGTCTTACTAGAATACAAGCATCCTTAGTGGAAAAGCCAGTAAAGGCTAGTTATGGCATGATGTGTTACAATTGTCACAGAGCGATGGTAAAAGGACACTGATGGTGATTTTTTAAGTTCTGTTTCAGAAACATTAACAGAAAATAATCTATTTATGAATAACTGGCTCTGATATGAACAAAACAACTCTTCTGCACTGCAATTATAAAGATACAAACAGCCTGGCATGAGCACAACGACCTGGATCACCTTCAGTCCAAACAGCAGCCACCCTCTGCGTCACTTCTCAAAGATAAATGCAGGCAATTACAAAAATACATGGTGAGTCCCAGCCAAATCCAGACAAAAAACCAGCACTAAATACCGCTAAAAAATCAGGAATGTTTTATCAAAAAACCTGTAACTTTTCGAAAGCTACAATTATGAAATATTTATCCTAGAAGCTCTTACGAAATTCAGGGATTATCTGCACCCAAATCAGTACATTAAAGTGTAGTTAAAATACCTGAACAACCTTAACCCTGTCCCCAGCTGAAGGGCTCACACCTAAGGACCCTCAGGACATTGTAGGCAATCGTGCATTTGGCAGATGGAATGAATTTTAGGATATAAAAGTATAAAAGAAACTTTTGAAATTTAATTATTCTGTCACAAACTCAGTACTGGAGCCCATCGTGGCACACCCAGAAGTTTGTCTTTATCTTCCTAACTTGGCCAAATCTCTTCAAGGAGGTCAAAAAAGCTCAGAAGCTCAGGAGGTGGGAAACTGAGGTGGGTTTTTGAAAAGCACCTGCTGTTGGATTAACTCTTTCCTTTACAAAGACAAGACTGAACCATGTCACATAAATACTGTCTCTGGCTTCAATGGGATTTTCTAGGGAAAATCCAAGGCTCTCTGGGGTGATTTCTGACTCAATTCTGCATCAACAAGCAAAGATCACAGTCAAAAATTGCACATCTGCTTCTCCAAGTTCCTCTTCAAAAAAACCAACTTACTAGCACTGATGGTTGTTTCTTAAAGACTACATTTCTTTCAACCAGTGAATTGCCAAAAGCTTAGAGAAGGTGCAGACCTAAGATAATGTTAATTTTGTTCTTTGGGAAGGAATTTCATGGAAGGCAGGAGGGAAAACCAGGAAGAAAACCAAGAAAAGGAACAAAAATACTGGTAACAATCAGCCCTGTGTTACTGATCCCCCTTGGAGGCAGCCAGGAACAGCTACCCCAGGTTTGGGTTTTACCATCAGTGATCTACCCTTGTAACTCCAAACCCTTCTAAAACTGAGGGATCTTGTAGCTCTCACAAGAGGAAATTTGCCTGAGGTTTCACCTAAGACCTTTGAAACTGATTTTCATTATTAGTTCATAAGACTGGAATCTTTGGCTTGCTTAAGGTTTTTCTACCACAAGGACATGCAGAGTACAGCTCTACTGAGAACTGGCTTGTTGGGCTGTTCATGCAAAGTTCTGACTCTCAAAGCAGTGAATGCAGGTCCGTGATGAGCCCCATGATTAATCACTACACTTGGAAATACACTTAAAATTCCACTTCTACAGTTTACAGTGTGGGTAGGCTGTCCTTGCTGAAGCACAGAGATCTCCACCACATCCTTTCCCTATCCAGCTACTTCAGGTATTCGCACACTTTGGGATACTTCCTTCAGACAGATTCTCTACATGTGTATTTCCCTTATTTATATTTGTTTACAGTTGAGTAATTTCTAATTTGTTAATGTGTTGACCAGAATCCAACATGTAAATGTATAGAGCCGCTTCCAATTAATGAGATCAGGAATCTTTTGTAATGACTCTTTAGGAAGAACAACAGACAGAAAGACCAAAAGTAATTCCTCTAATATGGCATTGACCATCTCCCTTTTCTCTGCATTTACACTGCTTCAATTCCCAGTTAAATAATATGAAATAGATGAAAGATCTTTGTCCTGTTTTCAAAATTGGACACCGATGACACTTGATTCCCCTGATAAAATTCTGTCTACCCAAAATATTCTTGCCTGCAATGAGAATTGTTGGTACTGAGAGCTAAATCAAATGGAGTAGGAGTTTCAGGGAGCAATCCAGACTACGGCAAATATTAAAAAGCCACTTGTGAAATTCTGGCTACGTCTCCCTTTCTGATTTATTGTAAGCTGTATTACAAGGTAATTCGCTCAGTAAAACTCAAGACCTTTCACCCTGCTACTACCAGAACTCTAAGAATACAAACTTAAACAATAAGTGTGATACTAATCCTGGCTACTCCTACAGAGGAGAGCTGCTTCCTCTGCACTTCCAGATCCATTAAACTGAGGGGAGGCAGCCAAGAATCCCTCTGAACCCACAGATCTCCCATGTAGCACCGAGCTATAAATATTTTCCACGCTCAGGGTTCAAGCAGCAGCAGCCCATAACAAAAAGCTGCATTCCCAACTGCATCCTAATGGGATCTTCCCAACTCCAGTGCTGCTGCTGGGCTATCAGCACATGAAAGTCCCGGAAAAAGAACTGAAACACCACGATGGGTTCCCATTGTCCTTGAAAGCTGCCTCCTCCTCCGTCCCCTTTGTGAGCAGGGCGCTCACACAGCCCCGATCCATCCACGCCTGCATTCACAGCTCACCAATACTCATATGCAGCAAGGTCAGAAATTTTTTTTTTTAACATTCTTTGATTAATGCTGAGAGCTGCAGCATGTTTAGACAGGGTCGTGACCCCAGGCATCCATTTAATCAAATTTCTCTGCTGCTTGTCCCAGTGGAGCCATCGCAACAAGAAACTCTCTCAATGAAAAAAAAAAAGGAAAAGAAAAAGAAAAGGAAAAAAAATGCACACTTCACATCTCACATTGTTTACATGCTGTTAAGTAATTATTTCACTCTTCGACCCCCACTGGCCATCAACAGACAAGTCACCTCCTTGGAGATTCTGAAAAGCTTATTCAGCTGTATATAATTCATTTTGTCTCTTTCCTTCATTGTGAAGCTAACTGCTTAGCTTAAAGACTTCTTTGTGAATACTTAAGTACATGGTGTCCATGCTAATGATCTCACTAATTATAAGCGTATTTATCATATACAAAGTGTTCCCAGCTCCTCTTTCCCAAAGCCATCCTACTCCAGCCCTGCCATCCAGCAGTTTCTCACCACATATTTACCCAAACACTCACATGTGCATTTCCCTGGAATTCTGTCATTACCTGAGTGACCGAGCAAGTTGCTCAATATTTGCTCAGGAGTTTTCAATAACACCCTGATCTTTTATGCAGCTCTTCTCCAGGGCAAAGTGCAGAAATGAGCCGGGCAGGTAATAAAGAATTACAGTTTGCCTTTTTCTAATAGCTCCATCAGTCAGAGTAATAGAGTTGGATAAAATGGTAACCTATTCACCCAGCTCCTCTTAATTGCTACCCTAGGATGCAAAAAGTAGGGGCAAGAAAAAAGTTTATTCCTAATTGCAGTTCAGAAATTAGAGGTGAATGACTTGAAAGCATCTAATACCCTCCTCTCCCAACTCAAAGGGAAACTGACTGGAGACAGAATTACAACCACAAAAGCAGATGTCTGGGGGGAAAAGGGAAGGGGGGGGGGAGCAGTCTGGATTTGGGGGAACAAAAGGATTTATTTTACATTCTGGTTTCTTTTTTTCTGAGTGTCTTCCTTCCAGAAAGAAAAATATTCACATTAGCTGCTAGAGTTAGGAGAAGGATGGTGACAGGATGTGCAGAGCATCCTGCTGAGGAGTTCTACACCCTCAGTGGGCTCCAAGGACCGGATTTTCACACTCTCATCAAAACTTGTCCACTAAATAAAGGGCTACCTGCATCAAACAGGATAGGGAGAAAGGAAGAAAACAAAATGAAAGGGGATCCCAGAAGATCAGGATTAGTTGGAAAGGAATGGAAGTAACAAGGATAATCAGGCACAAGTAAACCACTGGATATGTAATAAAAACTGAAATTCTGCCACATCTAAAGCTGACTCCTGCACAAAGCACATGGTAGAAACAGCCAGGATTTGACAGAACTGTCCCTTCACACAGAAATAAATCTCAGCAGATTCAACACACTTCTTCACTTGCAAAACTCTGCTGAAACTTCTAGGTACACATTTGTAAATATGACTGCATTGTTCCATTTCTTTTGAACCCAGATCACCTTTCAAGAAAAAGACCTTTCACATTTAACTTTTGTGGGAAAAGGAAATTGTCACTGATACAGAGTAGATTTAGGAACATGAGATAATTAAAAATTAAAAAAAAACCTTTCCCCTTAATCTCACAAATTACCCATTGCTACAGAGAAACATTCTCAGCTGTATTAATTATTTGATATTCATCACTATCTCCAGAGAATAACTGACATGCACATGAACAGTAAAATAATTGCGTTGAGCAAACTCTACCTGAATTGCTGAAATGTATGACCCATGCAGATTATTAAATTAATGAAATATTACTTGTGACCTTTTTTTTTCTTTGCATTCTGCAATTTGTTGAGCTAAATATTATGGAAATTTTCTGCTAGAATAGTACCTACAACTCATGTAACTATTCAACATTAAATTCTTTTGTTTCTTGATGTTATCTAATCCCAAAATACTTTCGATAATATTAAAAAAAAAAGGAAGAAACTAAAATTTTGTGTCAAGAGCAGAATTTGTTTCCACACAGGCTACACATGCATTGCACAGCTCTGTTAGCACTTCTTGCCCAAGAGCAGTGTTGGTGTAACACAGATTTGATAATGATGTTATTACAACCCTGTTCTCAACTGCTTTTACAGAGACAGTAATATTAAAGTCAGTATTTTGCATTCCTGCAAATTATTAATGATTTAAACTGAAGCTTTCCACATCTGGTATCTGCTTCCATCCCAAGTATGTGATGGCAACACAGAAAAACAGGTTGCTGCTCCTTTATTAATAAAATACCAGTCTTTTCTTGCAAAACTTCATCACCTCCACACCCTGAAGTAGGGGCTGGATTCCTCCAGGAAACTCATTCTGTAGTCATGAAAATATGTCAACTCCTCGTCATAAACAAATTCTTGAAAGCTTTGTGCCAATCTGATGTAGTAAATGCTAATTATGTAGTATCTAAATTATCAAAATTTTCTATGTGATAGAAAACCCTTTGCATTTTCTTTGTTAGCTTACAGAATTTGAAATACAATTTTAAAACCTAACCCAAATTACAGTTCTTTTTTGAGGGTAAAAGAAAAAAAAAAAACCAACAACAAACTGTAAAAAAAATCAGCCTGGAGTACAGGAGAAGACAGTGCCAGCAGTAGCATCACTTCCTTCCACAGAGGTCCAAAGGAAAATCAAAGGGGAAAAAAAAGTATTTAAGATTTCTCTTAGGATAACTGTGCCTCACTGTGACTCTACCCTGAGCTTTTACTTATGGTTCCCTAATAGAACTGATGATGCTGTGTTGGGGAAGAAATCAAACCTGGATAAGAAGCAGAAGCAAGAAGGGAGGGTGGAACTGAACCAAGAATTAACTGAAATTAATCAAAGAACAGGTCGTAAAAACGGGTGGGAAATGAAAATAAAACAAGGAAAGAGTCTGGAGATAAAAGTTCCACAGAGTTCAATCCACACAAAAGAGCAGCAGCTGGAACTCAGAACACTTTAAATGGAACGCTGCACATCAGGACAACGCTCAGGGTGGTATTTGGGAGGAGATGAGAGGCCTGAACCTGCACATCCCTGCCAGCTGCTCCTGCAGTCAGGCTGGAAAATGGGCAAAATCCCGAGTGAGCCCAGAGCTCAGGGGGAGCCTGAACCCTTCCCAAGGCCAGAGGAACAGGCGAAGCAGAGGAACAAGTGCACTCGTCCCCCTGGCACAGGTACAGGACATTTACTCATTTTAAGCTGACAGAGACCTGTCAGAACCAAGGCAAAAGAAGCTGCATTAGCACCAGAAGGAAACCTACTGTTGATAGAAAAATGGGTGAAACTGTGCTGACCCCTAATTTTGTACCTAGTGGAGGTTTGTGTAAACTAAATGTATGGGTGAATACCAGAATGGAAGACTTCTGATTTCCATAAGTGTCATGGCAATTCAGTAATAAAATAAGAGCAGACATGTCTTGAGCCCATCCTCTTCCCTTGGTCCCATCCACACAAAATTTACCTCACTCTAATGCAAAGCTGTAAAGAAAATCTGAAGAAAAAAACACCATTAAATTCCCTATTTACAGAGGAAAATGAACATTCTTTGTCTGTTAGACAGTTTAAGAGTTCCTCTTTAATTCAGGTTTTTATCCATTATTATATCCAATAACTGACATTCTGTTTTCTTAAGGGATATGGCTAAAACCCAAATTCTAATATTTAATTACAGCTGAGTGTGAAATTCTTCAATTTCACTATTTATGTTTTTAATCTTTAAATGTAAAAAGCAACTGATGACTCCAAGTCTCATTTCCAGCACTTACAGTAACTGCCCAGGCTTTTAGAAATTTCAGGAGCCACTGCATGTCTGGACTGAATTGGGAAAATTTAATACCGTGTAAGATATGCAGATAAAATATGAATTCCAGCCATGTAACAAAAATGCCGTTGACAACATGTATATTATGCAATTATGACTGTCATTTTATTACTGTTATTAATTTATTAGTATAATTGCAATTTTTTTCAATGTCATAATGTGATAATAAAGGACTTGTCATTACTACGTTAACCTCGGAACATCTCTGACCTCAGGGGAGGTAGCTGTACGCTTTCAGTCCAAAATGAGCTGTCAGTTACCACAACGAGATTTTGATGACTACATTATCTTGTAATTAAATGTCTCAACAAACTTCTCCTTTTGATTGACAGGTAGTTAAGACTATCTTTGACCACAGGGCAGTTTCTTTATTTTTCAAGAATAATTTTTCAGCAGCGAAGAAGAAAGACAAGAGTTTAAAAATTAAAGTGTTTTGAACTATATATTAATCTATATTTGGTACTTATACGACAGTGAAAATTCCACCAAATTGCATTATCCTCTGCCCAAGCTATGGCATTTCAATGACAACTTTGATTGATTAAAGGAGTTTATGCTTTTCTTTATTAGCATTTAGGTCTTTAAAGAAATAAATTGCTTCGATTTTACATTTTCTCCCCTTTGATGCACATTTTTAAGACAGCACCAATGCTTAGAGTCAATACTGATAGCTATGAGGAGATCCCATCAGTAAGAATGTTTTAGGAGATGCTCATAAAGGTTAATTTCTGATGATCTGGACCATTTAGAAGAACTGAAACAGAAACTCAGTTCATAATGGGTTTAAAAGAACAAGCAACATAAATTATCCTCTATCAGATCATCCATCCTCTCCAAGAGGACTTTTTGCCACAGCAGAACCTCAGTGGAACTGAGGCTGGAGGAGCGTTAGTGCCAAAAAGATGCCAAGATGAGAAGTGAGACAGGGCAGAGAGCAGCAACCCCGGTGCCCTCTCCACAGAGAAGCCTTTTCTGAAGGAGGGAGGGTGGAACCACCTCCTGCTGACAATCCCCATGGAAGGAGGCACTTGGAGCTCGTGAGGAACCTCCCTGGCCACCACTGTCACCTACAGCCTTGCCCTCCCATGAACTGCGCATCCAAACGGGTCCTTGTCTGCCCCAGCAGCCTCTGCTGGAGCTCAGGAGGACAAAGGAAGCAGAGTGAGGACTGAAGGTGCCCAGACCAATTTCTCCTCCCTTTGAATGGGATCCCATCCCCAACCAGTCTAAGTTCAGCGTGAACAAAGGATGAAGGCCGTCCTTACCAAACAAATTATGACATCAAACACATCCTACATCAAATACAATCTCAGTAAAACCTGAAGTCCTTTGAAACGCAGAAAACTGTACCAGTAGTGAATTCTGATGATAATAAAACAAAGCAAGGGCTTTCCACAGCAACATAAAGGTCACACAAGTTTGGTACACCTTGTCTTCAACACAGCCAGGAGTGACAAAATTCCTTTCCCATTTGTGCTGCAATTAATATCAAATTAATTTCCTGGGACACAGCAGCAATTACTCGCACGTCACTGTCACTTAAACTGCCAGGCCTGTGGTTTAACCTTCCAGGAAGAATCCAGTGAGTCAGAAGTTGACACAACAACACACGGTCACAAGCACAAGGAGAAGGCTGCCCTTATCTGCTGATGCACTCTCTGGTTTCGGTATTTCCCCATTTCCCCCACGGCTGCACTGTTGAAATCCAAATCTTATCGAGGACTTACGTTACCAATGTTCAGTTTTTTCATGGATTTCACACTCTGCAATGTTCTCTAAGAGTTCTCAGCTCTAAGAGTCACGTACATGTATGGGGAACCAGCTTTCATTTGAAGAAAAAGAAAAAAGCAGAAGGCTGAAAGCAAATAAAATCTTAATTTTTATGAAATTTATGCGGTTTTTAAAATTGTGTTAATTTATTTGCTGATACCCAATTTTTTTCACCTTCCTTTCTCTCACATTTCCTCATTTTAGCAACACATCTTCCTGCAGACTGTTGGACCCCAAGAGCTTTATTCAGATATTGAGGGCATTTAATAAACAGCACAAAGAAAAGTTGGGATGAAAATCTGAAATGACAAAAATGCTGCCCAGCAAGTTACAGTCATCTATGTGGAATAAACTGCTGAGGTTTAATACTGTCCATGTCATTTGAGCCGGTCAAGATCATGACAACAGCTACACTTAATTGTATTTTGGGTTGAATTTCAGCTGCTATCAGGACAACTGGATCTCCTGAAATGTATTTCATACTTTTAAATTTATATTTCAAGTGGTCTACTTCACAAATACCTGTTCTGGCAGAAATGACATTAAATAGCTATGTTTGCACAAGGGAAACTGCTACTCATCAAGCATGGCAGCTGCAAGTTTTTTGCTATTAATTACTATTTTCTATGAAAGTGAGACACAAATTAAGGGACTGCACAGTACCACAGAAATTATACTGCTGAATGTTTTCCCTAATTTTGGCCACGAGACTTAGTTGAGTCAATCTATACTTGGTCATACGTTTACACTGCTGATAAAAAAATCAGCTTTTCATCTGTAGAAAGAAACAAAGAAGTTTGCTATCAAAATTATACTAAAAAGTTTCCAATATAAAGGGGGTTTTTGTGTATTAAAAATTCTAACATATATACACACACACTTAAATACAGCTATATATAAAAAATAAAACTATTTATTCTAGACCAGCTACAGGTCAAAAACCTTTATCTGAACCTCCTGATACAGGATATATCAAAACAGCTGACAAGCTGTGTGGACAACGGAAACTTCAGAAGTCACTGTAAAATAAATCTTCTGAAAGGTAATGTTTTAATTTATATTTTATGTAAGAACGCTTCACTGTACACATATTCTACAGATCAAACTGAAACTAAAAATATTGACAATACCTAGGATAACGAGCCTTAAATGACACAATAAAGTGATGCTTTTAAGAGTATTTGATTTTGCAAATGACACTTTGAAGTAACATTAAATGAAGACATATTTTGAAGCCCCTTAAACTTGCAGAGGACGTTGCAGTGCTTGCTGATTTAGAAGGTGTAAAATAGAGAGCCAGAACCCAAGGTGCTTCATTCTGCCCCCCTGGTGATCTGGAGCTGACCTCTGCAGACCATATTCTCTGGAATACTGCAGGAACATCTGCACAGCCAGATATCTCAGCTCGCCTCCCCCTGCCCTCCTGAGCAGCTTGGAAGTGCTCTCTAAGAGGATTTACTTCCAGCCTGCAACATTTTTTGGGAAGGAGAAGGTTCAGCACTGCTTACAGCGAGGCGTGGTTGTGTGCTGTCCTCAGAGGAAATTCTCTTTGGAATTCTGTCACTGCAGCCTCACAGACACCCTCACTGCTGCTTCCAGCCACTGCTACAAGTTAGTGAAAATTATTTCATCACAACTGTGTTTCAACGGAGGGGCGTGCCAGGGGCAGGATTTCCACAGGGGAAAGAGTGGGAGTTCTGCTCCTCACTCCAGCTCTGACACACCAAATTCAGACATTTGGGTTTTTACACATTTCCACAAGTCTGGGAACAGTCAACAGGCACACAACTCCATGAGCTGCCTCTGTCTAGAGTATGTTTCCTGCATTTAGGAAAGTGCAGTAATTCATCAGTGATTTAACCTATAGACATTTGAAGGTTGGAGAGCACCTCAGAGGGGCTGTTGACCTTCAGCAACTGAAAGAATTGAAGCTCCAGCCTTAGTCAATATATATTTATCTTTCTGTTGGGACTATTACAACTGTTCAAGTAATGCTGACCTTGAAACTTCTGCACACGATGCACCAGAATAATGATCCCTGAAGGAAGAGTATAAAAATACCTAAATAGGATATCTAAATCCAAAATGCACATAAAGATAAAAGGAAGCATTTCAAAATGTGAAGTCACTTAAAATGTGGTATTATTATTAAGGCTCCTGTTGGTTATAATTTGAATAACATTGCTAAATACCATAATTACACATTTCTAAATATTTTAATGATAGGATATAATTTATGTCAAAGACCTTGTTTGTTTCACTGTGAAATCTTTGCCTATTTGTAATTAATTCAATGTCTGACTGACAGCCTCATAAATCAAAATCATCTCCATCTTCAACCTACTCTGCAGAACAGCAAGAATACAAAGTCATAACCCTGGGCCTTGGGCTTTTTCAACTTTGCTGCAGATAGAAAATTACAGGAAATAAAATGGTTGGTTTCATGTGATGTCCCAGTTACTTGTTCCCTCACATTTCATGCAGAATTTTCTCTCAAATTTGAGATTCAAACAGCACCCAGGACCAATTATATTACATTAATCAAAAATATTATGGTATTACAGGTATTATAAAATGAAGCCTCCTGGGCCTCTCTTTTTCTAATACCTAATACTTGACAGGGGCAGCTGGAAATTCTTTTCAAGTAAATTTTTGGAGATGATTTCTCTGAAAAAAACCAAAACTCTCTCTGGAGATGGCTGGAGTAAAGATGACAATCACCAGAAGGAGGCTTTGAGCACAGAATATACTGAGATTGTTTCACATCCAGCCTTAAAACCACCATATCTCATATGTAAAATTACATTAAAAAATCCCCAAAAGAAAACCACACCCCAAGTCTTTAAGTTGGCTGTTTGACTTCTCTTCAGGACATTCCAAAAGCAACACAAGAATCCTTCAAATTCAAACTGCAGCTACACACTGTCCATCAGCAATCCCACCTGAGCTGCTCCCAGGCTTTAACTGGAAGAATTACCATTAAGAAACTCACAGTAATTGCAGTCTGTTAGGTTTTCTCTCACCCAGACTTCTCCACTCTCCCTTCTGCAGAGCCCAGGGCATCACCACAACGCTGATCAGCGGCATCAGAGACATCAGTGCACAAGAACACCCAAAAACACTGGTACCAAGGAATAGTTTGTTTTCTTCCTCCCTTTGGATTGTTCCTCTCACTTCAGAAGAGCCAATAACTACTTGAAGAAAACCATCTTGGCTTGCACACTTTGCTAACAAGGAGTAACTTATTTTCAAGTGCAAATGTGACCTGAGTCAGCTACCAAATGCATAAAATAAACATGTCCACATCTTACAAATTATTTTCCAACCTCACCACAGATTTCATAACTGTCAGCTTTCTGGCTGTCTGGAACTTTCTGTTTTCTAAAAGCCTGAATCAACAGAATCAGCATTATACTTTCTAAGTGACCTGATAAGCTCTTGTTGGAGAGGGAGAAGGAAACTCATGCTCCAACTCCTCCAATTCAGAACCTGGGGTATTTTTTAAATATGCTCCCACCACTTGCAGCTGCCAGGATGCAAAGTGGGTTAAAGAAGGGCTGTAAAATAGCAGTAGAGTCTTTTTTGTAGCTACATCCAACTTGTGAAAAATATTCTTGGTTGAGTTAAATAAAACATTCAGCACAAGCAGTGAGCTACTCTGTAACTGAAGATCACCCACCAAAACCCCATCTGAACACTGAGGTAGGATGGACACAGACACCACCATTACAGAGAGCATCTAATGGCAATTCCACAAGAGCTTTTCTGTTCAGTGCATTTTATTTGGGCTCAGGAGAGCCAGTACCATTTTATTTTGCCTGGTATTATCCCAGATGCTGTTGTGTCTCAGATTTATTTATGCATTTCCCATTGGGATACAGGAGTTTGCATGAAAACCTGATCCCTCAAGCAGGTTTTCCTATTTTTCCTACTGCAGCCAATAAAGGGCTACCTTAAAAGAGGAGAGAAAGCAAAAACTGTACCTATATTATGCATTCCAATGTGGTACATGGAGTTTATCTCATCCACATACTGCATAATAAAATTTACTGTTCTATCAACTCTCTTCCATGATGTCCACTGGATTAAGGCTGCAGCAGAAGTGGTTTTTTTTATAAAGAAATCTGCTGGGTTTGGAAAAATGAGGTTCAGCTGGGGATAGAAGAACTTCATCTCTTGGTAAGCAGTTGAGTATCAAACCTGTCAGTGCATGAGGCACTCCTGTCTGAGCACTGCTTGGTAAAACAAAGTCCAAGAGCTTTGGACACCTTCTGCCCAACAGCATAATCGGAAATTCTGCCTTCAGGAGACCACTCAGCCCTGAAATGCAGAGAAAGGCCCACGCAAGCAGTGCTGCAGAGAAGGATAATCCTCCTGGGGAGAGCTGCCCCAGAGCCGCTGCTCACTGGCACTGAACCCCTGCTGGACCTGGCCTGACCCTGCAGGACGCCAGGGACATCAGCAGGGTGGGAGCACAGGGACCCCAAAGCCCACAGGGACTGCCCAGCTGCTCCCAAAGCCAGCCCAGAGCAGCAGGGCTGAGCCAGGGCTCAGAAAACCAAGCAGAAACCAAGGCAGAGCCTGCACAGCACTACAGGCATCACACCATTAAGGACTAATGAAGCTCTTTCTTCCAGGTTAGGAATCACTGCTGCCCAGAACATGCAGAGAATTCCTGAGTATCTGTCTTCTCTGAAGAGACAAATACCATTTCTTGACAATTTTTTTAATTTCTTTCTCAAAAATATCGACTTAATCTCTTCTACATCACCCAGCACAGTTTCAAAAGACCAGTGTTGATTAAGCCAGGACATAAATACTACTTTTTTTCCAAGTGTGGTCTAATCATTGTATATTTTACACACAAGGAAGGTCTTTTAAAAACTGTGAACAATCCCCTTACTTCATTTAGCCTGCAGAGTATCTCAGTTTTGCCCAGGACTTTTAGCTTGGGGAGCAGCAGAAGATAATGAGTTTAATCAGTACTGTTACTTAATTGTTCAAAATTCAAGGTCTCTGGCACATCAGGGGCCAAGACAAAAACCTGCTGACTGAAAAAAAAAACAAGTACATAAACAATTCACTGTAACTGCATTTCCTCTATTACATATGATATTAAAACCTGATGCAAAATGTTGACTTGGAAGAGCTAAATGTAACCAAAAGATTCCTATATTCAGCATAACATATCTGAATAGTATTCACAGAATACCCCTAGCCTTGTAAATTGGGCAATGTTATTCTCCCTATGTATTTGAAGGCAGTGGTACAGCAAACTGAGATAGGTGGGGTAGGAATTACACTACTTTAATTTCTCGAGGGTAACAATTAAAGCTCTGCCAACCTATGTACTGTGTTACACCAAATTTATGAACAAAGGTGATGCTGAAGATTAATCAGCACATACAGGCCTGTCAAACTCCTCTAACTCCACAACCTGAATTTATTATGTGAAAATGGCTACAATACATGAAATTTACTGGCTTGGACACAGAATGTTCCTTACTCAGCAAGTCTTCACCAGTACTCAGAGATGTTTCTTTAACCAAACAACGAAGCAGGACAGAGCCTGAGCCAGCACAGACCTCGTTATGATCTGTAGCACAAGAATTATTTTCAGGATGGTTGCTAAAGGGTTTGTGAGTTCTGGTGGGGCCTAGGACCGACTGTGGATGGAGCTGGTGATTCTCAGTCTGTCCCCATCCCTGGGCTGGTTCCAAGGACAGCCCTCCCTCCCTCTCTTCCAGGCTGTACAAGACACACCCTGAAGTCAGTTCTGCAGCACAAGTTCAACACACATGGTTTCCCTAAACACACTACTTGTGACTCAGAAATCCATGGAAAAGCCAGAAATCCATGGAAGAGCAGCTTCATTAAAATAAAAACTGAAGCAGTTATGTAAGCAGTGTATGGAAAGGGTCCTATTTCCCAGATTTGCCCAATTACAAAGAGCTTTACTTTCCAACCTCAATATTATGTTACTGAACCTCATTTCTTTTAATTGGAGAAGATGGAATATTATCTCTGTTGAAGTCCAAATCTCTTTGGAACATAATGTTTTAAACAAACTTCCAACCAACACTCTGCAGATGGCACAAAGCCTCTCCACTTTTATTACAACAAATAAAAATGATGTACTGAGGAGCTGTTCAGCACAGAAATCCCAGGCATCACCTTCACTGAAAGGTGCCTGGAACTCTGTACAATGCTGGGGGTTTACTCAGAAGCAACAACACAAAAGATATAACAACTCACAGTTAATGGTGAGGATGTACAATAATCAAACCAGTAAATGAGCTGTAAGCTCCCAGGTGAAACAAAAAAGTCTTTTTTTTTCTTTAAAAAAAGATATTTTCTTACCATATCCCCAGCAGTGTACAGGGGCAGCAGGAAGTTTCTAACAGATCTCCTCAGTTTTTCAGTGAAAACAATGACCAGAAGATACATTAATACTGTACCAAACTCTAAGGAATCTCTATTGTTGGAGCAGAAACAAGCTCTGTATCTTCCCAATCAATTTCCATAGCTGTTTCAATTACAAAATACTTTGAAAATAACCAAAACAGGGTGAACAGTCATGGTGACAGACACAAGTCTGCTTCTTGAATACACAAAAGAAAAACACACAGACTTTGATAACAGAAGAACAGCAACATTTGTACTGCAAGAAAGAACAGAAAAGTTTCACTGGTCACTCTTGGGTTTTGTTGTATCTGAACTGCCAAAAGCTTAGACAAGTATTTCTTTCAGCTAATTCTCTACCACTCATTCATTTCTTGAAAATATTAGCAAAGCACAAAGGCTGACAACACCAAGAATGATTTTGCTGGAGCTGGCTCTCCATGATGAGAGGCTTTACCTCCTGGTTTGGATGGATGTACCCAAGAACATTCTGTTTTGGTCTTCAGTCCCTGCTTTTTTTTGTTTTGGCTTTGTTTTGTTTTTAAATTATCTCCTTTACTCAATGGGAAAAAAAAAAAAAAAAACAACCCTGCAACATGTAGAGCATTAACACACAAGTCTTTCTCTCTTGCTTAAATGCTACAAATATAGCAGCAATGGGCAAATCTGTTCTCAGAACAGAACCTTTCTCTTCTCAGGACAGAACTCTTTCCTCCACCTTGTATTCAAAATAAAAGCACATTACTGAGAAAGAAAAGCAAGAAAATGAAAATATGTGGAGATGTTAAAGTGCAACTTCGCACCCTCTGAGTTACAGAAAAGTTTCAGCTCAGAGAAACAGGAACAGCAGCTGGGGAGCTACCAGGAAAGTTTTCCCCAGTCCTTCTGATCTTTTTATAAACAAAGGATCCAAGCAGAGCTCTTGATCTGTAAAATGATGTAAAATCAGGGATGAAATGGTTGGGAACACTGCGGTGTGTCTGTACCTGCCAGCTCCCGGGTCCAGGTCAGCCTCTGCTCCCAGGCAAATGGCAACAGGACAGGGGGAATGGCCCTGAGCTGTGCCAGGGAGGCTCAGGCTGGCTAGCAGGGAGAAATTCTCCACTGGAAGAGAGGTCACAGAGGGGAACAGACTGCCCAGGGAAGCGGTGGAGGCACCATCCCTGAAGTGTTCAAGAAACACAGATGTGGCACTTGACAGGATGCCAAAGGCTGGACTAGATGATCTTGGAAGAGACTTCCAACATTAAAGATTCCATGTCTACACAAAGTTGTCAAGGGAAATAGCAGCAAAGCAGCTTTGCTGTTGTCCCTGGGAACTATTGCTGCCTTCTGGGCTCTCACAGTAGGGAGAGCAACTGCACTGTCACAGGAGTGACCTCTGCTGAACCAGGGTCAACAAGTCCCTAGATCAAGCCTGTAAGGTTTCTTGGTTCATGAACAAATACAGAAAATACAATTTCTAAACCCCACAGTTCTTATAAGACTTCTCATGCCTTCTGTTTTCTAATCTGAAACTGATACAGAGCTCATAACAGATTAACTTCTTTCATTCCTGACCACTCCATTTTTTATATACTGTAACATTGCAGTATGTTTTCCTCTCTAATTTCATGAGTGAGATAAGGCTCCTTCTAAAAACCCTGGCTCTTTAGGTGTTAAACACAAGTAGTAAACCCACTCTGTCAAATTGCCCCATTTATAATATTTAATCTTCCTTCTGTAATCAGGAGAGCTGAAGTACACATTCAGAGTTGCTTTCCTTTGACACAGTTCTCTTATTACTGTCTCTTTTCCTCACATAATGTCCCACAGCAGCTGTGCCATTATGATGATGCTTTCTCTTCTTTTTCTTTTTTTAAACAGCCTCTCTAGCACAAATAATTAAAACATGTATTTACCTTCCATCACTCGGCTGAGACTAAGTGCACATTTTGCAGGGAGGGGGGCAGTTGTTTGTTTCTTTTTATTTTATTCCTGAGCAGTGACATATTGATGTTTCAGATAATAAATCATTCCAATTTGTTCATCCCTGCCAACAATGGTTTTAATCTTCATTTACGACTTGCAAAGTCCGTTTTGTTGGAAGCGTTTGATAAAATACTCAATTACCATTTTTTTTTTGCACTGCAGTTCAACTGCTGTGCTGATAAAGGCTCTAGCTCAGAAGATAAACTGCAAATAATTCCTGAAGAACAAATGTCAGAGGCAGTTTACAATGAATGGGATTTTTTTTGAGCAGATTATTCTCCCACCAAAGTGACAGGGCAGCTCAATATTTATTTTGTTGAGAATGTCATTTAAATATTGTTTGACACCCGCTCCCTGCAGTCAGCTACTCAGCACAGAGCACTTTCAAGGGGTTTGGAGTGAGGTTCCAGATCTACTAACATATTTCAGGGACTTGATTTAAGAAGTAGAAACGGCAGCTTCAAGACACACTTGGCAATTCCTCCCAGGTAATTAAAGGGGAACACCACCAGAACACGTGCTGCACACACCTGTGTGCTCAGGGACCCAGGAAAACCACAGAGCAAATGTGTGAGCAAAGGGGGGACCTAAGGAAGAGGCTGAAGTTTTCAACTTGTCCCTGTGCAGCTTCCACGACATTAAATAAAAAAAAAAAAAAAAATTGGGATTACTTTTCATCCTTTCATGTCTAGGAGAGAAGGTATCCCAGGAGTTCTGTGGGATGCTCCCCTGTGGATACTCTCCAGATGGCTGTGGTGGGTTGCTGGCTGTGCTTATCTCATCACACATCATCTCATCTGCTCCTTCCCCTGCTCCAGTGTGGGATCCTCCACAGGAGACACTCTTCCCTGAATTGCTCCAGCATGAATCCTTCCCACAGGCTGCTCCAGCACGGATCCCTTTCCACGGCGTGCAGGCTGCTCCAGCGAGGGTCCCCTGCGGGATCACGAGTCCTGCAGGACCCTGCCCCAGTGTGGGGTTCCCAGGGGCTCCTTCAGCACCCCCAGGGGCTGCGGGGGCAGGGCTGCCTCGCCACCTCCTGCTACCAAAGCCTGGCCACGTTCAGCAACTGAACCCAGCTCACACTGCTGCAATTCCTACAGCAAAATGGGATTTCCCCCTGTCCCAGCTGTGGAACCTGGTGACAGAGCAATGACCGCTGTCAGTCCAAAGCACTGTATCTCAAAAGGATCATTCATACAATATTTTCACCTTATCAGTGGCTCTTCCAGTCCTTTAAAATCAGAGCATTCTTCCAAAAATGCTCTCCTGAAACATACACAAACTGTACAAGTGAAACACCTGTGAAGGTGCCGGAAGGATGGCACAGCACAGCCAGGGATGTACCCAAGAACATTCCCTGAGAAAAGGTCACTCCCTGTCTTTCCAAAAAGCAAGTAGCCATGAGCCATTATCTTAATGAATTAAAGGTGCAATTATTGCAATTATGTCTTTTGTTTCAGTTTCTTAATCTGTTTTCAACTACCCTGGTTTATTTGCTCCAGTTATGTGTTGGGGGTTTTTTTTGTGCTAACTCAGTGTTTGTCTGCAGGGATTCAGAGAACACACTGAAGGTGGAGCCTTCTCCTTTCCTCATGCAAGACTTGGAATAAGAGGCATGCAGGATTCACACACAGTACTGCAAGGGAACAGGAACCCAGCAAAGTCAGAGATATACTTTAATTCAACACTGTCTGACGTGTATCAAGTCCTTTGAAAGGCCATAATCTGCTAAATTAGGTCAGAGATCTATCTGCACTTCAGAGACCTTTATACTCACAACTGGCAGGAAGGAAAATCGTACTAAACCAAAAATATGCTTTGAGTTAGTACATTCATCATACCAAATACATGTGCATGAGCTTTAGTTATAACCCTAACTGTATTTATAAAATACTTCCCCTAACTACATTTATACCCACATATGTATAATAGGCATATATAAATCAGAGCATATACTTTCTCAAGTTCTCATCTCACCCATGAATACTCTGCTCTTCTCTTCAGTAAAACAAAATTAAACTTAAGGATAAAAAAATAAAGTGTTTTTACAGATAAAATAATACTTGTTAAGCTACTTTTAGAAATTGTAATAAATGAAGAGAGAATGACTGCAAATGATCTGACTTCTGGAATACAATAACCAGCATGCACTTAAATGAAGCACACATGCACATTAAGTCCAGAAAAGAGTGCCGTGACACATGCAGGACCAGAATGGGAAGGTGGTGACTAATCTGGCCTCCAGGGTTAACAGAACTGGGCAGAGAGCACAATCTAATGATAATGTGAGTTATTACAGAGACAAGATGGAGTATCCAATTCCCCAGCGCGTATGTGCATGTGTACACATGTACATCTGTAAATACATGCTTTACAAACCTATTACTGCTTTTCACCAGCCTCTCAAAAAGTATTGAGATTAATGAATAATTGGGTTTCCAAATCTCTCATTGTTCCTCTGTGCTGCTGTGGCTCAATACAGACATCATTACTTCTCCACCAGTGTAGTGATTCTGTTCGTCATGCCTGAAACAACTACAGCACGGAGATTAAATACAATCTATATCCACATAAATCATTGAATAAATGAATCATGAAATTAATATGTAAATTGTGTGTTTAACCTCTATTTATACAGCACTGTCTGTCACCATGTAGTAAATCTAAAACTAATTGCAAATTCACAACTCTGCAAAAAGAACACCATGGTAAAAGCTTGACATATTTATTAACTAAATGTTGAACTACATTGAGTAAGTAATTAACAGTCATGCCAGAACAGGGAGAGGAAATTATATTTAAGCACAGATGTCACCTGTATGAAATGGCTAAAACTATTTTAGATTAGATTTTGATATTAATCAAAGAATACTCCTATTTAATTTTTGACAGACGAATCTGTTTCCATTTATTCATGATTCCATTAAACACTCCGTTTTTAAACCTGAATGTCATGTCCATTCTCAGTCTGGTATGTTCCTTTTAATCTGTCTTTTAAAAGAAAATGCGAAGAAGAAAACAGATTAAATGGTAATAAAGTCTTCCTACAGTGTAGTCAAAACGCCCTCAAAGGATCGGAAAAATTATTTTGTATTAGGTTAAATTCCATTATTTATTTCTTTGATACATAAAGAACTGAACACAAGCCTTAAGATACCGTCTCTAATTTCATCTCTACATATTTCCAGTGCTTTCTAATGAATAAAAGACACCTCCCCTTGGATGATCATGGAAGGTCCCCAGCTGCATGCACCAACACAAAGATCCTTCCTAAGTCTGACTTTGTTCTAGAATTGCAATATATTTAAGACATGTGACATCAAAATAGATGTTACATGAAAGCACCTGCACAGATGTGTTTGTAGCTTCCCAAGAGTCACCCAGGTACTGACAGAACAAAAAGGAGGGGAGATGTTCTCCCTTCAGGCAGCCAAAACTGACCCCATGGCACAAGGTAAGTGATGCTGCCCAAGACAAACTTCATTGTGGAATTCCTTATATTAACCTTTTATTCTTGAAATCTTCAGCTGCTGAAGCTAGGCAAATATATTAAGAATCATGAGAAAATAGAAGCAATTATATCTGTCTATATCACCTCCCTTCTTTGCTTTTTTACCTTCAACAGGTCAGTACAGGCACCCTACACGTGCAATTCCCAAGCAGGATGTGAGCACAAGGCAGGTTCATAACCATGGAAAAATGAATCCTTGCTGAATATTAAAACAGCAGAGTGAAATTGATTATATAATAAATATGTACTTTAAAACACAGCAACTGGCCCACTGGGCAAACCTTCTTTCTTAACAGGCACTATAAATTTAAAAAATACCCCGAGTAAATTCCAGTGGATTCAAATAGAAAATGCACCCTGCTAGGGAAGCAAATGTCTGATTCCAGCAAAGGGGGTGAGATCCTGAAATAGCCAAGACTGATGAGAAAACTCAGGCAGAATTTTATGCACTTGTTTTCAGAGCTTTTAGTAAAGATAAACTCAGATAAAGCAGATAAATTTTACTTCATATGGAATTTATAGACTTGAGCTGTCCCCTCATGGCAAATTCATCCTGCCCACAGCGTTCCTCACACTGTGCCTGATGAGGCTACAGGAGCATTAGGATCCCCATCTCACACCCTGCTCAGCACAGCCACAAAGAGATGAGGTCATTTGTCCAAGGTCACCACACGAACCATTTCCAGGGCCAGCAACGAGACCCAAGCTCCTCAACTCCTGGTTCTGGCAACTAGACCATGATGCCTTTGAGTGTATTACAGCAACCTATTCCTTGTGTCATCAATCTCAGCTCCAGAAGCACTCTAAATCACTCCAGCATTATGACATTTTTATGGGAGGACAACACTTCATTACAGACCTGAGAACTTGGGAGGAAGAGCAGGAAAAACTCCCAAAGCTGCTGAGAAAATCTCAGAAGCTACACTGGAAAACAATTGTCTGTAAAGACAAAACATGGAAACATGCTGTTAACTACTTGCTATTTCTTATCCATTTATCCATCTATTTTCTATATTTTTTAGCAGTTTCAGGGACAGAGAAGAGAAATAACAGCCTGTGCCCCCACGTTCTATGGCTAAAAGGAACAGTGGCCATTACACAGATGGCTTAGAAGCAGAGTTTGAACAAGCTATGGGATTCTCCCTGAATGATAAATAAATTGTTGCAATTATGTAAAAAATTTCCAAAGTTTTAAAATAAATTAAATAAATTGTTCATTTCTTTTCACAGTAGATAATTTCATTGCATGGAACAGAATACAAAGAGCTGCAGGAAAACAACACAGCCCAGTCACCAAACTGCAAATCATTCTTACAGAGGGTTTTGACAATTCACTGAGAAAAAAACTGCACAAATCATCATAACATCCACTACAAAATGCAAAATATGTATTTCAATGTAGCTATTCCTCAAATACATGAAAAAAAATCAAGAGACGGGTTACTCTCTTCATGGGCTGTTCTCCCATGTTTAAGTGCTTGAACTATACTGTCAAATAAATAAATACAGGAAGTTAAGCAATAATAAATTGATATATCATAATGAATCTCTCCAAAAGATGTCTGGACATGGTTCTGGGCATCCTGCTTGAGCAGGAATGTGGACAGGACAAACTCCAGAAGTCCTTTCCACCATCATCCTTTCTGTATCTCTTTTTTCCATTCCCTACTGCTCAACTTATCTGCTGGGTGGCTTTAACCAAAGTTTTTCAGCTCCATGAACTGCAAGTGACTGGCTTCCTTTAAAATGAGGCCTGTTACTTTGCTGAAACATGGCCTCCCCTCCTGGATGCTGCCTGATTTGAATGAAATTGTCCTTTATTCACTATACCATGAATGCTGCTTCCTCTCTCCTGCAGGTAGAAAGGAGAAGGAAAGATAAACAACAGAATGCTGATACTCTAATGTCCATTAAACTCAGCTTGTTCTCATCTTCTAATGAGGAAAAAAAGAGAAAAAAAGAAATGAAAAAAAATGAAATTAAATGAAATTTAAAAAATTAGGAAAAAAAATGAAAAATTTCTCCCGTCCTGTAAAAACAACCTCATAAACCAGGGGTCACTGTGGACTGTGAGGATCAGTGTGGAAGCAGCAGACTGTGTGTGTGTAACAAAGAACTCACATCCCACTGGGCACAGGAGGGATTCAAATGATTACTTATAACAGAGTCAGAACATACAGATTAGACAAAAAAAGGCAAAGTACAACGTAAAGTAAGTATGTGCAACAACAAATAGAAATAAGGAAACATCTAGGGAGGAACAAATGGGATGGTTATGAGAATGTGAGCTCTCTGGTCAGACAAACAGTAGATGTTGAAGAGACTGAAACAGAAGAGATGGTACAGACAGCACATGGAGAGCAGAAAACTTTTTAAGTAGTGGAGAAAAAAAATAATACATGTGTGCAAATATTTTGCACATGTAGTTAAGGTGAAGGTATGACCATTTTAGCAGAGCCTTCCTGGAGGATCAGCCTCTCTGTTCCCAGCTGCACTGACAGCAAGTCAGCAACTGCAGAGCACAAAGAGCCACATCTAATTCCAGAGAACAGGAATTACCCAGACAGGAGTGGAGCTTCTTGCAAAGACCCAAGTACTGATGCCTTCAGGACAGGCAAGGCCCTTCCTGGAGCAGCTTTAATCATCTGAGTTCTAAAAGGAACCAACCAGAGCTTTCCCTCACTTGCCTACACCATTCCTTCTTTATGTCTTCTGGAGTCTCTTTTAATCAACTCCACTATTTTGTCTGGCCTGCCGTTTCAGATTTAGCAGTCATCTTAAGTGAATTATTGGCCTATAATTTACAAATTTCCATCCCATCTCAATTACTCAAGTCCCTCACATTACCAAATTGTCATCTTTATTCTTCTATGTATTGACAATATCTTTTTACATTTGTCATCAGCAAACTGCATTACCATACATCCACTCTGTGCCTGGGTGATCATTAAAAATATTAAATAAGATCAGACACAAAAAAATCCTTGATAACTCAATCAAGTAACCTTTCTGAAGTATGATAATTTCAAATTTCATTGAACATGCTTAAGCTGCTTTCCCCACTTTTTGCCAGCCTGCCCAGGAATTCCCTTAACTACATGCTCTGCAGAAGTCCATACAACAATGGAACCCTTTCCTATTTCTAGAAAAATCAGTACTCCTAGCAAACACAGCTATTGAGTCAGCTTTGCACAATCTACCCATGGAAAATCACAGGACATTGCGTCCAACTATCCACTTTTCTGCCTGGTTTGAATTATATTCAATAACCAAGTGTGTTTCAAGTTCCCCTTTGCAAATTAGATTAATTATTACCTCTAAATCTTCCATGTTTCCTACTATGAAATCTATACTGATAAGCTACCGAAACTTAATAAAAGCTCATATAAACTTGCCAAGATAAATTATGTTCACATATCTGTCCTTACTGGGGCATAAGAAGGATCCACAGTATTTGCTGACCAGGGCAACCAAACCTGGCAGCAGCTCAGGACTCCCCAAGCATTCTGAAGAAGGGCAGAAGGATTTAAAGTAAACCCTGAAGCAGAGCTTCTTCACACCAGACACAAGATGAACCTAAGCTGCACACAGGATGCAGAAATAAATGGCAGCAAGGGCAGGGGGAGCACACCTGCATCCACAGGCAGCGCCTGTGCCAGGGGCTGATCCTCGGAGTTCTCAGACACACAAGTCCCACACAAGCACACGACCCACGATCATTTCCGACTGCACTTCAGACCTTTTTGGAAGCTGCCGACCCTCAGCTTCCCCTCTGGGGAGGAGGGCCTGGATCACCACACCATGCTGGCCGTGTTTCACAACCCCAAGGCAAAGAAGGAGCCACAGAAGCAATGAGGCTGGAGAAGACCTCTGAGATCACCAGGTCCAAGCCGTGCCCGATGCCCACCCTGTCACCCAGCCCAGAGCACTGAGTGCCAGCTCCAGGGATGGGGACTCCAGGAGCTGTCACCACCTCGGACCTCGCTTCCCACACAGAAATTCAGAGCAGCCCCTCACCCCAGCTCCCAGATTAAAGGCACCGGGAAGGGGAGGGAAGAGAGGCCATAAAGCAGCTTAGGGCCAAAATTGCCACAGCACTGTTTTTCAAACCACTAATGGGTCTGATATTGTTTCCACAGGAGATTTACGTTAAAAAGATAACTTTTTCCTCACTTTTGCTTTTCATTCCTGTCCCTTTCCCTGCCCGACATTTCATTCGGGGAGGGAGAGGGAGCTGCTCATTTCCGCAGAGCCCAGAAGGATCTCAGATTTATGAGGTGCAGGGAGCCCATCACGGTGATAGAGCAATCTTTCCAGCAGACATCTCTCCATTACTGGAGCTGATGCCTCCCTGCCCCGGTGCCACTGCTGGACGGATCTGTCAGCCCCAACAGGGGGGCTCGGGCCCCGGCAGCCCCCTCACCCATCTGTCATCTTTATCTCTGCAGCTCCTCTTCAACTCTTCGCGTGCAGCTTCACCGCTTTTATTTTTTTTTTTTTTTTTTTTTTTAAACAAAACGTTTGAATGAAAAGGCACATTTCCAACTCGGCGTCTTATGTGACTTTATTTTCCGCCTTATTTTATGATGAAGTTATTTTAGCTTTTATGAAAGGAAATAATGGGGAAAGATGAAGGCTTCATTCCACTGTGCTGACAACATACTGGTGGAGAAATGGTGCAGTTAATAATGTAAACTTGATGTATGTAAGCACAGCTGGTTTGGGAACATCTTTTCAGTAGCACTAATTTATACTTTGCCTTTATTTTGTGTTTTGGTTTATGATTTTGATTAGCCACTAGAATGAGCTCTCTTAATTGCTTTCTGCTAAACTGCTTAAAAGCAAAAAAAACCCCAAAAAACAAAAACCAAAACCTACCCCACCCCTAGAAATTGAAACCATGCAACCTGCTTTACTTTATTAGACTTTTACTATGTTGTTACATTCAAAAATCAAAACCCAGTATTAAAGACTGTCAGATACCCTCTGGGCTCTGAAGGAACAGGAAGAAGGGAGGGGAAATCCCAAATTCTCAGCAGCATTTATTCATTAGCAATTTTAAATCCTGTATCACACAAACTTCTTCCAGCGATCTACTTTAGTTTTTGCATCTTAATTCAAGGTTTGATGCCCAAAATACATATTATTACCAGTATTAAATGGCTACTCCTTTCATTTCCTGTCTCTCAGCACTCCCTAAATTCATTATGTATTTACTTATCAAAAAAGGCAAGCGTAATGCAGGGAGGAAAAAAAAATAGCAAAAGAGAGTGGGAGATGCCTTAGAGAGTCATACATTAATACACAACCTCTGCATTCCTGAACAGACACTTAACACATTTAATATTTACTTCTTCTGACAAAACCATTTTAAAACTGTTTTCTATTACTTTTATTTTAAATTTAAATCTCAAACTGCTGTGAAAGGCTTTCAGAAATTTTTGTATTTTATCAGAATTGACAAAAGCCACATGCAAGCAGCTCTTGTTAAATTAATTAAACTTCTGAAAGTAGTACTGAATGGAGTATTGAGGCTATCACAACTGAAACAGTCACTGCAGAATTAGAAACATATAATAATCTAAAAGATTTCCACCTGCAAACAAAGATTTTTTTTTCTTTTTTTTAATTAAAATAAACTTGCAACACTGAAAACAGGCTTTGTACCTTTTCAAAGATCTCTTTTCAGCACTTTTCACCCTAGGGGTGCCCAGCTGGATACCCCAAAATCAACATCAACTGTTCTTTTTCTTAACAAAAGGGATTAATAGCAACATATCTCATACAACCAAGGTTACTTTCCACAGACAAAACACCATAAATATTTCCAAAAACAAGATCTGGAAATATCTCTGCTCCCACATACCTCAAACTTTCAGAATGTAAGTTGGTTTCCAACACAACAGCTAAGAAAAGGCCAGAGCACTTCATGGGAAATGCTCAGCAACTGGAAAATTCCCAGCACCATCACTGCAAACTCCCATTGTCTGGGCAGAACAGAATTTGTGAATCTGCCCTTTGCTGAATTTCAGTGGACAAACTGGGCATGGAGGAGGAAGTTAATCACCTGATTTAAAGGTGGGCTGCTCTTTATATTATCTCTGAAGTACAGTGACAGTGTCAGGCTTTTACAGTGACACTGCCATGATCAATGCTGCAGTCTCAGGTGTTAATGTTTCATCTACCTTCAAAAGCAAATGTAATAACCCAGAAAAATCAATATTATTAGTTTCTTATTCCATGTTAAATTACTGCAAATTTCCTACGTTTTTACAGAATTCATCAGTGACATAAACCATCACCCAGAAATGTTAATGCTGAACAGCACATCCCTTACTTGGGAACTACCAGACTCCTGCCAAATGTGCAGATCGACAGTAAAAACACATCAGAAAATTACTTTGGCAAAGCTGTTCTGCAAAATTCCACACCAAAACAGCTGAAAAGGGCAGTGAGAACAGAGATCACTCTCTCACCTCAAAGCTGCTGGTTATGAGCAGACAACAGCTGTACCAGAGACACTGAGCAGCTTCAGGGAAGCAGGGACAGCAGCATCCCAGGCTGCTCCTGAACAAAGAACAATTGTGCAAGGATCCAAAGTACATGGGGAGAAAAGGAGAAAGAGGTGGAGGCCCTAATCCCTGCATTTTTTGCCTTTTCTCCAAGCATTTTACTTACTCAAAATGCCACTTGTACAGTGCCACACCACAGGCTGGTACCACTGACTGGGGTGAGCAGCAATGCCAAGGGCTTGGTAGACCTGCAGAAAGCTTTTATCCACTTTAATTTCTTTTTTTCAAAGCACCCAGTGGATCCAGTCTTCCACCACGAGCTGCTCAGAACATCAGCCACAGCAATAAAAACTGGAAGACAACAATCTGGCTCAATGGGTAAAACATCCTTCACTTAGGAAAAAATCAGGCTGGAAACCCAAGAAACCCAACTCATGAGCTACTGTTCTGACTTTCAGGGCCCCTCAGTATTTGTCACAGTTTCCCAAAACCATCATTAAGCCTCTTAAATGTAACTCTACTACTTCCTTCTTCCCATAGCCACCCCTAAGAGTACTTCTCACATGTGTTGTGGGAAAAGGACCTTTTTATAATGAAAAAGTCAAATATTTTTTAAAGGTCGTGAAAAAAAGATATTTTAATATAACAATCTATTTTGCAGCCAACTCAACTAACTTCTGCAAGAAAAACATTTAGTCAGTACTGAAAAGCAGAAAGCACCTTACATTTTGATTAATTTGATACTCCTGTATTATGCATAAAGCCACTCATTCATTTTGCCCTGCAAACTATTCTTATCCAAGAACAGATACGATCAGAGTGAAGCAGTGAAAAATTTTATTAAAGTAAACACAATCCCAGTGGAACATGCTCGTTATGGAAATACACCGGCAGCTAAAAAATGGGCCATTTCATATGGATGTAATAAATATTTTCATGGACACCTATCTCCTGTTCTTTCAAAGTTTTAAATGCATAACTAGTAAGAAGCTTTTCCCAGTGTCTGCCTAAGCAGATGTCAGTCACCTACCACATTTCAGACATTTAAAAAGCATTCCAATAGGAAAGAAGAACAAGGTAAGGAGCACGTGTGCAGGCTTCCTCCCAGCTGAGCACAAAGCCCATCCCTTGTTATGGAGTCACATTCTGATCCTCCCTATGGAAGGCAAAGCATCTGAAAAGAAATACCTTTCACACTGACTTATTTAAAAAGGGAGCAACTACAAACAAAGCCACATGCAGCACTAAGTGCTCTGCAACAATAGATGGGCAATGCCAAATAGCAATTTCACAGCAAGCCACAGGGCTGGAGCTGATCCATCTCCTAAACCTGATGGATGAACTTCCCTAACGCGTGATAAAAATTTAAGTGCTGCTTTCCAGCAGAAGTTGTGCAGCAGCTTCACACTTGTGAAATGCTCAGGTTACAAGTCAGATTCCTGCTCACACACCCCAAATTCCTCTTCTGATGAAGCTCCAAGGCTTGTTGTACCTGCTATGATAGACCTGGATAGGTAATCCTCCAGCTGCCTTTGCCTCTAGGTGAGCAGCTAAAACCAGTTAAACAGCAGCTGAGGGACATCCAGGAACACACCTCAGCTCTCATCTGGTCCCGTGATCCACATCTGCTCCACTTCTGTGGGCCCCCAGTGACTCAGGAGTTTGATCTTCCTTCAGCAGAAGACTTGCCATGGGTTTGGGGCTGGCTGGCTCTGCCCCCAGCAGGGATGTACTGGCACAGCCTGGAGCTGAAAAATCCCTCTCTGGTGCCACCCATCACAGGAGAGTGACTCGGGACAACAAACCCAGCACGGATGGCAGATCTGGACAGTGAAACCCAGGAGCACAACCCCACAAAGGAACGAGCTACACAGTGCCAACAGCTGGAGATCTGTCCCCTACTCACTGTGCCCTCGCTCAAGGCATGAAAGAAGCCTTGAATTTTAGTGCAAGAAGAAAAGTGGGGAAAATAACACGGACACTGAGGGTGAGCACCAGGCTGGCCCCTGCAACTGCTCCTGAAGACTCAACTAGAAAACCTGGAATAGCCACTGATCACTAAAAGCCTGAAAACTTACATCCCCAGACTCTGGGTCTGCTCAACTGAATGACAATAAAACCAGAACTTTTACTAATTTTTTTTTTGCTTGGAAACTAACAAAGTTTTGTATTCTTCACCTCCTGAAAACCATTTTACTTTTTATTAACTCATAATATTCTAAATTATCTTCAACTTTAGTTTATATTCTTTTGCTGAAGTTTTAAAACCAAAAAAAATGAAAACCAAACAAAAAGTCCCCTGACACAACATGAACTAAATACAAGCCAACATCCACTCAGTCATTCTGAGCCCAAGGCCTAGGCACGTTAACTTTACATTACATTTACATTACTTTGTATTAAGTCTCTTCTGGGGTTCTAAGCATGCTTATATTAGGGCACACACATATATATGTATGCCCACGTACACACGGTCAAAAATCATCTCATGTTTTCATGAAAATTTCTGACCCCTCTTTACCACTGTTTCTGCAAATACTGCCTTTGTGAAAAATGTATAAGAGTAATGAAATTCCTGGCTGAGGCTTTAATCTCAAGTCACTTCTATAACAGGGGGTGGATCAGAGAGTATAATTTGCTGTTATCGCACTGCTCATCTCCTGTGTTGACAATAGAAATCCTCCTGTTAGTTTTTCTTAGACAAACGTGACCCCAACCTGATATGACACTTTATTTTTTCAGCTGTGTAACAACAGTCTTAAACCAGGTGCTTTCAGAGCTGCATTATCCCATTTTGGTAAACTTTTGTGTTGCTATCAGTAAGGTAACACATTAAAAAAAGAATTTTTTTGCCTATATTTGTAGGCTTATAAATTAAATACTGTACACCAGCTTCTTGACATTTTCACATCTTGCCAATAACAAAAATATTTGACTACTTCATGTTTTTCACATTCTTAATTAAAATTAAACGTGGATTGGCAGGCTTTTAAGGAAATACCAATAACATTCCAGGATAAATTGAAAGCATTAATGTGTTTAAAACATTTGTTTTCCTTTCTAAAATAATTGATCATTAGTTTTTTCTGGAGGTTTTTGGTAGGAAATATCTGCATTCTGTTGGTTTTATGTCTGCATATTCATCAGTCTAAAACAATTTTAGACCCCAGCCTCTTTGGTCTTGTGTTTTAGTACTTGCTGGCACTAGAATTTTGCACCATAGCCCTCGATTTATAGCCCTCATTTAGCCATCATGCTATTCAAACCCCTGACTTTAAATATCCGCCACACAGATATGAGTAACAAAAAGAGACAGAGTATAGCTATTGTGCCTTCAAAGAAAAGCAATAAACCATTCTGCTTGCTCTCCTTCATGTTCTTTAATTCATTTCATTTCATTTTAACTACCCAGAACAATTTCACCAGCCATTAGCCTGGAATGAAACCTTACAAAGGCTGATTGTTGTTATAAAGATGGGTCCCAGCACTCCCTCCCCCTCCTTTTCATAAGTTTTAGGACAAATAGGCTGCTTCATAGCCACAGCTTTGTTTTTTTAAAAAGAGAATTCTTGCGAAGCAAAGGACAGACAAACTGCTTCACATCCACATTCAAAAGACTCCAGAACAACATCCACAGTGAGCTGGGCTGGCTCGGAGCCCTCAGCCCGGACCGTCAGCAGGGAAGGGACAACAAAGGATGGATCTCCCTGTGCACGAGGTGCACCAGAGTCCACCCCACACCACACACAAACACTGATGCTCTGCCCCCAAACCTTTAGCAAAGGGTGGGGGGAAGCACCAAACGCTCAACTACACTACAGCCAACTCTAAATATGGTGGGGAAAAAAAAAAAAGGCACCAATTATATGAGCACATTTTTATATTTTGCAAAAATAAACCTTCATGAGTGTCATTTCTGACAGCCTACGCCATGAAAAAGCTGCACATTTTTGTCTCACTGCATCCATGTTTGGAAAACAATCTTAACAAGAAAAAAATAAATAAATAAAGACACATTCTATTTTTTCCAATTTGTAAAGAGCTGCACACCTTATGTTGAGCATCTTCGTGGAAAGCTGTGGAGAAAGATCTTCATTCTGAAATAGTGCTCAAGTGTTGTATTCTCCTTTTTTTTTTTTTTTTTTTCCCTACCAAGCTGGTGGCATTTCCCCAGCCCTGGACAGTCTCTCTGTTCAACGTGAAGGCCCCGAGCCCGTAACAGCTCTGCCCCAATTTAGAACGTATGTATATGTAGCAACATCCCCACAAAACGTTCACAACCCTGTCCAATTCCGAGGTATTTTTGATCCTTCCCAACAACAGAGCAGAAAGATCTTTTCCAACAAAGTGTCAACAAACTGTCTGAGCAGACAACTCCCTCCTCAGTGTGTATATTCTGTGGTTTGTATTATTTTTATTCCTCGTTAAGTGTCACACTTGTCAAAAGAGTGAACGCCACTTTTCCATAGTAACACGGTTTTGTGATGGAAGTTGTGAAACCTTCAAGACTTACAGATATCTCCACAAATATCCAGTATCTGCTCAAACATTAACACCGCGAGCTCGGAAAGCAAGGGAATGGATTTCTGTGTTTTCTCTTCCAGCAAGGTATCAAAATTGCTCCTGAAATTTGGACAATTTTTCCTCTCCCAAAAAAAGACAAAGACTAACTAATCAACTGGTATTTCTTTCATTACACCACAGGAAAATAATTACTTAAAAGTAATTCAAAGTAATGATAGAAGCCAAAAATTACTTTTTATGTAGTGACAAAAAACTTGGAACATGAGATTATGTTGAGTGTGAGAGTGTCTATAAACAGAGCTGCTTTATCCCATCTGAGCTGTTATTGGTGATGCCAATAATCTGAGTTTGAAAATGAACTCTGCAAAGCTGCATGTTTTACTACTCACTTCCAAATTATGTAAATGAACACCTCATTATACTATACCTCGTTGGAGGTACGCTTGGTAAAATACCCTGACAAATAAATCCTAATACAATTATAATTCATTTTCACCTGACAAACTTACAGAAATCTAAAAATACAAACTTCACAGGGAGAAAGGCCAAAGCAGAATGGCAAACCCACAGGCACCCAGCACCTTCTAGAATGTTCATTTATGTCCCCTCAACTTGAAATTACTGCCAGCAAAGCATGGCTTTTCTTTTTGTTTTAAACACAGAGACACTGGAAGCAGTAAGTGATCTCACACAGCTACTAACAACAACTGTCAATACAAATCACCAGCTGCAGGTCTGCACCTCTGTGGAAGGTACAGGGCTCCATAACATTTAAAAACAGAGGTTTTGTGCAAGGAGAACTCGAGCAGGACTTCAAGTCAAGAAAGTACCTTCAACAGGAACAAGAAAGGAGCCCTAGACAGAGTGCAGGAAGTATCTAATTTTATTAGCTGTGCAAATAAAAATATTTGGGAATTTTTACAAAACAGTTACCTACAGAGCAATAAAACACAACAGGACATCAGGTGCTGCTGGAAAGCAAGCAGCATTCCTGCACCCTTTTCCAATTACACCACTCACAGAAGTCACCAAAAATACTGACAGAAGAGACGAGTTTCCCTGAGTAAAACTCCACGGACATGAGCCATGCTTGCTCTGTTCTACACAACTGTGGATTTGATAAGACACCAGTAACCTCAGAGCCAGTCCAGAACCAGCTTTACATGACAGAACAGCTCAGCTCCTCATTCTGGAGCACGTGGCACCATGCTGAATTAAGAGTGTTTGTGCCTTATTACACTGTCATATGGTCAGAAAGTTCACACTGCGAGATTAATTACGATTCTTTAAAGGAGATACTGCTATACACATCTTCAAATGAACACTTAATCCTTTCCCTGACATTTATTTAGATGCGGACTTTTCACCTTTGTGCCACCCTGCTCTGTAGGACATCATTTGCTATCTCAATTAAGCTGCATCAGTACTTTTCATTCCAACTACCTTAACTCTAACCACTCTCACCAGGAGAAAACATCATTTGCTTCCAGCTTCACAGTTTTCATACAGCTACTGAGAACTGTTAAATTGAAATAGTGTTCTATCCCACAGGATGAAGGGATGGCCAGGAATAACTCACTCTGGAACAGACTGGCTGTTTGCATTTCAGCAGCACTGTGCAACCTGCCAGGTAGCAGCACTTACACACCTTTTAACATCTCCAGCTTCAACACACCTGACATGTCTTAATTCCTGTTCTGAGGCTTCTGCACTCGTGAGGACAGATGCAGGAACTCACTGCACTGCCTGCATGCAGGTGCAGAGGCACAGACAGCTCCATGACCCACCCTGCTCCAAGCAAATCCTCAATGTTTGTGAGTTAAACACTCAAAAAGTGCAAAACCTTTCACATCTCTAGACTGCTTTTAGGAGGTATTTATATATATACACACACATATATGTGATTGCATAAAAACATTAGAAAAATCCATCTAACAAAATACAATGTTATACATGCTCAAATCAAACAGCACACAAAACATTTGGGGAAAAAAAAAATATTGCAAATCATAATATAGCCTTGATGTCTATTTACAGACTGTCCTGAAGTAAGGTACTGCTACAGAGACATTCATATTCCAAATAACTTTGATCATCTGCCTCACAGGCCCTCTGCTGCATCTGCTGCATGCTGCACGTCGCCATGCAGTGACAGCAGAGGCAATTGAAGCAGGTAAATTTGGGTACTGCTGCACATCCCAGAAGGAGAGCACTCACTAGGCAGGTAGCTCTCTATCCCTACAGCTCCAGGCACACAGGTACAGGGTCCCTTTCTGGAGCCCAGAGCAGCTCAGGGCTGCCACGGGATTTCAGTGACGAGCAGCAGCGTGGGGTCATCGCAGCAGCACACACAGGAATTCAAACACAGCACTCCTCAAACAGCCACTCCGGGTCACACCCGAGGCTGCGTTCTCCTCTTGCAAACACAGCTCCCTGTAGTGGGCTGGAATTCACAAGTTTCACTCTTGGCATCAGTAAATCCAGACAATGAAGCTGGAGGCATTAAACTCTAATCACAAAGTGGCCACGCAGGGATGAAAGGGGAGTGAAGGCACCAACTCCCTCGTACCAACAGCCTGGAATCACAGGACACACAGAGTAAAATGGCTTTCACAGAAGGGCATGAAATTGGGAAAAATCACAGCTAATTTATAATGCAAACTTTGTACAAGAAATCGTTTTCCAGCACACAACTCTCACAGAATCTTCCCACAAAAGCAAGAAGCAATTCAGCAGTAGACTGTAACCTTAAAATAAGAACTACATTAATTATCCATGAGGGAGAAAAAAAGTAAACCCTGTTCTAAACAAGCAGAGTTCCTATACAACAGCTTATTTGTCCCTTCCATCCTTGCTACTTAGAGTGCCACAAAACACAGATTGGCACTGGGGAAAGCAGCAATAAGGAATGTGTCTTCTGGAGCATTGTTTCCAAGTTCAGCCCAGTTCCACAGAAGCTATAAAAACTTCCAAGTCTGTTAATTCTTTTATATTTATTGTGCATGTTAAGATGCTTTGTAAGAAGTGATTTTTAAAAAACCAAATTTTATAAATAGCAATGCATTTGCTTTGAATTGTAGCCTGCAGCCATCTCCTGCTGTAATCAATGACAAAAATCAACCGACCTCAGCAGCTGCAGGTCACAGACCAAAATCTGGGCTGCCATTATTGCAGAGAAATACCCAAACCCTTGCTGAAAACTCATGCAACAGACCTCTCTTCACTTTATTAATATCAGGGAAGTCCCACATAATAATCTGAACTGAGTCCCACAAAAAAAGGTGGAGACAAATTTTTGTTGTTGCTACTTAAAATATTCATCTTTATAGGTGAAATATACTTGATTGGTTTAAAAAACACATTGGTTTTACAAAAAAAAAAAAAAAAAAACCAAAAAAACCCACCTAAAACCAGTAAATCTGTAAAACAGACCATTTTTTATACTCTCACTAACTGCATTTTGCTTAATTGCAATATTTAAGTCATGAACAGATCTAAAATTGTCAGATGCATTTAATTGAAATAACATCCCTAGAGCTAAACACCGAGTGTTTATAATAAGATACATGTTATTCATGATTAGCTAACTGCTGCCTTTCCATGGAAAATCCCACAGAAAAAGCAAGGGAACAAAACTGCACTACAGGGTGGGGGGAAAGGGAGGTGTTTGCTTCAAAGGGGGTTTGAGTGGGTTTGGTTTGGGTTTTGTCATTCTGCATTTAATCAAGTCATCTTTGCTCCTTTCTTTCCTCTAGTATCTCCAGAAGTTATGTCTTCATGTAAAAAATGAAGGAACTTCTTCCTAATTCTCACCTTCCTCCATGTCCAAAATCATAGGCACCTTCATCAAGACATCATGTACAAAATGCTGAGTCCAAATGAACTCCTACTTTGTTAAAATAAAAACTTATTTGAGAGCAAATAGTATCTACAAACTGGAAAACTACTACAGTACCTGCACACAGCTCAGACAGAAATCACTTTGATTTATTCTGATGCTAGTTTGCAAGTGCAGCACAGAACTAGGAGCATAAGCACAGAAGTCAAAACTAAAATTCCCACTGTATGTAGAGATCAAAAAGAAAACTATATTCTGCGTGAGAAAATGAAGTAAAATAAATGTATAAAAATAACAGGTATGTCAGTAACTTTCTGCCTAACAAAACAGTGTATCCTGATGGACACAACACCAAAAAATTGCTGCTTAAAATAATTAAAACAACATGCTTACTAAAAAAAAACAAACCCAAGCAGACAGATAAACAAAGAGCCTGCTAATTCTCTGTATTTTTTCTCCTTGGTAGTCTGTAAGGAAAATCAGAACAGTAAAATTAATACATGCAGGATAAGATATGCAGCTGAAAAGCTGAACAATCCAGTAATATACTCTTGGTTAATTTGACTTTTTGTTATTTGCTTTAATATCTCTACCACGAAGTTCTTCTCAACATATTCTTGCTAGCAACAATCTGCACCAGAATTAGTGTCTCTCAAGTAGCAAGTGTAGCATACACAACAATCTCAATGAGAGAGGCAATTAACAACTGCTGCAAAAAATAATTATATATAAAGATGGTTTGAAAGACAATACTCTATCTAAAATGACCTCACTGTATTCACAGCACTGATAAAACAGTTTTCCTTTAAAAAATGCTGCTTTTTTTATTCATCAAAAGAGAAAAGCCCCAAGGTCACCTGTCAATAACAGAACAAACCCTCAGTAAATCACAGTGCTTCACAAATAAATTCCTCATCAGTAATTAAAACCAGGCCTCTCTGGCCCTGTGTTATCAGCTCATCAAATTCATTGCTCATCTAGAATAACAGATCCACATCTGCAGTCATTACAGCATGCCAGATAAATCAATCCTCTCAATGATGCTTTGAGCCATCTCTGCTCCCTTTTAACCAGCCCGATATTTATTTCCCCCTGACACTTCTGACATTCTATTTACTGTAGGCAAATGGAACTCATACGGCACCTTGTAATGGCTTTACCAAACCCCATTGTGGGGCATATCTTCCAAGACTGATGGGTGCAATAAACAAGGTTTTATGGTGTAAGTGTGAGCTTCCAACTTCTTTTTTTCCAGGAATTTGACTTCTGCAGTGAAGATGGTTTATTACATTTGATTGCAGGTGGAAAAAGCTATATCCACTTTGAGACCTGTCAGCTAAAAGCAAGCAGAAAACTTGTGAAATAATATTATTTTTGTAATTTTATTTTCTCATTGATAACAATACAGAATAAAGCATCTTCCTGTCAGGACTTGGAAAGCAAGGCCATAATTTATCATTCCACCTCCACCCTCCCTCCCACCAAATCAAACACAGGTCTCCTCTGTTAACTTCCAAAAGGTACAACAGCAATATATAATCACCACATACATACAAAGTCCACCCCAAGCCCTCCCCAGCATTGCTGTTCACATTCAAATCTGAAGTACGTGTGGTTAAATAGGTACACACGTACTGACAGATGAGGTCAAACCTGCTTTTGTGGCATCTGAACCCAGCAAAAATCACAGGTTTCTTAAATTTACTGCACAAACCAAAACTTTTCACTGTTTGGTGCATTCTCCAGTAACAAGCATCAGACTTGTTGGGTTCAAAACAAAAACAAATTGTTTCCTTGAGAATGAAACAAACAGCACAAGAATTACTTTTCAGCATAAATTCTGATTGTTTGTACACTATCACAGCTGCTCTATTTAAGGACATAGAGTGAAAATGCGTTTAAACAAGAAGAAAAGGCATTCCTAGAATGGGAAAGTCTCCCAGAATATAACATGTGTTAACAGCTCTGAGGAGTTCAGCAATTTCCAGAACTTCAGCAGATCCCCCTCCTCCGTGGGGGTGGTGTGCTTCCACGTACATATGGACATTCATCCAGGAGATGCCTAAAAGCATATGCCATCCATCCAGGAGCCCCATTTCATCCTAGAAACCCGGGCTTGCTGTGCTCCAAAGAATGATCCTGTGTATAATCTGACTAAAATAGCAAATTTCTGGTGCATGGAGCAGAGGCAGCCCAGCTCACCCCAAGCCAAGGCCCTGCACCTGGATCCAGCCCTGGGATGAGCAGGGCTCCACATCTCCCCCTCATTATGCACAGCTCCAAACTGACTTGCATTAAATTACTGTCACACTGTTAGTGCATCCCTCCTTTAGCATATATTAAAATTTTATTTCTGTGTGGCGGCGGTGCCTCGCTCACAGCAATGTGAAAAGCTCTTTTTTTTGAACAAAAACAATGTCCGAGCCTACAGGAGGCTATGAATCCTCAGATCCTCCTTCCAACACTGATTCAAAAATGACAGGATATAGTCTTTTCCTTAATGAAAAATCTATATTTATCACTCTATTGTTCTTGTGTACTGATCCTACTGCTCTCTGAGGCCAAAGTTTGAATATATTGGATTTTGAAATAATAGCCCAAGGCTCCGAGATGCTGGGTCATGATACATAAATGATGAGAGGGTTGTTCCCTATTTCTCTGCTGCTTACCACAAAAACAAAGTACAAATTCCATGGTGAAGATCTTCAGAAGTCTACATTATCTGCGAAGTGCAAATTATATGGGATATTCACAGAACTATAAAAGATAAAATCAGGCTATACTGCAAAAGATGATCTGCCTGTTCTAGGAATAAACCAGTAATTTGTTGCTTTAATATCACAAAGTAAAGCCCTATTTTTATGTAACCACAGATGTGACAAGCTCAACTCCTTTGGATTTTCTAATCTTAATTCCAACTGAGGTTGCATATAATGTTTGAAAAGATGAATTAATTTAGGACAAAGATCCAGAGACTGAATTTATCAATCTGTTACACTTCACACTTTGATTCTTAAGTGTAACAAGGGTTGAAAAAGAAGCAACCCCCAGCTTTAGACTGTTGGTACTAGGAGAATAAAGAGATAAAAAACCTCTTTTTTTTTTTTTTTTTTTTTCCTATAGCAAAATTTAAGGCTGCTGTTATGATGAAAGCATAAAGGGGAAAATCTGGAAAGTATTTTTCACCTTCATCCCATAATAGAAGAGTTACTGTTACAGAGTTCTGTAAAGCTGCACGTTCTACACCACTGTATTTTCAGGGGATGGGGAAGAGTTGCCTCTCTACATTTTGTTTCTCTGACGTGTCCAACTTTCCTTTGACCTTGAGTGACTCTGGCTGAAGTTTTCCAAACCAGCCACTGAAATCCTCATCTTGCCCCAGAAACCAAGGGAATTTCAGGGGGCCCTGGGGATATAGCTGCTCTTCATGCTTTTTGTCAATTACCCAAAAACCAAGATCTGAGATTCATAAACTACTGGAGCAGTTTAACATTCAGTGCCCAGGGAGAATTAACACCTTGGGGAATTCCTGAGATTACCACAACACTTAAGTGCCATGGAAATGCAAATACAACTTAGCTATGATTAATGAATATTCTTTTTAAAAATTTAGTTTATGAGTTATACACATGCAGCATAAATAGAGCACATGTACAGAAAAATAAAATTAAAAATAATAATTTCTCATGCAACAATCCATACCACATCATTTTGTCCAGGCATAATACGTTTCTGAGAAATTTTACCTGTTAAAAAATGCTTTGATTTCCAGAATCAAATGCAACCTCAGTTCTGCAAATCCATAGCACCAAGTGAGATGAATTCAGAGAAAACCAATCCAATTCCTGCTGCCAGGCACAGACCTGTGTCCAAGGGCTCCAACCAGGAATGGAACCAGCTCCTTCCTGGCCAGCTGTGGAACAAGATTGCTCAGTCTACAGAAATGATTCCTAGAGACTTCTGGGGCAGCTGCTGAACTCAAAGCAGTTTTAGAATGTATTTTTTATCACCTATACTCATGACTTATCCTCTCCAACTGTCTTCAGGAAAATAAGTTACAAGAAATTGATTTAAAAAACATGTTATAGGGAAAGGTTCTTCCCTTTAAATTTATTTAGCCATATTAAAAAATTATTCCATTCCTAAAATTCATTTTTAACATCTAAAGTGGGATGTGAGCAACCTTCCAGCCCAAAATAACTGCACAATGGAATACATACCTTACTTTTCTAGATTATTACATGTGCATTTCTTATTATGCATTCACACACTAAGTGACTGTTTGGTTTGTTTTTTTTTTAATTAACTTTAATTGCTTACCCAAGGTGAATACATTATGCCATGAAATAAGAATTTTTTAGTGTTGGGAGGTTAAAAAAAGTCACACGGTGATTGTATCCATGGCTCCTGGATACCTCTGCTCTCATTTCTTCACGTTTCCCCTGACAGTTTCCAAGATGAAATTGCCCCTTGAATCTAGAGTCCCCTAACACTTTTCTGTCTGTCCCACAGATTCTGCCAAACAATTCCTTGTTAGGAATCATGCTGCTCCTTGCTAACCACTCAGATACACCATTTTACAAGCAGGCTGCCTGTACAGGTTTAGAGACACAGAGACACGAGTCTGATCTCAAATGGGAAGAGACAAGATCCAGTTGTGACACATCCAAGTATTTTCTGAGTAGAAGTAACTACACAAAGAGCCCTCAGGCAATCTGTTTATATTTGAATGGATCCAGAATGGATGTGCCCCGTTACTATTTGCTGGCAGAGGGTTGAAGCTTAGCAGCCAAGGAAAGAGAAGACACGTGCACCAGCACACTTCATAAAGGGGGTACAATTTAGGCACCCTCACTACCCTCAAACTATTGCTCTGTCCACTGCCAAAATCAGACATTATTAACCTCTGGGATATTTCTAATACAAAATATCTCCTGCACATACAGAAGCATAACAACAGCAAAACTGGCCAAAGAATGCACTTGAAAAACACAAGATTAACCCTTCCCCAGCCCTGCTTTCCATGATAGGTGGCTGACAACAAGGATTTGTCAACACCTGAGGATGCAGAAACCAGAACAATTCCTACAGAACTATTAACCCACACGTCTGTACAGTCTTGGAATCCCAACTTCACCTTCTTATGCATCACTAATTATTTCAATGACTGCTTATTTCTCCTCACTCTTAAAATACACAGAATATGATCACGAGAGGTTACTTTGGAGAATGTACACTCCAAGGGTAACCTATGTACAGCCCCCACAGTTTAAAGGGGGATCTGTATCCTCCCAGTATTTCCATTTTTTTTTCCACACTTTCACACAGCTGCAATTTGAAAAACATTGCATATTCCAGCTTGAACAACACTGAGTCATGGACAGCTAATCTCAGCTCCATGAAGAAAGTTGACCTCTCTAATGCTTGTGAGTCATCAAATGTACAAGTTCAGCAATTTCTGAAAAACCAAGATCAAAGATTACAACTTTTAAGAAATAGCAGAGCTATGGGAATATATTAAACTGACCACACAAATATGCTCAGGCTGTCATTTCACACTCATGAACTACCAGGACCTGAAAAAGAGATGAAGCAGTGGGCACCCTACTGCCATGGAAAGCAGAGACTATTGTTTTCTGTTTATCAAACTGGATTTTCAAGCATATGGGTGAAGAAAGATCTTCACATTATTCTTGGAAGTCAAGGAAACTTGACCAACACAGTTTCATTCCACATTACCCACGATTCCAGAAACTGTGCATCATATAGTGTACGCTGACATCTGGATCCTTGAGTATTTAAATCTACCATTTCTCAGTATTTGCCAAAACCTCCGCCCAATGACAGGATTATGTGTTTCTTCAAAAATATTCAATTACCCCCACCCACAATAAGACCACAGAAAGGAATTCATTTGGATTTCTAGACTAAATTAAGTTGAAATTAGCAGACAAATCAATAACTACGACCACTCCTCTGTAAGAACTCTCACTGCTCTTAAATGTCACAGCTAGCCTAGACCTTACCACTGATACAGGATTTGCTGTAAGATCATGCTAGAGGAAGGGCGTAACAGTTTAGTGTTCTGTGCAGTAATTATTTTATTATGTAACTTGATTAATATTGAAACGGCCTTTGCCTTGAAAGATTATAAGAGAAAGAAAAACCAAAACAAAAAGAAGGAAAAAAGCAGTAGGTATTAGCTCTCCTGCTGTTTATTTGAGTATAATCCTTTCCTTCACAAAGTACAAAACCAGCAAGGTATGAGAATAATTGAAACACTCATCTCCACTTCTCTCCCCATGCCCTGCATGAGCAGTAATCAGAGAGGTCAAGACTGGCTTGAATTCTCTCACATTTAAAAGACTTCACAATTTGACTGCGTTAAGTCAAATTGTGCTGGATATTTTAGCAACCATCAATTATGTCAGCACAGAGAATTGGTCACTCTAGGTAAGCCCAGCACTCCAGCCACCAAGAGGAAGAACTCACAGGAGTAAAGTTAAGTCATTTAACACTTTCTGAACACCAAAAGAAATAATGAGATGGCTCCAGCACTTTACCTATTAATCGGGAAGTCTTAGAATTCTTTCCTGTCCAACTTCTTGCAAGACCAACTTAATTCACAGAACATTTCACTATCTACCATCTGTTGTCACATATCATTACTCAGTGCAAACTGCCCAGTGGAGAGATAAGAAAAACATCTGAATGAGCAGCTGGGTGAGATAAATCCCTGAGCCTGTGCAGACACAAAAAAGAAAAAGATATCCCAGTCCTTACTGCAGATTACCTTCTTCCAATCTGCCTCTGCCTAACAGTTGGGAAATGCAGGCTACAGATTACAAGAGGTTTTAGATTCCTTGTTGGTGTTAAGACCATCTACAAATGGTCTCTCAGCAGGTGCCCATCTCAGAATCCCTGACCTCAGTGCCACTGTCCTACAGACTTAAAACACCTCAGCCAAAAGCCATCGGGCTTAAGAAATTCAGTCACACAAAGAATGGCAGCTGGATGCTCTCCAGCATGCTCTCCATTGACTTATCACACACTATCAGCCTAAGCACAAAGCCTCTATTTTTAGCTCTTCTTGTGGTATCAGGATCCAGTCAATCTAAAAGGAACAGAAGAAATTAGTCTAGGATTGTGTGCTCCTTAATTATCACAGAACTCCTACCCAAAGAACAGTTCTGCTCAAAGCCCTCACAGCAATTTAAATCCCTGATGGATCCCAGAACCTGTTAATACCATAAGAAATCCCATGTTCTTTTTGAGTCTCCTATAATTCTGCCAAAATATATTTAGACCTTGTGTACCAAAATTACTTCCACAAATATTCTGGCACAAAGACTTGGTGCAAGCCCTCTGCAACAAGGTGGTCTCAACTTTCCTTCTGAGAAGACTTTCAGGGGGTAATGACAAAAATACACACAAAGATAGATGTGAACTGATTTAATTCAATCCCACTGCTGGAAGGTACAGAAAGAAATGCAGCCTCCCCATCCACGAAGTGTTTATAAAAACATTCCACCAGCAATTTATGTCTGTGTCAGACAAATGGAAGCGGTGTCAGAACTTGCAACCTTTATGCTAAACCATCCAAAAACAACACAGAAAAGCCAGCTTATCCGCCCCAGTCAGCATTTTAATTTTTTAAAACTCATTTGTGTGAGGTGTTTCATCCTTCTTAAATCCCTGTGACATACACCTAAGCACTAGCAAAAAGATTATTTTGACATCGTTGCTTTTAGCTTCTCTTGGGGGATACCTACCTTTGAAAAAGTGTTTCACACCTTCCTGTGCAAGTTAAGCTCCTCAGATTGCATCAGTAAACCTGTGCCTGACAGGGGCACAAGCCTGACACACAAGGCAGGGAAGCTAAGGCTCCTTAAAGAATGAGGCAGATGTTGGAAAATGTCTTAGGGAGCGTGGAAGGTACTGGTTATCTACATACAGCATCCTATGAATCCATATACTCTCATGCATTAATACTTTCACACATTTATAAAGGAATTAATACATTCTCATAGAGGAATACCTGAAATTTCAGTTAGTCTCTAGAATTTTATTGGTTAACTGCAATTTAATCACTTAGAGAAAGTACAGCAATAATTGAGTCAAGGAAAAACAAGAACAAATACATTACCAAGCTGTCAGGGCTGTCACCTGGTATGAGTTGGTTTGCTGTACCTTTAATATACTGACAGTTTGGGCCCAGTGTGGGAATGTGCCTTAAGCAGGAGGATCTGCTTATAAAGGCCTGACTTACAAATAACAGAATTTGCTTATGGAATAGGAAAAAAAAAAACCACAGCAAACTGGGCTGTAAGGTCTTGGAGAGGTCAAGGCATGATTATTTAATGTAAATATGCTTAAAATATAAATTTATGATTGCCTAAATATCTAAATTTAAAGGTTTTCACCCAAAGGGAATCTTCACAAACTAGGCACAGGACACTGAAGAGATGAGCACCCTCTTTACTTGGACACTTGCATTTTCACATTAAAATGTAAAGCTCTGAGTTTCTTTAGCCAGCAGTTAAGTATTCAAAAAAGAGAGACTGAGATATGTGAAGTATTTAACAGGCTCAGGACATCTTTCAGTACAATGACAAGCACTTTGATAAGACACAAATTACAAATAAATGCATTCTGTCTTTCAAAGCATTCTATTACTAAAGCCAAATGCAGAGACACTCGCACTCATTGCTTATGAGAACTGGAAGAGAAAGTACTAAGTTAATAATAACAACAATAATAGAGAATTTAAGTTAATATGGAAAATTATGGGTGAAGATCAGACAGAAGAATTATCCTCTTATGAAAAACAGGACTAGAAATAGCACAGCAAGCCTTTATTATTGCTTTTTGAACACATACACAAATTTATCTTGTACTGCTATAGTACTTTCAGCAGTTTCATTGTCAGGTCCCATTTTCTGCTTCCTCCGTTCTCCCCTTCTCCTGATTCAAAACCATCCCTTTAACACATCATTCCTAATTAGATGATTAGTGCTTGGAAGGGCAGGAGATAAGTCATTTGCATAATTTAATCATAAAAAGAAGTTAAAGATACAGATTTTGCTGTTCGTTTGTACAATTATCTTCACCAGCCTGGGGGGCTGAGATATTAATGTGATTAAACAGTATTTCTGCAAACAGGCAACTGTGTGTCCTCTATTAAAGCAGAGCTGGAGGCAAATGAAAAATTAATTTTAGAAGACAATCAATTTTATTCTACATGACTGTAATAAATAACAGCCCATCTGCAGACAAGTCATTAGGCCCTGGGAGGCTACACGTGTCACAAAGTCTAAATGACACACAAGGCCGAATTCTCCACCAAAACCAGAGGCAGAAATAGCCCAGCAGTGGCCATTCCCCTTCAGAGACTGCAAAGGATTTCCCAGAAAAGCCAGTGCACCTGTGAAGTACTCATCACCAACCACCATTTGGGCTCACACAAATACAGGGGCTTGGTGCTTCGCCCTTCATCATGTTTTCAGTCTTTTCTGAATTCTGCAAGAATAAATCAAGATTTGGCTCGATAGCCAGGATGCTACCTATGATGCCATAACCTTTATGAAATGTATGTGCTAATTAAATACATAATAATTATCAGTTTGCTACTTTTTAAACTAAGGTACATACAATTATTTTTCACTATTTTTTACATGCAGTCACCTCCACTCAGAATATTAAAATTCACTCCCTGATTAAAAATAATCACGATAGTCTCAAATACATGAAATATGATTATACTCCAAGTAAGGATTTCTGAATATGAGCAATGTACAATATATACACAGCAACAAGTTTATAGTATTCTCTGTACTAAAATGATTTGTATTTATCACCATTGGTAAACACTTCCCCCAATGGAAAAAGTGAATATTCCTATTCACCCTATAATCCCTGATTCTTTACAACTGTTTATCAGGCAATGCAAATGAACATCTACTGACTCTCACGACTCCTGGCCCATGCAGTGCCTTTCATCATAAAAATGCAGATCTTTACTGGAAAGGTTTGGGGTTCCACTATGCACCACTTCTATGTTTATTTCCTGTACAAATATATGGATTTAATAAAAATCTATCCAAATATAAGATTCACTAAATACATAGGTGATACAACTCATGTCCCAAGGATTGTTTCATTATTCCACTTCCAAATTTGCATGAAAGGTTTCCTGATGTGGCCCTAAGAAATTTACAGATTAACTCATCGCCACGCACTGAGGTTTGGATGCTTTCTATGCTGGCGATCCAAAAATCACCGAAATCAGTTGGAAGACTCTGGTCCTACAATGATTCCATTGTGGAATTTTGCCTGCAATGAGTTAAAAAGACAAAGCAAAGGAATCTCCTCCTTCATGAGAGATGCAAAGCCTTCGTGTTCATTCTGTCTCCTCTGCAGTCTTACACTGGTTGGGTCAGGACATTATGAAAAACCAACAGCGAAAAAAGGAACTTTCAAACTTTGCCCACAGTCATACAACCAAACTAAGCAATCAACACAAACACTTAAACAAAAACACTCTTTGCCCACCTACTGTCTGTAAACTTGTTTACTTTCACTCAGATTCTCACAGTGCCAGACGCTACAGGGGATTATTGTGGAAACAATCTGACACAATTAGATAAACTATTTCATGTGCATAAGATGCTAAAAAGAGCTTCTAACTAAAAAGCAGAAAAGTAAACAGCAGCATCAAAAACCCCTGCAAACAAACACCAGTATCAAAACACGGTCAAGAAAATCTTAAACTTTGGGCTTGTAAGACACTTTTAAAGTTTTAAAGACAACTCAGTGACCAACACAACAAATGAAACTTGTGAGTGGTGTCTGCTGTTTGTGTATTGAGTTATTGTGTTGTTTTTGTGAATGACAGGTCAATCTAGATGTGGAGGAAAGATGAAGCTGTGTGGCCACAAGAACCTGAAGATATCAAAGAGAAATTCTGTGACAGCCAGAGATGGGAGGAAATCATCATCACAGAACAGACCACAGAACAGAAATCATCATCACAGCACATTCAGACCCTAATACAACACACTAATTCAATGAAATGCAGTCCCACTAGAATCAGCCCCTTACAGGCTTACATGTGAGACTGAGCAGCAGAGATGCTCATCCCTGCCAGGCATTCAACTCCTTGTTAATAGCTAAGTTTCAAAAAGAACAAAAATACAGCATTTATACTATCAGAAACTTCACATGAACGAATAAAAAAAGTTCTCCTGAAGAGTTTCTATCCAGATCAGAATATACCAGTGTTAAGAACTCAGTCACTCAACTGACCTTCACTCAGTGAACAGAAGTTCTTAAAAATGGTTTTAAAAGTCTAATGCCATAATCTGATCTACTCCATTGCACTCTCTGCATTACTCAGGAAAGATGACTCCAGTAAATGTCTCACCAGTATTTTTTTTTTTTTTTGCTTCCACACCAACATGAATAGAGATTCTCTCCTTTAAGGACTAATAACTAAGATGGAGCAGTTTATTAGAGGGCTGTGGTTGTGGGAGAGGCACCTGCAAACTAAAATTCTGAAGAAAGCATATTTAAATAGGGCAAGGTAAGTGGATGACCAGAAACCCTCAACCTTAACATGCAAGAGAGAAGTCATTCATGAAGCTGCAAGACAGAAATGTTCCAAAGTTCCAGCAAGAAGAGAGATGTTTGAACCAAAAGTCAGTTGTTTAGCAAGCAAGGCAATTCATAAAAACAGAGCAGAAAGAAGTGGTAGCAATTCTGCTTCTGAGACAAGAAATCCTAGTCCACAGAACAGCAGGATCAATTAATGCTCTTCAGCACTGCTGACCATGAGCACAAGTGAGGTTTGCAGTGTGTTACAGCAACAATTCTGGCCAAACCCTCGCTGAGGGCTCCTGAAAGAGGCACTGTGGCTGCTGAGAGCAGCACATCAGCCTGGGCACAGGGGCATGGCACACACCTGGACTGCAGCAGGGCAGCAAAAGGTTCAGCCAGCCTGTACCGAGCTCTCTGCAAACAGTAAGACAGCCTGGCAGAATATAAAAATGATTTGGTAATGGCAGGGTGCTCAAGGTATTCTGAGAAGTCACCTATCAATCAGATACATGAACTGCCGTGTAAAAAACCCAACAAATAAAGCTTTACAAGCCAAAAGACTCCCCAGAGCTACAAATGAATCTTTCAGCAACAAGCTCATACAACAGAGGGAACAGAACACCGAGTTCATTACCCTGGGTCCTGTTTCAGTATCCATATTCTGCTCTTGTCTAACTGCCAGCATTTTACCACCTTGCTCTGCTCTGTTTTTTTTATTGTTGGTTTTGGGAGTTTTTGTGTGTTAGGGGGAGGGGTTTCAGTTTTTCTTGTTTAGACATGTATTTTAAGTCTCACTGGCAAGACTTGACATTTTTCCTGCTTCTATTTTTCAGTATTATCTCAGCAGCTCTTTAGAAAATTGCCCTCCTTCAGCACACAACAACATTTAAAAGTACAAGGAGGAGAGGAGGCAGCTGCAGACACCTGCAGCCCTGAAAGAGAGATGCCTTCATCAGCCTCACAGAAAACAACAGGGATAACATTTCACAGACACAGGACATTCTCTGATTAACTGTTATCAAAACAGTCTATTAGCTAGCATGTCAAACTTGCACTAGGCAAAAACAACCGCTGCACACGTAAGAAAAACCATAATGCATCATATTTTGAACATGCTGATTAGAGGTTCTAAATGAAGCTCAAAATATCTTTCTTTCAACTAGCTTTATCTTCTTAATTAGCAACTCTTAAGTTACTGTAACATACAAGTAACTAAATCCCCCTACTGGCACAACCTCTGTGCCAGGAGCTTTCTTTACAGCCACCTTTATTTTGTAATTGCAAATATACAAATATTCTTCTCTAGGGGTGGTGGGGAATAGGCAAAGTCAGCTCCTCATCACACACAGAGGATTTCAGGAAACTGTGAGATGGAGATGGCACAAGATGGCATGCTTGACTCCCAGGCAGGACAAACACACCAGCAGAGTGTCTGTACTGACCTGCCTGAGTGACTCCTCTGCAGGGCAGTGACCCCAGCAGTGGCTGCATGTGACATCTACTCCCAACTCCCACAGAACCCAGCCATCCCAATAAAATCTTCCTTCCACAGCACAGTTATTTCTACTCTGCAAATACATTGCCCAGAAAGGCTGAGCATCAATCCTTGCAAATACTCAAAATCTAACGGGAGACAGCTCAGCACAACCAACTCCAGCTGACCCCACTGAGACAGAGGAACTGCTCTGGATCAGATTCCCATAATGGTTTGGGTTGAAAGTGATCTTAAAGCTCATCCCACCTCCTGCCATGGGCAGGGACACCTTCCACTGTCCCAGGCTGCTCCAAGCCCTGTCCAACCTGGCCTTGGGCACTGCCAGGGACGGGGCAGCCTCAGCTGCTCTGGGCACCCTGAGCCCACTGTCCCTGTCCCCAGTGGCTCCACCCCACTGTCCCTGCCACCAATGGCTCCTGTCCCTGTCACCAACGGCTCCACCCCACTGTTCCTGTCACCAATGGCACCTGTCCTTGTCACCAATGGTTCCACCCCACCGTCCCTGTCACCAGTGGTTCCACCCCATTGTCCCTGTCACTGACACCAAGAGCTCCATCCCACTGTCTCTGTCACCAATGGCTCCTGTCCCTGTCCCCAACGGTTCCATCCCACTGTCCCTGTCCAGTGGCTCCATCCCCCTGTCCCTGCTGTTTAACTGGTGTTAAACAGCACAAGTGCCAATGCCTGCCCTGGGACACCACTGCTCCCTGGGCGTCCAGCAGCTGCCAGCAGCTCTGAGCGTGACCATCCAGCCAATTCCTCATCCATGGTCCATCCAACTCCAGTTCAGAGACAGGGAGAGCCCTCATCTCAAAATGCACAAAGATGACCTCAGGAGGACCCTGATAAACACAGCAGCTCTGTGATTCTGCAAAATATGGTAGATTTGGAACTGTATAGAAAGCGTGAAGTAACTCTGATGAACTTTTTATAATAAAAAGTGTTCTGTTTTAATTCCACTGTCCATCCAGGCTTGAAAACAGCAAAGAAGAAAGTTTTGGCGTTTTGCTGATTTAAAATATCACAAGAGCATCCCAGCCTAAAAGTTCTCTTGCCACAGACTGGACAGAATTGAATTACATGCTGAGAATTACTCACTTACATGGCTATGACAAGCATAAAAAAACCCTACAGACTTTAACTAAGGACACCAAGATAGCCCACACAGCCCTGTAAGTTTATTTAGCAATTTTAGATTGTGCCCACAGCAAATGCAATTTACACTAAATTTCTGGATTATTCTAAAGTCTCCCTCTCCAAAAATCCAAGGTTGATTTCAATGGTTGAGCAAGCTTTGGAAAAATCCAGAAGTTTAGTTTAAATCACATAATAAATTCGTGTGTATGTAAACATTTCATCAATGAGCATGCATGTATCTTAATTGCATAAATCCTACATTAAATGTAACTCCTGCTTTAACTTACAGGGGAGTTGAAATGTGTTATCTGATAGAATATGAGAACTCTGATCACAGGAGCCTATGGCTGGCAACAAGAGTGAAGAAGAACAGTAAATGCAAAATGCTGCTGAAAAACAGCCCTGAGATTCTTTCAAAGAAAAATCAGAGCTACCTCTGCTCAAAATACTGTCATCCTACCAGAGACAGAAAGGATGAGGGGGTGGCATTCCAAGGAGGCAGCACAACCTCCTGGCATGGAGCTCATTTCTGTGTCTGAGCACAGGAAACCCTCAAGTCTCACAAGCTGTGAGATGTCTCAGGTTGAGCCTTGCAAGTGCACTGGTGATGCACAACGTGACACATTTCAGTACACTTTAGTCATTAACAGACTGGATTTACTTTTAGACCAAATAAATAGGTAACATCTTAATTATACAAACATACTTCTCACAGCCCCTGAAGTAATTTTTCCTCTGTTTTACAGAGGGAGCACAATCTAGAAAGAAACTCTAAAATCATTAGAGGAGATGACCTCAAAATTCAAGATCTACCCTCCCCTTTGCATGTCACACACAACTACAGCCAGTGAAAAGGGCAACTGAACTAATTCACTGAAATGGAAAAATATCTCAAAATAGTAAAGACTTCACCTGATTCACTGACAATACATCACAGAAGGTACTCAGCTCAAGGAGGAGAGTAAACTAGTTGACTTGCTGGGAAAAATCTGAAGGAACATATATTAAGGACCTTTTCAATACTTACATTCTATAAAATACATTTCAATACTTCAGTGACCATATGCCAAATCCTTAACTAATATTGTCACTGGAAACCTTCAATTAATGACAATATTAATGGAGCTTTACGTAGCATAGATAATAGTGCACATGCATAATATAGCAAGATACCTCAAGTTTTACACATTAGTTGTAAAAAGCCCATTAATAAAGAATAATCCAATAAAAGCTCTGTTTGTCATGGCATTACCATACTTTTTAGTGTAAGAAAAAAGAGTCTCCTTCTTAAATAACTACTAAATGCTTGGGGTTCTAACATATTGCTGCAAGCTATAATGGTTATAACTGTTAATCCAATACACCTTTTATACAAACCCATAAACACACGAGTGGAAAAATAGCACAGATGTTCATCTCTAATGCAATTTCCATTCAATTTCCTAAGTGCAGTCCCTGTGTGCAAACTAGCTTAACGTTATGTTTAGCTTGCAAATTCTTTTAATAAATAATGAATGCAATAAAACTGGTAGATCAATGGCAAGCTGAGAAATCATAAAAAAGCCTTTTGTGCTCATGCTGTTGCCGATTTCAAACTTTAATCCAGCTCCAGATCAATAGTACTTTTTCTTTTTAACCCACCCTGTAGATAGCAGACAGAGTGGATGTAGGTTAAATGCCTGTACCAGATATCAATTTCCAGAAACTTGATAACATCAGGCACAACTGCAGTCGAACATTTTATACCTTATCATAGGAACAATATACACTGCTAAACACCACACTTTAAAGCACTGCACAGTAATAAAGGCAGCACATTAACTGGGCTTGGTTCTTACTTTCTGGAGAAGACGTATTTGCGAGTGGGTCACAAAAAGCTCTGAAATACTCTATTTTAATGAGCAAAATGGGCTCAGTGGGTCAGGATGTACTGACAAGGGAATATTATCTCCCCACGTCTGCTAGTGACAATAAACTTTACATACACACCAAACAACAACACGGCTGCGCTACCAAAAACTAAAGGCGAGCAAAGAAATTTCTGCTTTACAGGATTCGGATATTGGAACCTTCTGGGGCAGGTATCAAAGTACATTAGTTAATAGGTATCAGTGTTTCTTACAGGTTGTAGGATGGAGGGAGAGGGGAAACCCTATTACCCAGACACTTTGGACAACCCTGTTTTACCAAGAGAGAACAAAGATCAAAAGCTTGTAGCCTCGAGGGACGGTTCTAATATCAACCAGGATAAATCTAAATCACTAAGAATCATTACTAACTAACATACTTGTGCTTGGGAATGCAGGTTTAATCAGAACATATAAAAACCTTGCCTTGGCTTACACCAAAGGAACACATCCCAGACAGCAGGAACTCCAAAGTAGCCTCATTACATTTGGGTTTGATATTAGTACTGTGCATGTAAATAATCATTAAAATTACGCATTTCCATACACCTACAGGTTTTATTACACTGATAATCACACAAAGAACTTACAAAAGCAACCAGCTGGGAACTTTCCATGTATTTCAAAGTAAGGATTTGGATAACTTTGTTTGTAAGTTCAGAAAATTCGTAATTATCACCTCTGGAAAGGCACAAAAGAGATTCAAGATCCTACGTTCAGCAAGTACAAGATCAGACCCAAAAACACAGGAACGCGTTTTTCTTCCAAAAGCAGGGTTCAGTAAATATGTCCCACCTTTGATGAGAAGGGCTCAGATCCTAGAAACATTTTTAAGTTCTTTGCCCTTGTTCTGGAAAACGGCCCCTGGCATGAATGGGAGGTTCACCTCAGCAAAGTCAAAACAGAGACTTTACAGCCCAGATTTCAACACTTTTCTAATACTAATGCTGACAAACAGCCCTTACAAAACACCAATTCCAGCCTGAAAGCAGTGAAATAAACAAGACAATTCTTTAAAACATCTCATGAGGCTCATTTGAAATATTTACTGCAAAATTACTAAGGTAGGTAGAGACTAGTTTCTCACTCCAACGCCACTGCCATACAACAAAACAAGATTCCTTAATTCAGCGGGTTTTGCTGGGCTCCTCGTCCGACCAAAGTTGATTTTCCCTGCCTTTCAAAGCAGTGCACAAACAGAGGCTGCGTGTGCAGCCACAGCCCCAGCGTGAGAATAATTCCCCATCTACAGAGCTGGTCCCTTCTGGAGGCTTTCTGAGTATAATGCTATTGCCACACATTGATATATTGGTGAGAGAAAGGCAAATATAACAATGCTAAAGCTTAAACTCATTTGAATAAACTGTGAATTTCTATTACATATATTGTTTCCTTTATCAAATTGGAACTACTGGAGCAAGAATACCAAGAATGCCAACATAAATCTAGATCCGTTACAGCCAGTTTCTCCAATTTATTCTCAGAAGCCTTAAAGACAAAAAGTCAAAGTTCTTCCGTGTCGAGAAAAGATTAGGAAAAGGAATATTCCAAGTAATTTTTAAAATGAAAATAAAATAGTCAGAGAGAGAAATCAGGTTTAGCAAAATGACTGCACAAAATACTAATTTATCCTCTAAAGAAAAACAAAAATGACCACGAGTGGCTTAGTAAACACTAAGGAATAAAAGCTGTGCATAGCCTACATGAGAAACAGATCTTCATTATTCATGGCAGAGTACTTTACACTTTGTGCTATCTTTTTTTCAGAATTTAAAACCCTTCCACAAAGACACATTCCAGCCTTTTATGGTTTGTGTTCCACAGGTTCTATCCAAGATAATGGATACCAGACTAAACTGACCCGAAATTAACGGTGATCAACAACTTCTCCAACATATCTGGCCCTACATGGGGAGTAGCAGCAGAAACATAATAAACAAGTATTTTAAATCTAACAGATGTTGAATCCAGACATACTTAACTTTAAAAGAAAATTCTTAATGAGGTAAAAAAAGGAAAAAAGAAAAGCCTCACTTCAGCCTGTAATCAATTTGGACACGATGATATTCTATTTATAGCAATACTTTTAACATGTTCTAGTCTTATATTATTTATTCGTATCATTCCTATTACAATGAAATATTAATGTTGAGAAAGTGGTTACTCTATTAAGGAGCTATCCTATGTTTAGATTTTAATATTGATCTCCACTATTTGGGAATAATTAATCATTCTGTAAGAATCTGCATTTGCCTGCGTTGTAACACGATCAGGAGTTTAGCATCTTCCCCCACAATAATGCCAAGATTAAATTTATATTTTGACCTATTCCTAAAGGCAATTTAGTTATTCCAACAGAAGGGGGAAAAGGGGATACCGCCACTTTAAAAGCTTCAATCTCTTTGACATTGCTGGCAGTGTATGGGAACATTAATGCATCTGTCATGATAACAAGCTAAGAATAACATCTAGACATCAAACCGAGCAGAGAATCCATCTGAAGTGATTCATTCAGATCTGTCTCATTGATTTATTAAACACAGGGCAACATCTGCAGCCTCACAGAGCCGCTTGGCGAAATTAATGCAAGATCAATTCAAATGGAAAAAAGTGCAAAAGAGATAAATCAAAACACAATTTGCATGCAGTTCCACAATCAGGCTTATTGGGTGCAAATGCTCAATTTTCCTCCCAAAGCAAATGAGTTTAAATGTTGTTTTATCTTTGTAGAATTGTGTGATTTGAAGTGACAGTGAAGAGTTCTGCAGGTTGAAATGGTGAAAAGAAAAAAAGGAGAAGAAATGCTTGCAAAGACCTTTTGAATATGCAACAAGAATATCATTAATACCTAATTGTTTAGCTTTTTTGTCTTTGCTACAAAAACACAGTATTTTTCAGTTGTAGAAGTCTCAGTAGAAAATTACATATGTATTATGCATATACACATGCAGGAATCATACAAATACTCCATTTTGGAGAAAAAGCATGTTATCCTTCAAATGGGGAGCTCTAGTGCTATGAAGAAAGAAGGGAATTTTAATCAAGGGTTCTCCAGATTAGATATGCATCTGATGAAAATATTCAAGTATTTTAGGAGTTTTGAACAGGCACAGACTTTCAAGATACATAAAAAGAAAGAGGGATTTTTCCAAAAGCATAACTACACCGCTCAGGAAGTGGGAGAATTCCTTTCTCCATCTCAAGCAGAATCCACTTTGCCAGCGATCTCTCTCCAGAGCGTCTGAAGTGAGCCTCTTCTCCAAGGAAGAGAGGAGAACTGAAAAACCGATGTTTATTTAAAAATGCTAACACCTCCAAAATTCATAGATTTGGCCAAGTCTGAATGCAGGCTAAATATCCACTTAGAGAAAGAAGTTTATGGACAATCAGATGCCCACATTTCCTATCAATATACAGGAAGCTGTGTGCAGTGCTACATGGCTGGATTGCTTTAATTATAATCTTGACATCAGTCTCCTAATAAAAGACAGAGTACTGCTGACTATAGGGTAGCTTTTAATAGTCAACATGACTAGACCCTCATTATCTCATAAAATTAAATGTCTGCATTTACTGCTTAAATTCATTTCTAAAGCCTTTTATTGTTTGTGAATAGCCAAAGTAATGCAAAATATTAGCTTAACTGGTTGCTTTAAATCATAAAAAAATATGCCATGCACTGAAATGCTCTTTTCTGGAAAGTATTCTGACCATTCACTGAAAAATCCAGACCAACACTGTGCTTTTTTCAGTGGCCAGTAGCATCCATCAAACACAGAACTGCGTGGAAGAGGCTGTGATCACACTCATATAATCCAATTTTTCAGGACTGACATATGTACTATCATAAACATGTTCTTACTACAGTTTTAAATTTCCTTTTAAAAATACATCCTCATTACAGTTTGCTTTTTTTAAAATTAACTAGATGTTATGGTTTACTACTAAATTTAAGCAATCCTCCATAATGTAAGTAATATTCTAAGGTGCTGCCCATCAGCAGCTAGATTTTGTCAGCATGTTGCACTCACTTGAGGGTGGCACCTGCAATGAAATGAGCAAGTTAGTTTCATTTCACAAACCTTGCTTGCAAACCAGGCTGCACGGTGCTGGCTAAATACAAACATTTTAGGGATATTGTGTAAATACGTGAATGAAAGTTTCAACAGTGCGTGTGAACGTACTACAGAAATACACAGGTCAGAGCTGCTGGACAGAGTAACCCCTGCTACAGAACACAGACACCAAAAAACTTTCACCCACGGGTGTGTTTCTCTGGAGCTCTTACGAGCTTTGTAGACAAACTCAACTAGAAAAATACATCAGAATAAGCGGGAGAAATAGAATTTATCTTTTTCTTCAGTTATATATAATTGATGGTTTGCATCCCAATTCAAAAAATAACGAGAAGTGCACGCTAACCTAAGAGATGCCGACTTTTACAAGTCAATTACCAGTGAAAAAGCATTTCTTACTGCTTTTACTGGCAGCTCCTGAGTTTACTGCAGCATTTCTACAGTATTCAAATAAATTTATAAATAGCTATCACATTTTTAAAAATATTAACTAGAAAAGCAATGCACAGTATTCCGAGTTGATAGCAGTATTTCTAAAAGATAACGTATTTTCAAGCTTTTACTTTCCAGGTACAGAACTAAAAACTGTGAGCATGTGTTGTAACAGTTCTACTGCATTTGATTTGTTTGATAACGTGCACTGCAGTGCTTCCCAGGTCATTTCACAGCAAACAAAAATAATTAAGATTGCTCATGTATTTAACTGTTTTTACCCAACATTCTCTCCAGTAAGTATGGACTGCTCAAGGGAAAAAAAAAAAATCTGTAAATAAAATGAGGCATTAAGCATTTAATTCGCAGGACAGAATACAATTAACATTAAGTTACAATCCTTGAACAAAGTTTCAGGTGTGCTGGTAACACTCCTCATGCCTTACACCTGAAACCGTGAATGCAAAACACCTGATGTGAGCAGGTTTTTCCAACCAGTGGCATCTTCATGAGGCACGAAGAAGCAAAATGTACAGGGATTTGCTGTTCTTGAACAGGTAAAAATATGTTTTCATAGCAGGGTGGGGAGAGTTTAAGCACATTCAACACGTGTGAGTCTGAGCTGGGAGTTCTGCCTCATCCCCAGCCTTTCCAAGGGCTCTGCTCCACTCTCTGCTCCTTTCAGCCCCTTCTGGAGCATCACTTGGCTCTTCACCTTCCCACTGCATTACCCATTCCCTCGTCCTATCACACCCATAAGTCTATGTCAAAGAGAAGGGGGGGAAAAAAAAGTTGGGAAATACAAGTTTTAAACATTTAACACTGCAGCATTTCGAGATTTTAAAACGCTGGTTATACAAGAGCAGAAATCATTAGACTGCATCTACAGGCTGCATCCTATCAGATCCTGTATTTCCCTAATAAAATAACTTTGGCACGGTCACAGAAATTAATGAGATGTATTTCTTTAACCATCAACTTTCATGCTAGTCGAGTCTCAGAAACATTTCACAGAAGCATTTACATGTGAAATGTGCCCCTTAGTAATCTAATGTATTTGAATAAAATTAATGTAAGCCTCAGACCGTACTTCCAAACCCATCACTTAAATAAAGCAGTGGGCGTGATGTCATCGAGGTGCCTGACATTGAAATAGGCAGCGGGAGAAGGGGTTACAGAAACAGAACGAGAGCAAGAAAAGCAGCACATAGTTCATATTAACAGATGTAGGAATAAAGTGCATCTCTAAACTGCCACCTGCAATATAAAGTGATTTGAAACAAAGCAAACATTGCATTCAAGAATAACGCCCGGTCTGCTCCCGCTTCAGCAGCGAGCGCAGGATCAGGCCCCGCATGGCACGAAATTAAAGTTATTAAAGACAAAACCCCCGTTCAGTGCTAAGCAGGACGAACCAGGGACACAAAGCCCACAGTTACTGAACACGGGCACGCCGCAGGTCGGATATCGCACCCAAAGCTCGCTGAAGCGTCTGTAAAGAAAGTTTGCTGCCACAGAAAGCACGCTGGCATGGAAATGTTTCTGGAGACGTCCCTCACCAACTGCTGAAGCAGGGAACGGCATCTCCGAAGTGCCTGCCTTACACCCTGCCCCACGGCACCAGTGTTCCTGCCGAGCCCCGAGAGGGTTTTGTGTTTATTTAGATCATTATCATTTCTAAAGGCAGCAGCCATGAGGTCACAAACCGGGATTATAACCCCGAGTATGCAGGACCCAGCAGGGATCCGGGGGCTCGGTGACCGCAGCCGGGCAGGGGCTGCGGCCGCTCCGGAGCTGCGAGTGCGGGAGCGGAGCCGCTCCGGGGGCACCGGGACCCGCAGCCCCTGCCCGGGCACCGGGCTGGCACCGCCCGCGGGAGCGCCGGAGCACAGCCGCGGGTTCCGCCGGGACACAAATAACGGAGAAAACTTTTGGAGATTCGGGTTGGGTGTTTTGTTTTTTTTTTTTTTAAGGAGTGTTTTCGGGAACTATCGGCTTTCCCTGCTTGGAGAAAAGTTTGGAGACCGGCGCGCGGAGCCGCTCCGCTGCCCGGCGGTCCCGGCCATGGCGGGGGCTGATGGAAGCAGGCAAAGTTTTCCGTGTCGGCACCGCCGCACCCCAGCCCCGCTCGGCCCCTCGGTGCCCCCCACGCCCCCCTCCCCTGGGACCCGCGCCCCCGCCCCCGGCTGCGCTCCCCGCGGGCCGGCCGGGGGCGACAGCGGAGCCTGCGCTCACCTCGCGTTGGTGCAGTCGTTGTACAAAGTTTCGAAGTCCTTCCTGGTGATGAGCTTGCAGCGGTTGACGCCGGGCTGGATGGCCCCCAGCCCGCGCAGGATGCGGACCTGCTCCACCGTGCACACCACGGGCGATATATCCAGCCGCTTCAGCTTGGTGTAGACCGTGTGCAGCCCTCCCACCAGGTGCTTGAGGAAGAGATCAAAGACCTGCGGCAGGCAGATCAGCTCCTGCCCCTCCACGAGGAACGAGGCCACCTTCACCCCGTGCAGGTCGACCATCTTACACTCGTTGCCGCCGCCGCCGCCGCCGCCGCCCGCGCCGGCCCCGCCGCCGCCGGCCGAGAGGAAAGTGTTGACGAGGCTGTTGGTGAGGCGCGGGGACTCCGCGGGGCTGGAGTACAGCGGGTCCGCCCGGAACAAACCCGCCGAGCCCCCCGCGCCGCCGCCGCTGGAAGTTGCGGCGATGACGGGCGGCGCGGACACCGCCATGGCCGGCGCGGCTCCCCGCGGCTGCCTCAGCCCCGCGCTGCGCTCCGTGCGGTGCCGCCGGACCGCCGCGCTCCCGCCGCCCGCACGCAGCGCCCAGACCCCTCCCCAGCGCCGCCGGGGGAGAGTGACGGCGCCCTCCAGCCAATGCGCCCCGCCCGCCGCCAGCGCCGCCGCCGCGAGTGGCTGCGGGCGCGGGCGGGGCGGGGCAGCGCCGGCCGCGCACCTGGGGCGGGGGGCGTGAGGGAGCGAGGGCAGCGCGCCCCAACGCCCGCAACTCGGGGCAAAGTTTTGGGAGGGACCTTGGGGCCCGAGGGGGTCCCGGCTGCACGGGCTGGGAGAGCGCCCCGCTCCCCGGGCTGTGACGGGATCCCGCGGGGCTGCCCGGGCTGTGATGGGGTCTCGGTCCCCGGAGCGGGAGAGGGTCCCGCGGGCGCTCCCCCGCGCTCGGAGGGAAGGGAGCGGAGGGGAGGCAGCGCTGGGGCCGTCCCCATCCGTTCCCCAGGGAGTCGGAGCGGTCGCTGCGCTCTGGCACGTGTGTAGGTGTTACAACACCTGTGCCCCGCCGGAGCCGGAGGCAGTGGGCAGAGGGGTGGCGGTGCGGGGGCTCTTTGGTACCCGAGACAAACGCGGAGCGGGAGCGCACCGAGCGCGGTGGCACCGGCCCAGCACAGGGTGCGGGTCCACGGCCACTGAGTCAGGCCTAAAGCAAGCCGAGACCCTCCAGAGAGGGGCAAAGCAGGACGGAGGGAGATGTGAGAAATTCAAGTTTGCGCTCATACCAGGCAAGGCCCGTTGTCGGGAGGGCGGGCACGCAGTTGTTTGAAATTCCCAGCCTCGATGCTGGGAAGCCAGTTGTGGTTTAGCTTCAGCGGGCTCGGCCCTCTCCTCACGCAGCCCCCAAAAGCGCCATGTGGTGCCTCGGCCTGCGAGCATCCCGGCAGCCGGCACATCCTGCGCCCCCTCCAGCCATCCAGGGCGGGTGGCACAAGAACTGCCGGGGCTCCTGCGTCCCTTCTCCCTGAACAAGAGGAGCCGAAGGATGATCAGACATCCAGCAGACCCAGGGCACGCTGGCTGCATTGGTTATTTGCTTCTCACCCTTCTCCCAGTGTTGTATCACACCTCTTTTCCCACCCTCTTCCCGTTTTTCCTGTGTTTCAACATCCTTCTTTCCTGTTTTGTTGCCACTGGTTTTCATTCTTTATCTTTCCTTGCTTCCTAGTCCTTTAACTTTTTCACTCCCCTCCTTTTTTGTTGTTTTTGTTTTTGTTTTGTTTTTAGCTTTCTCCTGAGCTGTTCAATAAACAAAGCAAGCAGAAAAGAATAAACAAAACTTTCCAAGTTGATGCCAAACAAGCAATACCAACAGAGCATTTCAGCTATTTCCATGATTCCATTGCCTGTGTGGGCCAGCATCTCTTTTCTTTTGTTAGGCTTGCTTATTTAGGCACCTTCTCTGCAAAGTTTAATGTTTTCTGCATTATGAGTAATCCCATTTTAGATGAGAGAAGATGACTGTATGCTAACTAAATTGCTATATTTGTGAACATAACTGATCTTAAATTACACTCTGGAGGAACCTCCCCTTCTCTCCATTGATTTTATGTGTTCTAAGAAGCCTGGGCACTGGTTTCAGGTCTCTAACCTCACTGCCTGACACCAAGGCAGACTTTTCACATAACCTGGTTTAAATTAATACCTTTCAATAAGAATTTTCATATTTTCTGAACTAGTTCATGCATCTTTTTAGGCTCAAACCTTAGATTGGAAGCTCTGTGGGGCAGGGCCTACTTACTCTGGCAAAGTACAATCAAGCACTGAACTCATCTGAGATATTTATATACTGGAAGTTATAGAAATAGCTAATAACTGACTCCAGATAGAAACTTTTGGGTGTTAATTTTCTGAACGTGATTGCTATTAAAAGATTTAATAAATCAGATTCAAACACTGCCCTTTTAAGGACTTTTCTTTTCCCTTTAAGATTAATGAGACAATCAAAATCCACCGTGAGAATTCTTTTTCCTTTTTGACTTTAATGCCTTCCATAAGCTAAACATATTTCTAAATAAAACTGAATTTTCACAAGGCCAGAGGAAGTCTTGCACATCAACACCCAGCGAGCTGGAGTGGCATGAAGCAATATAAAATCATAAAGGCTGTAGTAAAAGCAGTACCCTTGAGAGGTGACTGTCCATGGCGAGAAGAACTGCTCTGAAACTCAGAAAATCCTCAAGGTTTGAGAATTAATGCCAGGCAGCTGTCCAGTTCAACTAAGCATATACAAATCAACTATATCCATGAATATTATTATTTCTCTGTAATTTTGTTAAAGACAAGGCAAAGTTACTAAAGCCTAACAATCATCCAGTAATATCTTGTCAGTTATAAAGTATCCAGATGGTTTCTTTGAATGGAGTCCAGCAGTGCGTAATCTGAATGTGTACAAACTACTAAGCCTCCCTATAGCTGAAATAAGTGTTTCAGAATATTACTTTAAAATTAAGGTTTTGTTATTTTTCTTCCTTTTTGACTGGTGTGCAAAAACACTCTGTTTTCTTACACTGGCAGCCATAGAAATCCTGGTGTATTGTGTATTAATCCTATACAAAAATTGGCTGTGTTTGTATGGCAAGATGTCAAGTAAAGGTTCCATTTGTTTGTTTTTGTTTTTATCATCCTTGCATATGCCCCACTGGAGTGAAATGGGAAAGAGTCTTCCCTGACACAGGAGGAGAGAGGAAAGCCCCAGTCAAGAGCATTCTGGAAATCTCTTTTTTTGCCAGCTGGCAGGAACATGGCTCCTGCTCTCCATGGGCTCCAGGGAGAAAATGATGGGGGACACACCTGACGAGGTGGGGACACTGAGGAAACTAATGACAGCTAAGTGAAGCAGTAGGGTATGAACTAAAAACAATAATTTTGTTTAGAGAAGACTGGAAAGCTCAGTAGTGCTATTTGGGCTTCATCTCAGTTTCCTGTAGCCAAACATGAGGGAGGACAATAAAAATAGGAATTCCATAGATATCACAATGTGATTTTTTTAAATATATTTTTTTTTCTATGGGCTTCATAGAGGTATGTCCAATGTGAGTAGATTACAGGAAAAAATATATTACTTTTTAGTAAAGAATTTGGATTGTCCCTAAAGTAAGTGAAAGGGAATAAATGTGAACCTAGACTTACAAGGGTCAGTAGTAACTGTGGGTCCAAAATGAAAGATAAAAGATAACCAAAAGATGCATTTGCAATGCACCCTAATCATAATGAAATGAAACACCTTTTTTTTTCTGAATTCCAACCAAGCTGGAGTCTGAGTGACAAACCCTTCTCCTCATCCTTAACCATGAAATTTCTCAGGGCCCAGTGGAAAGCTGGTAACCTGCCCTAGTGAGCTCTGAGCTTATATCCTGAGCATGCAAAGCCCCAATTCAAAGCTACTTCTGAGTAAAGGCTTGAAAAGGAAGAAAAAACAGTATTAGCTTTCTGCTGGGTTAGTGTTTAATGCCTTGAGAAAGAGTACCCACAATTATCTTAACAAATGTAGGCCACTGACGTGAGAGAAAGAAGAGACTGAAATTAGTGTGTCATTCTTTGTGCCCACATTTTTCTAGACGCACTCGTACTTGACACTTGTATTCAATTTAGTTCTGACATTTCAGCTGAGGTTTTTTTGGAATTGTGGATTAAAACTTCCCACCTCAACATCAAGGGTTTTACATAAAACTGATGAATTTAAATGTCTAAGTATCAATAGAAAAATGATCCCTTCTCTTAGGTGATTAAATGTATTGTATTAATGTGTGCATAACGCAGAATCAATAAATAATGAATTACCACTGATTGTAATTGAATGTTTTCATAATTTTATTGTCAGCCATGATAAATAATCAGTACATTTATACTGCATTAAATTAATTAGTGTGTCATTTCTATTACATACATCAGCAGTGAAGTAATGCAGTGACATCTGTTTCTAATGTTTTAAAGATGTGGTATTCCTTATTAAGTAAAAGGAAGAGTTATTAGAGGTATTTCCTGTGATTGGCAGTTATACTGGTACAGTCAAAGGGATCAAATGAAGGAACTTGCACTCTTGGCAACTGCTGCATTTCAACCCTTAATGGCAGCAAGTAACAATGATTGGAGTGAATTTTGCTTCTTTAGGATTTCAGAAAATCCTGCCTGCCTTTCTAGAGAAAGTAAGAGCAGATCCCTTCTCCTTAATACAGCTGGGAAGATTTTAACATGCAAAACAATTAAAGCTCTACAGAAGAACCAGGCATCCACCTCCATTTCTGTATCCATTTTTCTGCCTCAGTCCTCCATATATACAAAGGAATTCCCTACTAAGTGCTCACTAAAAAGTCTCAGATTAAGCCTTTTTTGGCTGTGATGTTCTCATGTGGCAGTGTCTGGACTATTGGGTCTGTAATCTTTCCTGGAAGTCACACTAATGTGACATAGCCTAGCTTTGTGCTGCTGTTCATTGTGTTACCTGCAACAGAAATAGGAAATTGAGGAGATGATGCAAACACAAGAATCAAAAAGTGAAGGAGTAGAATAGGAGGAACAGAATAAATGGAATATACAGCAAATAAGCACGAAGCAAACTGTGCCAGAAGGAGGGCTGGTTTCTAAATGACTCCAGTGTTACAAATGGGGTGATAGGAGTAAAACCCACTGAGCAACAGCAGTTACAGACGACAAAAGAAGTCTGGGCTTCTTGATTAATGCTGTCTTTTCCAAGACACACACGGTCATCCTTTTCTGTATCTTGCACCATCTTTAAAAAGCAAATTGGAAAACCTCACGTTACAGCTTACCTGACTAGAGTTCTTCATCCACAAAGCAGTTTCTAATTTTAATCTTAAAATTTTCATACTAACAATGGGCATCATAATATTTAAGCAAAGTGAAAACGATTCAGAGTTATTTTATTCTTTCCAGTGCAAGTCTCACACATTGCTTCTGCCTGATCACTGACTACTTTGCACAGATTTGGGTGGGTGGTCTCTGGACCAACTGTGTGCACCCAGCAGTTTGTCCCCGTGGCTTGCCCTAGGCCCAGGGAGCTCTGGCTGGTTCGGGAGAGCCCTGTGTGGGCAGGACTGGTGGCTGCTCAGTGGCAGAGCTGCAAATTTAATACTCAGTGAGCTCCAAGCTTGCTCCAGCCCAGGTGAGACAGTGCCTCAGGGCTCCCTCCATGCACTGAGCATGACTTGGGGCCTTCTCTTGGGCCAGCCCCCAACAGACACAGCCCTTGAGAGAAGTTCTGCAGTTCACAGAACCTGCCCCGAGCTCCCAGCTCAAGCTCTACGTGAGGCATGAAGGATGTGACCATTCACTACAGAGCCTCAGATAACTAAAGCACAAACATACTCTCAGACAAGGTCCCCTCCACTTTTCCTATTCATCAAAATGTCACTTGTGTTATCACTGGAGAGATGTGACCTGCCACGTTTGGCACTATCACTTTCTGTCTAACAGATGTGTAGATACCTCTTCTGAAAGCCAGCAGCACATTTGTCATACAAAAATGTGAGTGGTACTTCTGAGCTTGTTCCAGTGAAATCCATGAATACAAGATGCAGTCATTGCTAATGATCCCCCACATTAATCTGGATTTTGATTGAGGAGAGAGGGCAGCAAAAGGAGCAGGACCTCAGTGGAACAAAGCTGATTTACACAAGATACCATCATCGTTAAGGTTCAATATTGTTTGCACCTTTTCTTCTTCAGGAAGAAAACTTAATACTGTTAGATGTGTATTGAAGTTAAAACACACTTCATAGCAAAGCTCTGTGGACACAATTCATGTACTTCAATATATTCAGTAAGTCATCAGACCCAGATGCTTGTTACTATTCCCAGAGGAACAAGATTAGCCCCATCTCTCCACATTTGCAGGTCAGTTAAAGGAAGCAAAAGTTTTCCTGCACTGTCTGTCTGAGCATCTCAGCCTTAGTCTGAAGGCACCACCATCTAGTGGGATAAGAAGGTATTTAATTTTCTTTACATTCTTTTGGTATTTTTAAACATGGACATCACATTCTACTTCAAGTAGCAAAAAAAAAGTTTCTGGGATTTTTTTTTTATTTATACATATAAGGCTCATGTGGCCCCTCCATTAATTCTCATTTCTGTTTTAACTGCAAAGCATTTTCCAATAAAAACCTTAGGAGTCGTTTCCTTGAAAATAGGTTTTCATAAACAGAATTTTATCAATGAGAAAACAATTTATAGCTATCCAGACTGAGTGGAAGTGTAATTGATTTATTGACTAAATATTTCCAGTATTTTATTGAATCTACTTTGTGGAAATCCAATTGGCAGAATTATTAATATTGTGAAAGTAATCATCTTGAGCTCATCTTTAAAACCAATATGTATTTTAGGGAGTAAAGATCCGTCCTTGCAGTTTTCCACAGAGCCATTAACTGAACAGCTTTTGGTTGTAAGCAGAGTCTGACCATTAAGTCCCATCTAAAACAAATTCCCAAGCTGAATGCAAAGCATTCCTTTTACCTCTAAGAGTGACCATTTATTGTACTTTGCCTGTGCTGATATCCTGCCTGCTACCTGCTCTTATTTGGTTTTCCTTTCATGCATTTACAGTTGGGCAGGGTAGTGGCAGGGATTTTCTGTGGGGGAGGGAGAACCATCAGGGTGAGCAGTGTGAGTTCCTTTGGTTGGGTTTTACCACACAATGTGTGCATCTGCAGCTGTTATCCTAAGATGCCTCCTTGTGTTCAGGTCTCATTGATCTTGTTACAGCATTTCACACACACAGGGATAATTGATTTACATCATTCAGGAGTCCAGATCTTTTATAAGCATAAAAGTAAATATTAAGAAATTAACATATTTTAAAATCCTATAGATACTTTGATTTTTTTACACTCTAAACCAGTAATGAGATAATAAAGATTTAAATACTTCATTACACAGATAATATTTTAGTATTCATAATGTGGGCCTGCTTCTGTTTCCATGGAAGTGAGTGATATTTTTACCTTGGATACTACTAGACATTTCAGTGGTTTACTATCTTCAAATTATAGAAATCTTATTGACACAAATGGCAATCAATGGGTATTTTGCATTGAACATCAATTTTATGATACTGTCTTTTCAAACACTACATTTCTTCTGAAATCCATAAAGTAATATCAATCTGTGCTGCCAGTTCCTACTGAAATCAGTCTGGAGTTCCGAGTAAAAATCAATGGAACTGGTCCAAACTGGTTGAGGTAGTAAATGCCATTTTGACCCTTTGATCCCTGAACCATGTGCCTGGGAAGGTTTGAATTTCACTTAGAATGCAAAGTTAAAAATAGGTAAATACTTTCATTGGAAGTGAATGAATTCTGCTTGCAGCTGGTGAAGTCCAGGATGTTCTACCTCACACTCCCTTAGAGGAATAAAAATCCCACCTAAATTAGAGGTCTGGGATGTACAGGGAATTGGGAGGACAGTCTGGAGAGAACACAAAACAGGTGTAGGGAGGTTCAGACCAGATCTACACAACCTCCTGAGTTCTCACAGAACTTTCAAAAGCCTCTCCTTCAGAATTCTCATCTATTTTTCAACTCCCCGAGGAGTGAGCCTGGTCCTGAGGCCTTCCTGACACTCTGCCAACTCTTGGGTCACCTTTTTCACAGCTCTGATGGAGGTTGAAGAAAATACAATGAACCTAATTTTTTTTTTTTTTTTTTGGTAAATAAAATTATGTAATGAAATTAGCTCCAGGATACTCCATAGTTCTTTATAGGAAGTGGAGGGAAAGGTCTCACTGGGGACTCACTCTGCTATTTTAGTCCTGTCACAAAGCCCAAGCTGCTGAGGCTGAATCCACAGTAGAATTGAGTCTGTCTGAATCTCAGTCAAAGCAACTCAGAGCGAGATCAGAATCAAATATTTAAGAGCAGCTTTTGTTTTTAACTTGACCAATCTCAGTGTCTCAGTATGTTCACTGAGCTTTTGGATAAAGCCATATGAAAAAAGTGTCTTTCATCATCTTCAAGGGACATTATTGACTTTATCTACCTTTTTTTCCTCTTTCTTACTTTCATATCAAGGTTGATGTGACAAACATTGATAACCCAGAAAAAAAATGTAATTTTACATAAACCTGGTTTTATATACTGTAACTTCATTGACTTTCTGACGGAATTACCAGTGACTTATGGAGGCATAAGGATGATCAGGCCATGAAGTGAAAGTACAGGTTGGAACACCTGTGATCATAATTATTTAATGCATAACTATCCTGTAGTTTGAGTTTTTAAAAATTCTCCTTGCCCATATTTATAATATTAAAATATTTATAATATTTTATAATATTATATTATATTATAATATATATTATATTATATATATAATATATAAATATATAAATATTTATAATATTAAAACTTGCTAGTACCCTGGGAAACCATCACTGATATCTTTCATTAGTATTATGAATTATAGAGTATTTTGCATTGAGGAGCACTGTAAACTGAAAGTATTTCTTCAGAAATTTTTCTAAAGGGATATCTTACAATTTTGATTCCATTATGATTTTAAATATGACAAGATCTTCCCTATTTTTTCCCACAAGATCTATGCATATAGAATAAAGCAAGGTTTAATAGATACTTTGCAATGTAAATATTTTTCCCTAAAATGTAAATGTATGATATAGTTTAAATTTAAAAAATTGAACTGAGTGTTCTATTTTAACAGATACTTTGCAATGTAAATATGTGTTCCCTAAAATGTAAATGTACAATATAGTTTAAATTTAAAAAATTGAACTGAGTGGTCTATTTTAGACAATTGTCTATTTTATATGATCAATAGAATCAAACAGAAATTTTTTTAAAAATGGTTTTGCTTAGAGTGATAGGAATTCAGACACCAATTTTCTTTGCTATTTTAATAATGAATGTTGATTGAACACACTGTGGTCACTTCAATGAATGAAATTAGCCAGAAATCCTCAGTTTGTTGATATTTTCCATTAATTGAAAGCTATTTGAATCCAGCATCATTCAGTGCAATCCTTTTCCACACAAAATACATGTTAAAAATTCCAATTCCTGGACATAGTGAGGAAAGTTTAAAGTCTGTCTTTTGGCCAGAGGTTTTCCATGGCTGTGCTGCAGCTCATCAATTGCCAGTCTGAATTCTGACAATTCCTCTGCCTAAGAGCAGCCATTCAGGACAATCCTTCCAACAGGCTCTCCTCAGTGAACCTCTTGGGCAGAGGCAGCTCATCTGTGAGTTTTTACAGCTCCAAGTGTGTTTTTTAAGGTATCTTTCTGTGCAGCGGCATGAACGTGCTTCTGTTCATTCCAAGAAAATAGGAAAGACACCATAACTGAATTGAACCAAGGCTTCCCATAGAATCCATCTTCTCAATTCCTATTTAGGGAATTCCTGATTGTGCAGGAAGCCATCTGAAAAGAGGCTGTCCGGAAACTGCCATCCCTGCAAGGCTGCAGGGAGCAATTGTTTCCACAAGTCTCAGCAACCCTGGTCAGAAACAGGATTTTAGCACTTGGCTCACTGGCCCTGATGGAAGAGTAAAGGAACAAAAGAAAATGAAGTAATGCGAAAGGTTAAGTTCTGGAAGATCAAGCCCTGTTTTTCACAGATGCCAGGTATCAGGAATTGCAGCTATCACACCAGCTCTGATGATCCCTCTGTGGCAAAATGCTTTTCATAGTCATTTCAAAGTCATCAGGGAAATGGGAATTATGAAACTTTTATTTTGCAATGCACAGTATACAGCCTTTGTAGTCTTGATTGCTCATCTCTGGTTTGATGTGATATAAACTCAGGAAAAAGGAAACTGCTTTCACCAACAAATATTGTGGGTCTGAACTGTTCATAACTGCCAATACTGATAAACCCACACAATATAGATTTACTAGTTGAATACACAGAGTTTATGTAGCAACATTACCAGGGAACACAGAATTAAATCCCAGCTGGATCAGTATCTATAGTGCTGAAATACAAACAATCATTAGGAACTTTGGAAATCTTTAGGAGCCCAGTGCCTACACACAGTCCCAGTTCATTAATGGACTTTTTGAATGAAACCCTCATCTGGATGCACTACCATTTCAATTAGTTCACCTACTAATTTGTGTGCAACTATCCCTGTTTGACATCCCTTGTCTGGGTCAAAAGGGCAGATTTAGCTAGCACCTCACTATTTAAAATCCCTTTCTTAGGAGCAGTCCAAAGTGCCATCCCACAGTATTTAGGTACCTGTTTTTCTGTACAATTTGATTTTTTTTTTTTTTTTAAAAAGAAGGACGTATGTAGCACTTCTAGATCTGACTTCTTTTGAAACATTTTTCCACCTTTAAAGAAAATTACAATAGCTTCCATGAAAAGTTCAGACTGAAAAAAGCAAATTAAAAACCCCAACCACTAAAGCACAAAACAGAAAAGAATTGCACTGACATGTGAAATGTGTGAAAAATTCTTCTTTGAATCAGTCATTTAGACATACAAAGATAATGATGATGATTATGATGACAATAATTATAATCAACTAAAATTTAAATTCATCCATTTTCTTCTATGCAAATACCAATTATATTTCTTTTCTTTAAAATGAATGTGACCATTTTAAGTAGTTATTCTTGCAAATCTTCCTAATAATCTGCCTCAACATTGACAACAGCACAGCATTCTTCTGAAGTGGGGGGGGGGGAATTCTGTCTCTTCTGGCTTAATGGAAAGGCCGAAATGAGGGTCTTTATATAGAATTAATATTCCCAGTGTGAGGAGCTACAGCCTATTCCTCATTTACTCCATCAAACAGAGGAGGAAGTGCTGCTGCTTAGGTGCTAAGGAGGTACAAAAAGGGGAGGGCACTTGGCACTCCCATCAGTTCTGCTCTCTGGGTTTGAGCCATTTCAGGCACAGAGCTGCAGTAGAGATAACAGCTCGAAGTCTCCTTGCTCCCTCAGAGATTCTGTGGTGCAGAACGCCTGAGAGAAGTGCTTGGAGCTCTAGGAATAACTGCTGTGCTCCTGGAGAAGTTACCTTATGGAAGAGCTGTCCTGGGAGTGCTGCATGGATCTGGGCTCTGCTAGGCCAACATCGTACCCTGAAAAAGATGATGCTAAAACTAAACAAATACTTTCTAATGAGTACTGTGCATTATGGTTTATTACACTCAAAATTAAAATTCTCATTCAGACTACACGATTTGACCTTTTATTGTTTTCATTTTATATGTTATCACTCTAAGAACACACAGCCTGGAGAAAAGGCTGTTATCAAGGCAATGGGGTTGAAATTCAGGTTGCAGATATTGCCCACTGAAAACAGATTAATGCAAACATCTTAAAAAAAACACTACATACTTCAATATAGCTGGCCCACATATTGTTTACAGTAGGAACATTCTTTTCCTAGACATATAGTTCAATTAAAGTTTAATAAGTGCAAATGTGGATTTCTTCTTTTCTGCAGAAGAAAAGGCAGCAGTTAAATGGAGTATACTCTGGATTAATGAAAAATGGATGTTAAATCCTGAGTGTCCATCCTGAATTCTCAAAAGCATCATACATACATACAGTCTGGCACCAGTTTACTGCTTCTGAAAGACAAACAAGAGCTTTTCTCCTTTCTGTGAGCAAGCTGAGTATAATCTCCTTTCAATTGCCTTAAAGATTTCAGTGCACCACTACTGCTACTCTCTGGCTTTAAAATCCTAAAGAGAGTATTTTAAACACAAAACTTGCTTGAACTGTAATGTTGGGATGGAAATGTTTAATAAGGAGGCCTTTGCTGTATATGAGTTTAGTAAATTCATTTATCAAAGAGGTGATTACACATATTCCTGTTCATAAGCTGATAACTTTCTTTTTAGCCACAGCCCTTTCATAACTTCAATTTGTCCCCAAATCACCCTGCTGCAGCTGAGATATTTGCATACATGCCCTTTTAGAGGAAACAGAGGAAGAGGGTCTGGCAGCCCCTCCCTGGCTGTGTGTACCCTCAGATAATGTTAAATTTCCACCACTGCAGCAGCAAAGCCCAAATTAAATCTCTGCTCTTACACAGAGCTCCAAGTGGAGCCCTGACAGACCCAGCCTTGGAACTGAGGCAAATCAGCCTCCAACAGAGATTTTATCAAAGCAGGAACAGTGTTTGCTTTATCATTTTTAGTCGCCTGCTTCTGTAATTTCAAATGTAGTTGTTGTATTAATTTTCAGCAGTTATCACCAATAGCCTGATTTACCTGAAAGTCAGTCCCTGGCTGTTACTCACTTTTAACTTTCAGCTGTCTCTTGGCTACAGTTTGGTGTTGGAGCCCTTGGTGACACGTGTGTCTTCACAAGAATCCCAGCTGGCAAGAATTCATTTCAGCTGAGGCCTTTATAGTCTTTTGTTTATGGTTTCTCTGGTGAAGTCTGGGCAAAAATACTGCATATGAGACACATCAATTCCTTTACTTTATGGACTACCTTAAACCCTTTTAATTATATGATAATATTTATGGGGAGTTTCCTAAGGGACCTTTATCAGTTTCAGAACTTAAAGTCTTGCTTTATCCTCTCTTTTCATTTCAGTCAGGTGCGAGTTATGATTTTCAAGACTGGAGAATGCTGATGTTTAAAAATTACTCAATGATCTTGCACTTGTCATTCTCCTCAAACAGGAAATGCAAAACGTCCAACCTGTGGCTGGCTGCTGTTGTTTCATTTTCTGTATCATCCATCTCCCAGACTAATTCCTGTTTTTTTCAGTATTTGTATGGGCACATTTTTAAATACATATATATAAATTCAGTGAAATAAAATAACTACTTCTATCGCCTATTTAAGGCAATAGACAGTTTACCTTCAGGTGTAATTATGGTTTGTTAATCAAACAGAAAAGACCAAAGAAGGTGAGGCTGAACTTTGCATGGTAAAACTTGTGCTGACTGTAATGAAGTAGGGATATGCACTAATGGCTGAAGCATCTGTATTCATAAACTGGCAACAAGTCAAAAGGGATGAATAAAAGAAATGCAATATATAAAAGAACGGGAATATTTCCAGAGAAAAGAGATTAATTTCTTACCTAAGTTACAGTCTCCAGATGTGCTGGAAAAGGTACAGTTTTCCTAAACTCAGAGAACACAAGTCTGAAAACCTCACTATGCAATAAAACTGCTTTGAGTAATATTGCAAATGAAGTAAGGCAGTAACTGAATGTCATTAGACACACTTGTCCATCTTTACTTAATCCTCCTTAAATCTTAATAAATCATAATCCTAATGAATCTTCATTTATTACACAACTCTGTACAGCAGTCTTATATTTTCAATCAGTTTCTTTTTTTTGACTGACACTTTCTGAAGTATTGTAATTGACCAAGAATTTTACATGCTGGAATAGACAAAGAGTGGAACTGCCAGGACAGAAAGCATTCAACTCTGCTTTGTGGCATCCTGGACTTGGAACCAACCTGAATCTTGGGGCTGCTGCAAAGACTTTCTCCTTCTTCCTGGATACCTGTAGTTTTAGGAAACCCATAAAACTTACAGGTAATCCTTAATGTAGCTGTAGTGGAACTTTCTTTCTGTACTCTGCCAGTTACACTGGGAGAGCAGCATTGTCAAAACTGTCATCCTGGGGATTTTTCTCCTTGGTGCAATTATCACAAGATAATTTTGACTGCCATGAGAGATCTACAGAATTTTTGCAGATTGTCATTAATAAAAGATTGAAAAAGTAAACTCTTTGCCTTGCATGGTTACAGAAGTCAAGTGACATGTAATTCTCTTTCCAGTCTCTGTAAGCAATCCCATAATTTACACACATCTTAGTAATCAAAAGCGCAACTTCAAAATGAGTTTCAGTGCTTCTTAGGTAGAGAATGTGGGTTTAATTAGTCAGAGTTTTTAAAATATATTCAGGTCACTGATCTACCAAGGCCTGTATCAGAAGAATATTCATTCCATCCATGGGAACTGCATGTCTGCATCCCACTGAGGATTTGCAGTATAGGGTCTAATGGCATTAATATCACACAAGTTGTACGGGCATGATTGAGGCTGACCACTGCAAGCTGTGACAGGAAGACAAACTCCGATAATGGTAAAAAAGAGGAAGTTGGAATCAAGGTTGTAGAATAAATTTGGAAACAAGTAATTTTTTCCCAAACACGCCTGACTGTGGCGAGGCTGTTCCTGTGGTTAATGAACAATCAGGGTGGCGCACGCGTGAGTGGGTGCCAGTTGTGGAACTGCAAAACTCCAGAGGAAAAGCACACACAACTGCAGCACCACACAAACACTGCCTGAACTAATGAGCCATTTCGTTGGGATAAAGCAGATTATTCACTGGATGCTTCAAGCCGCTAATGGGCCCGATCCTGCTGCTGATCCTTATTCAAACTGGTACTCAAGGAGAATTAAATTCTGTATCCATTGAGGGAACAATAGAATGAATAATCAGATTTCACATGTGAAATCACTGCAGGATAAAGAGACTACATAACTCAAGAAAATTAAAATTCATCATAGCATTTGCTGTTTATTTTTTGGAGGAAGAAGCATTTGATCAAATGGTGGGAGATTAGATCTTGAGATAACTAGAAACTCCATAATTCTAATGCTGGTTCTTCCTAATTTTCTTTTGGACTTCAGTGTTCCTACCGGGGAAAATAAAAACACTTCCGGACCTTATGAGATTTTGCTCAGATTACTGTTCTTCTGAAAAGCAATTTGATAGAGTTAGGTATTAACTACACAAACTTTAAAGTAACAAGGGTAGTTCTATGGACATGTGAAAATCCCAAATAAAAGTCATAAAGTAAAACACCGTTTTTTTATGAGAGATGTTTTGGTTGAGATCAAAGTTGGAAAAGTTGCTCACAGAAAAAGTATTTAGAACTGCGAAAAGTGGGATCTTAAAATTATCTGTGTATGCCTTTCTGAACTGCTACTGCTAAAAAATCTGTATAAATCCTCTGCAATATGTAGGATTACATATGTAGGAATTATTTCATAGAACATAGGGGAAAATGCATTTAATCCAAATGTTTAAAAAAAATTACATTCGGTTTTTCAGTATGCATTTTGGAATGCATTTTGGCAATCCTAATTGATGAGACCTAGTTTAACAAAATATAGGGAAATTCAGTAATCAGGGCACAGGATGTGCAGTTTAATTACGTTGGTGTGCATTTCTATTTGTTTCTAATGTAGAGGATCTATTGGTAAAATGAATGCCCATTTTGTGGTCTGTTATGCAGAAAATGTTTAATCCAGTGTTTGATTTACTCTGTTAAATCTTCTTTATTGAATGTGCTTATTCATCCATGCAGAATTGGGTATGCTGCTTTCTGTTAATATGACATTGCAATTAAATAGCTAAAGAGAAAAACATGGCAAGACATTTTCTCAAGGTCCATGAAATTCTCATAAAAATTATTCATACTTACATATTTCACTTCTACATTTGCTGATACTAAAACTGCAAACTACAGAGAAATACTTTGGTGTTGTGTGGGACTGACAAACCTTGCAGTTAAAGATCCTGAATAATCATTTTTGTCAAATAAAAAGTACTAAGGAGGATTTCTGGTCCAGTGGATAATGACTGTCATCACAGAATAGGATTGCACTGATTGCATCTTATGAATGAAGCTAACAGGAACTCACAGCACCAAACAACAGCATTTTGTGGTGGGATAAATACTTAAGCACTTGAGAAACAGTAAGACATTGACAGTGAAATAGCTCTGCTCCAGTGCAGTCCTAGAATTATATTAAACAGTAACAAAAGGGTCTCGTGGTGATGTTAGACTTTCCTGAGTGTGCCTTGCCTCAGTAGGAAAAGGATGTGCAAGGGGAGTTTGTCTTATCTCATCTAACCAGTATAGTGATGCTTTGTTCCTCAGCACAAGACATTTAGGTCAGGGATGATCCAGCACTGTGAGAACTCTGCAGCTTTATTTCCTTTACATGTTGAAAAGTAGAAATGACAGCTCCATCCATGGAACTGCATGGGAGCTGGAAGTTGTAATCAAAATCAAACAATAAAACAATGGAAGTTTTAACAAAAATCTCTCTGGGACAGTTGGAAACATAAATATAAGGAACATAAGACTTGATCATATTCCTTTTCTCTCTGAATTCACAACTCCTAATTTTCTCTGTCACATATTTATCAGTGCAGTAAGCAAGTGCTGCTGTTAAATCTCTATTTTTTGTTCTTGCATGGTTGGATTTTTCCTTCTAGACTGTTTTCTGTGCTGCACTGTGCTCCAGCACGTCTGGCAGTACCACAGGGGTAACGTGGCCTCTGGTTCCCATTAGTCACTTTTTACTATTTTCACTATTCTTTTGCTATGTGAACAAGGAGCTTGTAATAAGGTGTTAACAGGCTGCTAGCTGGTTTATTGTTATTATTGATTTAAGGCGCTAAGACTTTAATATAATCATACACAATGAACAATATTAAGAGATTAGTTTAAAGCCATATAAGCCATTAAATATAAAATAAAAACTTTCCAGAAATTTCCAGCATTTTCTGGCACAGGTGTTCTGTGCTGGGTTATTTTGCCTACATTGCTGTATCTGGCTTTTTCAAATCTGTGGTTTTAGTCCTGCTGTTCTTACAGCACTCAAACTGGTGTTATGGGAGGGGCAACTCTGAAGCAGGAGATTCTGGATTTTACCCAATTCCACTTTCTTCTCCTTGTAAGGTGGAAGAAGAGGCTGAGCAAGACTAACGTGTGGCTTTGGGCTTCAGAGGGATAGAAAGAGTTAATGAGTTAAGAAAAAAAGAAAGGGTTTTGCATGCAGATAATGTAGTACAGTCAAATATCGATCTGTTAATTATCAAGAAAATACATGAAATTAATGACTGATAAACTTTCTAACACTAATAACTTTCTTTTTAAATCTGTGTTCAACATGCTGGCTAAAGGAAAAAATATTGCAATTGGGGTAACTTTTTTTTAAAAATAATGATGAAAACATTTTCTTGGATATATTAATAAAGAGCAGTGAGCAACAAGATCGAAAAACAACATAAATTGTTTTGGAAACAGTAAATATGTAGAGTAAATAATAAAAGCCAAATTTGTTGTTTCTGAGGTAACGGTCATCCAAGAAACTTCAGTGACGTTCATAAGATGGTTTGGGTTGGGAGGGACCTTAAAGCTCACCCAGTGCCACCCCTGCCATGGCAGGGACACCTCCCACTGTCCCAGGCTGCTCCAAGGCCCAATGTCCAAGGATCCAAGGATGCAGGGGCAGCCACAGCTTCTCTGGGCACCTGTGCCAGGGCCTGCCCACCCTCACAGGGAACAATTTGATGATTTCTTCCTCAAATCGACCCATAAGTCATACAAAAACACGCGTGCTTGCATTGAAGCGATTTGCGTTTGGCTCGGTAGGTGGAATGCCGCCATGTGACTGTAGTTAAGAAGCTTATTGATGGATGTAGGCGCTTGTGTATGTATATGTACTCCCCGCTGCACCCCGCAGCGTTCCTGCCTGGCAGGTCAGGGCTGGTTCTGCGGATGAGCAGGACAGCAGAGGAGTGAGGGACGCTGAGGCCGAGGGGCTAGCGGGTTCCGGGGGGACGGACCCGGGACACCCCCGGGCTCTCCCGGAGCGCCCCGCTCCATCCAGGAACCCTCCGCCCCCTCATGGGGGGCCGCCGCTCTCTTCCGGAGCGCTCCGCTCCCTCAGGCGGGGCCGCCTCTGTCTGCTGGAGCCCTCCGCCCCCTCAGGCGGGGCCGCCGCTCCCTCCCCGAGTGCTCCGCTCCCTCAGGCGGGGCCGCCCCTCTCTCCCGGAGCGCCCCGCTCCATCTCCGAGCGCTCCGCTCCCTCAGGACGTGGCCGCCCCTCTCTGTCCGAGCGCTCCGCTCCCTCAGGCGGGGCCGCCCCTCTCTCCCGGAGCGCTCCGCTCCATCTCCGAGCGCTGCGCTCCCTCAGGCGGGGCCGCCCCTCTCTCCCGGAGCGCTCCGCTCCATCTCCGAGCGCTCCGCTCCCTCAGGCGGGGCCGCCCCTCTCTCCCGGAGCGCTCCGCTCCCCCCGCGGCCGCCGGAACCCCCGCCGCCGCCGCTCCCGCCCTTTCCGCCGGCGGCGCGCGCGTGACGGCGCCTCCCAAGATGGCGGACAACCTGCCCACAGAGTTCGATGTGGTGGTGGTGGGCACCGGTACGGGCGGGACGGACACGGGGGGCAGCGCCGGCCCTGGCAGGGGCCGAAGCTCGAAGGGGCGGCGGGGGGACGCGGGTCCCCGGCTGAGGGGCGGCAGCGGCGTCTGGGGAGGGCGGGCAGGGTGTGCGAGTGGCTGCTGAGGTACCTGCGGGACGTTTCCGTGACACCGGCGGGGACATTCCCCCCAGCGTCCCGGGCATCGCAGCCCGCTGTAAGGCTGCTGCTCACACTGCAGTGGCCACATTTGCTTAGAAATGGAGTTGTCACGGAGGGCCGTGTGGGGCTGGCCCTGAGAGGGATTTGCCAGGACCCCCGGCCCTGTGACCGGGCACAAACCTCCTGCTGCCACGCCTGAGATCGGGGGCTCCTTTGGTGCCTCGGAAAGCCTTGTCTGACTGACTCTGCCTCCCCTGCCAGCCCTTGTTCCCGAAATACCATCCTGCTCGTCAGATTTGCTTTTGTGCGAGGAAAATAGCTCTGAAGAGCTGAACTTCTATCTCGTTGCAATATATGTGCTATAGGCTGATAATATGTTTTTTATCATATCCTGCCATACAAGTAGTTTTAAATCTTCAAAGTCAGTTTTCTAATATCTACCACTGCTTTATAAATAACACAAAACTTTTTGAGTCTTTCTCATTAAAGCACATCTCTCTGTCTATGAATGATTGCATATTCCAGACACTTAATTCTAATCTTTCTGCACTTTCTGTATCCTGGGCAACTTCATCCTGTTCAGGTGAATAGTGATGGAGACCTGGAGTGTCTCACTGTAACTTACCACAATCTCACAAACCAAGAGAAATTTTTAAACATTCCTTCAGAACTAAGATTCTTGGTGCTTGTGTAGCAAAATAATCTTGAATTATTGGAATAGATTTCTGTTTGTAGAATCCAGTGGCAGTGACCTGGTTCAGATTGGTCTTGATAAGCCTTAAATTCAGCACTGAGCTCTACTCTTAAAGTGCATCACTGTTTATAGGTCCCAAATTTACAGGCAGATTTTGTTTGCCTTTGCAAAGAGCTCAGGGTGTTGTTTGGAGCACAAATGGGAAGGCACTTCTAAATGTTACTGTTTTCCATATGAAATTAGTAACTCTGGTTTTGGAGTTTGCTGATCTGTGAAATTATGTCCATGGGAGTTAAGATTCCTAGCACTTTGGAATAGAATGAATGAGTTTCTTAAAGAAATTGCTGATTTCAGTGTTCAGCAGAAAAAAGCAATCCCCATAGAGTGTATGTATAATTGTTTAAAAGATTTCTGATTTATATCTGGAGTTTTTGAGTAATTATAAAACCATACTGCCCCCATTGTTTTGACCAAAACTGTGCTAAAATTAAAATTTTAAGTTCTTGAGCAAATTAAGAGATCCCTTTTGTGTCTTAACGCTGTTCTGTGTCATGGTTTGCAGTTATGAATCTGACATTTTTTATATGTGCTCAGATTTGAGAACATTTTGAGTGTGTCAGGAGGTTGGTTAATAATAAGAAACTGAAGTGTCAAACTGTAAGGGTGAAATACTAAACATTGTGCAACTTCTGTGATTTTTGAGGATGATCCATTTACTGCCATGGGGTAAACATGCAGAAACTCAGAGTTTTATGAAAACTATATTAATGTTAAGCTATTTACTCCTCTAGCCATGAAGGGAACAAGGACTGTCTGTGCCAGAGCAGGTCACGTGCAGCCATCAAACCCAATCTTCCCTGCTTTGGAGTGAGGTGTGATATTGGAGCTTTGATGTTGCAAGAGGGAGGTTCTCTGAGCTAAATTCTCTGAAATATTGCTGTATTTGGGGGTGTTGATTTATATTCAAGGATGCCTTTTTGCCCACCTGTAGAGAGTACTGCTCAAACTAATTCCAAGACTCTCAGAGTTCTGCACTTCAGGAGTTGTTTTGTCTGTGCATTCCTTTTTCCTGAGAACATCCATAAGTGGTGATTAGCACTGATGACTGACTGAGGGTTTTTAATCTGTATTAAATTTCTCAGTATGGAAGATTGTTCAGAGCAGAACTTTCATCTGGCTTCTCTTTGGGAAGTGACTCCTGAGGGAATATTTTAGCCTAGTCTTCAACTCTCTGGTTTCTCTTGCTGTCACTGGTGCTGAGTGTACCTATGAATATGCAATTGCCATACCATAATAATTAGAATGTTTGTGTTTAATGGTATTTTTAATGCATAGTAGTAATTGTATTAATTTCTGCATGTGTGGCCTTTTCCTGGTTTTATAACTTGTGCATCTATTAAATTTAGTAATTAGACTGAGTGGTAACATAAGATTTGGATTTGTTTTTATTTCAGGCTCATTTAACTGTTTCCCTGTAGTGAGCTTAGTGCAAATGGAGCCTCAACTAAATTTTAGTCATCAGTGCTTCAGTTAATGTCTAGGTTCAATTAATTCATCAATATTGCTATGGGAAAAGGAAATTTTCTTTTAGAAAAAATTCCTTTTCCTTAACTCATATATTTTCTTCAATGAGCAAGTTTAGAGCAAGGTGGATGTGAGTACAAAAATACTCATCCTGGTGGGTACAGCAGCTGAAATTTTGCTACTATCGTGGAATTGACATCCAGAGTTCTAAAGAAAACTGGATTATCTCATGACATGAGACGGATGAGCATAAATTGAGGTTTTTCATGGCCAACACAATAGGAGAATTAAAGCTGTTAGGATGTTGTTTTGCTTTACTTCCTTTTTTGTTGTAGCCTTGAAGTGACTCTCCCCTCCCTGTCTCCTCCAGTCTCTCGTATCCCTGCTTTTTGAACACAGTGCTGTGCTCGTTACCCATCAGCCAGGCAGGAGTGGCAGGGTTTGTTGGATGGCTCTTGGCCAAAGCAGATATTCTCCAGGATCATCAGTCCTCAGAGCAGGTCTGCTCTTTGGGAAGGTCTCTTCTCTGTGATTTTTATCGGTGTAATAGCAGAACTGGGGGTCAGTGGCTGACCTTTTGTCTTCAGGCAGTTGTGAAAGAGGAAAATTCATAGGCAAAACATTCATCAGTGCTGAGTTCAGGGCAGAAGCCCCTGTAAGTGCCAAGATTTGCAACTTTGTGGCTGTGCAGAGTGGTGTGGATACCGATGCAGGGTCATGTTTACCTTGGAATTTCTTCAGTGAATTGGATTGTATTCAGTCTGGACTTCTTGTCTCTGACACTCCCCAAGACCTGTGTTAACTGCTGGAAAAGTTTTAAAGGATATTGCTCTTTGAAAGGTGTTGTATTCACAACTTTGTCTGCCAGTAATTCTATTTGTTTCCTAAAAAAGAGTTATTCTTTATAAAAGCAGTCACAGTAAATATTCTAGTTCTATGCAATTTTCTTTCCATTCTGGTTTTCAGTGGTTATAAATAACACATGAAATGACTTTCAAGGTAGAAAGCAGGAAACCATTTTGAAATATTCTATAAAATAAGGAGTGATTTATGGTTTCATATGATTTTGGCTGAAAGCACTCGGGCTTTGCCGGGTCATCAAAGTCCTGTCAGGAGAATCTATTATTTATTGTTCGATATGCTGGGAGTGGTGTAAGTACTTTATGTTTATCTTATGTAAGTGTAGTGTGTTAGGAAAAATCACTTCCAGATACTAACACTATTTTTAAAATATACCTTACAAGTAAACCCAAATATTTCAAATGCAAACTTTAAAGTAAACACTGAAGATTGATAAAAAAAAAATTCCTAATAGTTTTATTGTTGCAGGATATTTTTAGAATGTGACTAAAATATTTTGTAATACATCATTTGGGCAGATATTTTGGTTGCATTATCTTATATAACTGCAGGCTTCGGTTTATATCAGCAGCTATTTCAAGTTGATGAAAGCTCGATGGAAAACCAGCTGAAGATGGATATTTTTTGACGTCAGTGGTCATTGTGGACTAACACAGTGGCACTGACTTGTAATGTTGATGTCTGGAAGGAGGAAATAGACCACGTTTTATAATCATTTGTACATAAGTCATTGCCTGTCCATTTAAGTGTCAAACAAAATGAACACTGACTCAACAGTCCTGTCCCGTCTCCTCTCTGTTTGTGTCCCCCTTTCATTTTTTTCAGTGTTCTCCACATGTAAATGTACCTTTATCTTCTTTACTGATTTTTTAACCTGACTAAAATGGAGGGGTTGTGTGCTGGCCTGGCTTCCAGTCTGGATTTTGGGGTGTAGCAGAGGTACACCCCTCTGGGAGGTTTAGGCTCCCACTGGTACCTCAGGCAGGTTCCTTTCCCAGATACTGCGCAGTGCCCCTGGCTGCTCTTGTGGGAGAACTCGTTGTTCTGTGAATCCTTTGTTGTCCTTCTCAGCCTGTTTGTGTTCTGCAGCTTTTCCAGATCATATTGCTGATCTTACAGAATCAGAGCCTGCAGGACTCCTGTGACTCTGCTGTGAAAAATACAGAGTAGGTCATCTGCATATCAAGGTGAAAAACTCCTTTAGAAAAAGGCTTAGTAAGGTACTTTGAAATTCCAGTCTGAATGAGGAACAGTGGAAAGCCAGGTTTGTGTATCCCAGCAGGAAATGTGGTTCCACTGCCTGGAGAATGGCAGTGGGTCCAGTCCTCCTGCAGGAGCTGCTCTCAGGCTGTGCCAGGGCACCCTGGGAGAGAGAGCCCCTGCTGCTACCCAGGGAGCTACCTGGAGCTGCTGATGCAGGAGAAACCTCCTCAGTATCTTTTCATGAAGTGTTTACAAATGTGTAAGGAGCAAGGAGAGCAAGCTCTTTTCCCATGGGGAAGCAGAAGAGGAAGTGAAAGTGTTAGAAGACTTGAATGAAAATAAAACTCAGTGTTTGTCCTGCTGTGCAGATCTTTAAATTCAAGTGCTTTGCTTTGTCTGCTGCTATTGCTTTAAACCAAAGATTGGACTCAGAGCTGTAGTTTGTGCTGGAGAACATTGCTTGGTGTGAGTATAATTTTTAGTAAGAAGTTTGATTCTTATTTCAAGCCTAAGTGCTTGTGTTCCTTTTGTAAATAATGTTCATTTACACCAACTGTGAGATTGAATTGTTTTCATTGCCAAGTTCCTGTGATGAGACACAGATAACTGTATGCAAGTACAGTGTAGGAGAAGAAACTTTTTACCTGTGACTTCTTTATTGACCAGTAACACGTTCTTACTTTTCTTAGTGGGTTGACATTTTTATGCCATACTCTGTAATGCAGAAGTGTTTTCTGATACTGCTCTGCAATATGAGTAAATACTAAAATGAATCAATTTTAATCATCTTTATCTTAAAAAAATTATATACAAGAAGTAATTTAATTTGCAATTAAATTATGAAATGCTTTTAAAATGTCACATATATCAAAAGCACACCAGGAGTATTTTGTAGTGAGCTCTTCCAGAGTCAGCTGCTCTTCTCTACTTAGAAGTTCAGATGCAAACAAAATGTATTGCAGCTGGTCAACTGTCTGACTCCAGAAGATTGTTTTGAAATTGTCTGCGTTCCAACGTTTTTATATATTTCCCTTCAACATTTTATATTATGAAGAAGCCACTTGTGATTTATTTAGTAGATGGAGTGAAGCAAATTAAACATTTAAGCCTTTTCAAGATGGATCTTGTGTAATTCAGTAAAAACTTATCATCTGGATGACTGCAAAGCAGTTTGCAGTGAACAGCTCAGGAATAAGGATGCTGCCAGAGACATGAAGTTGTTTAGTTTAGAAATTGCTCGGGGCAGTGACTGCGTCCTTTTCAGGGCACTGCAAGAGGCAGTGCAGCACTAGAGCAGCAAGTACAGCTGCTAAGCAGGAGACACAATGTGTAAGCCTAAAATGAATTTTTGATCACACAGAGGTGAATTATAAGTTTTCATTATTTTGTAAGACTTCAGAAATTAATTGGCTTTAAAACAGAATTAAAAAAAAAAAGTTTTCCAGCTTAGCACTTATCTCAAACTTTAATTTTGTTGTATTGGAGCTAAATATATAATTGGTTTTTGGATAACTAAATAATGTGCAGCTAATTCCTCTGTTTCTTTTTTACTTCTAAAACACTATTCTAGAAAAATGGCTGATTTTGTTTCATAGGGAATCTCCATGTAATGGAGATTATCTTGGTCAGAGGTTACTGGAAACAACCAGATGCAGACTTCAAGGTCAGCTTGCAGCAGGCACCTCTTTGAGATTTATGGAGATGAATCTGCCTGTTATGTATCCAGGAAGGCTGGGGTGGAGGCAGTGCTCAGGCAGTGGCAGGGAGGGGCCTGTGCAGAGAAACCTTTCTGCTCAGCACAGGGCTGTCCTGAGCCCAGTGCTTGTGCTGCCTGCTGGGCACCTCCCTCCTTCCTCCTGCCTGCTGGGCACCTCCCTCCCTCCTCCTGCCTGCTGGGCACCTCTCTCCCTCCTCCTGCCTGCTGGGCACCTCCCTCCTTCCTCCTGCCTGCTGGGCACCTCCTTCCTCCTCCTGCCTGCTGGGCACCTCCCTCCTTCCTCCTGCCTGCTGGGCACCTCCCTCCTTCCTCCTGCCTGCTGGGCACCTCCCTCCTTCTGCCTGCTGGGCACCTCCCTCCTCCCTCCTGCCTGCTGGGCACCTCCCTCCTGCCTGCTGGGCACCTCCCTCCCTCCTTCCTCCCTCCCTCCTCCTGCCTGCTGGGCACCTCTCTCCCTCCTCCTGCCGGCTGGGCACCTCCCTCCTCCCTCCTGCCTGCTGGGCACCTCCCTCCCTCCTCCTGCCTGGTGGGCACCTCACTCCTTCCTCCTGCCTGCTGGGCACCTCCCTCCTTCTGCCTGCTGGGCACCTCCCTCCTCCTGCCTGCTGGGCACCTCCTTCCTCCTCCTGCCTGCTGGGCACCTCCCTCCCTCCTCCTGCCTGCTGGGCACCTCTCTCCTTCCTCCTGCCTGCTGGGCACCTCCTTCCTCCTGCCTGCTGGGCACCTCCCTCCCTCCTCCTGCCTGCTGGGCAGAAACGTTGGTACAAACCTTGGTTTCCTCTGCCTGCTGAAGTGGCCATGCCACCGTGTTCGTTAGTTTAATTAGAGCTAATTATTGTTACAATGCATTCTGCTTGCTGCTTTGTTTCTTTCCAATGGGAAGCCAAATGCAGGAGGATGAGTGCCTTGTGAGGAACCTAACACATTTCAAAATGTGAATATAATCCATTTTAGGGCTTTTGAGAAATCAAAGTTCAGATCAGGAAGCTGTTTCCAAGTAAGAAGAGTTTCGAAAAGCACATATTTCTCTGTTACTGAATTATCTGAAGAGGACCTATTTTGCACAGCTCTCTGAGCATCCTGTCAGAGGCAGTTCAGCTTTCCATGCTGTCATTTCATAAATTGCCATTTTTCTAAGCAGGCTTTTCCAAGTTAGTTTTTTTCCTAGTTAGAGAAGGACAATAACTATATTGTAATTATCCAGAACCCGCTTTCTTGGAAAAGGCTTTTGTTCAGTAACCACCATGCAAGACAGGTCACACGTAGGAGTAACTTGCATTTGACAAAGCTTCCTCTTTTCCATGTGCCTTTGTTTCTGTTAGAGAAGAGAATTCAGAAACTGGTGCCATGTGACAGTCTTATTTATGTCTTGGATTTCCTAAGGTGTTGTCACCCAAGAGAAAAGTGTGTCCTGTTGCAGTAGGTTGTTGGGAGCTTCCCCAAAAGCTGGGATGTGCTGGCCTCGCCTTCCAGCCACGCTCCCACTCTTAGCACTGGGTATGTGGGGGGCCACAGTGTCTTAGAAGCACAGGGTTGGTGAAGAAAATTGATGCCAGCTTTCAAGAGCGAGGAAACTAATTCAGGGAACAATTTCATCCAAGGTTAATGGAAGAACAGACCTCCAACACAGTATCAATTGGATCAAGCTTAAAGCAATCAGTTATGCCCTGGTAGCTATAACTCGGCCCAGGTCAGCCAGGCAGCACTGGTGATGTTTTACAACACTTTCTCAGTGGCTTTTATCAATAAGGAAGGAGAAACAAGTTTCTCAATTCCATTTCTAGAGTAATGCTCTCTGTGCCCCAATGAGGGAAAGAAAAGCTTTTTTGGGAACTCCAAACAAAGAATAGTTGTAGATTCTATTCCAGATAGTTTATAGAGGGAGTGAAATGAACCATATATATAAACATGGGGGACAGCTGAGTGTGGAGCTCTCACATAATGACTCTGTGCAGCCAAGGTCTCGTGGCAGTCCAGAAGTGTGTGCTGCACTTAGGTATTTTCTCCTTGTCTCCTTGGTCACAATGGTCTGTGTTTTGAGCTCTTGCTTCCAAAAGTTCAGCTTGGAAGACTTGAAGGCTGTGAAACAAACATCCCAGAAACTGCTGCAACTGTTCATCCTTCCTTCTGCCCCTGGAGGTTAATTCTGTGTTAAACCTTCACTTGCTATGGAAGGTCAACAATGCAAAACTATTTTCACTTTTTCTGCTTTATCAATTCAGAAAAGGATTTATTTTTTAATCCATTAAAAAATAGTCATTAAAACCAGAAATTTTGAAGGGAAGTTGTAGGTATTTTTCTGGAAAATTTGTCATGCCTGTCTTACACCTCCTTCTTTGTACTGATACAAACATTTGTACTTCTGGACAACACCATGGAACATCTCTCCCAAAAAACCAACCATTTATGTGATTTGGAAGGAGGTCAGGAGGGGCAGATGATGAGGGCAGAGGTTGCACCTCTTTATTTTGATGATTGTGTTGGCCTCTGCTGATCTGAAGAGTTGGTGAAACTGTAGTCTGGTGTAGCCAGCTCCCAGGGGATGTTTTCTAGACTGCAAAGTTTATTTGTTGGTGAAGGCACTGTTCTGTCTAGACAGAATAGACAGCCCAGGCCTGGAATTCTGCTGGAGGTGATGTTTGTCATGGAGTGAGCCAGAGTAGATTGTGCCCTTCCACTGCTGCTTTTTCCCCTTGCAGGTCTGTCTCTGCAGTTGCACCAGTGCAGCTGCTTCTGGTGCTGCTGGAAATCAGATCAGCCAAACACTCTTTTCACTTCCTTAAATCTCATCCCTTAATTAAATACATGGCCTAAGTGTCTCCTAATACCAGTCCCTAGAATTTTAATTGCTGTTCCTGAATTACTTGCTTAAACAGCTAACAGATCATTGAAAAAGAGATTTGAGGGAAGTTAGTGCCTCAGAGCTTAGCTGGTGAGCTATCCTGCTTTTCTGAACCTGCTCCAGAATCCAAGGCATTTAACTGGGCAAGTGAAATCTGGTGAGTGGGAGTAGACATTACAGAACAGTCCCGTTTATTTATTGAACTCCAGTGGGATCCTGTGCCATTCCAAGCATGTATTGCTGGTAGAGGTATCACAGCCTTTTGGTGTGCTTTTTTGCTACATTTTTTTTCCTAAATATAGTGAAAACATACTGATTTGGTAGAGTGCAATTGCATAACGTGGGAGATTTTGATAGGGATACCACTCTAAGGACAATCAGTCTTTTTGTTCACTTTGAAGTGAACAAAATTGCACAGAAATGCCCTCAGGTAATACCTGTCCACATTACCAAGGATGTGGTTAACAGAGCACCCCACTAAGCTTTGTGTATCATTGTGCTGGCAATTACTCAGTCTGGTTATGAGAGCAGGGTGTGGAGAGAAGATGCTGCTGCCAAGCTTTAACTCAGTAGTGTTTGCAAGTGGTATGTGCCGTAGAGTTATTAGAAAAAAAAAAAAATATAAAGTTGCATTTAAGAGGGTCAGCAAAATGTTAAAGAGCACAATATTGTGTTCATTATTTTAGTAGCATGAGAATGTTAAAAATTTCAGTGACTCACATTGTAAAATTTCTTTTGTTTGAGTTGTATTCTTCTGACCAGGTTCTACCATTATTGCAATTTTTAATATATCATGGCATGCTAAGTTCTAAAAACTGCACGTGTCATTTCAGGTTTGCCTGAGTCCATTATTGCAGCAGCATGTGCCAGAAGTGGCCAGAGAGTTCTTCATGTGGATTCGTAAGTTACTCCAGTAATTTCCCTTTTGGAGAGCTAAACTGACTGGAAGGGTTTCTGTGTCTCTGTCAGTGTGGGCTGCAGGACTCCTGTCTCTTCATCTGGCACCAAGTAATGTTATGTTTCTGTCTCTGCCTTATTTTGGGGGTGTTATTTCCATCAATAGAGCAGGCAGTTTTTGGAAGCTAGCTCAGGGATTTGGAGCATCAGTGCTGTGTTCTTTGCAACAGGCAGGAATGGCTGCTGGTTTAGTGCCCTTGATTCTCATTCCTGACAGTAATTATCCCATTCTCTTTGTGAGAATAACTTGTGTTATTTCAATTTTCTGTCTTCATTGGGTATCAAAGTGTGTAATAGTATTGGCCACTGGAACTTTGATTTCTGTTATCCTTGCCTGTTTTTAGCTATGATGAATATTACCTTTTAACAATGTAAGTTGCTCCCCTCATTAGTGATCAGAATTATTAATTAAAAATTTCTCAGTGTATAAAGAAATGAGATCTGGGGTTACTGAAATAGCTGTGTTAGATGTGCTACTTTGATTAATCTGTTGTTCCCTACAAAGGCCTGAGTTAAGTCAGGCACCAGGTATTGCACACATACATGCATAAAGTCTTTGTTTATTGTTTACTTGCTCTCATTACCTTGTGTACCTTATTTTATTACTTTTAATCTCCAGCCATGTTTGCATTTATCATAATATACTGCATAGGTGATTATGGGAGATAGTTTTGAAGTGGCCTATTATAAAATACTGAGTTCTGAGTTTGATTTATAAACACTGTCCAAGCATTGCCATCAGCAGTAGCTAATCGTATTCAAAATAGTCACTTCACTGCAGTGTTGCCATAAATTGCTGTAGACTGATTTTAAACTGAAGTTAGTTTCTGCCAACTAGTAATTGAAGGAGCTCTATTTCTCTGTGCCAGCTATCTGTCTCAATAAACATAAAATCCGTGGTTCTTCTCAGAGAGCTACATTTACTGTAGGTATTAATGAGCTGTTGACATGTGAGATTTCAAGGATATTTGTTAAATGATTTAGAAAAGTAATTTGCAATTTAAAATGTGGAGATTGGCACTTAGTTTAAATTTGAAGCTGCTGGAGAAAGGTAGATCAAGACTAAAAGTGGATTACTTGAAGTGAATATGCTTCCTGTACTAATTGTGCACATGCAAAAGACTTTCTCCTAACCACTTGCTCAAGTTTCTGCTTTTGGTCCTTTGTTTATTTGCCTCTTTTAATTCTGTATCTGTAGTTATGCACCAGTTTGGTGACTGAGGATGGGGCAGTTAGGGGTGAGGCATGTTTAGCTACATTTTGTATTTGATATTCAGCTCTGGAATACAGCATCTGTAGGCTGCAGTTTTATTGTCTGCATTCTTCCTCATTGGCTTATTTATCTTTCCACATAGAATTTAATTCAAAGGCAAAGGAGGGTCTAGATGCAGAATTTTAATTTATCTTCTGTGAAAAGTAGAGCAAACTGGGCATGTTTTGCTTCTTTACACCTGTTACCTTTCTTATTTTTTGCCAATACTTTGCCTGTAGAGCACTTGGGTGTTCCTTGTGTCCGAAATTTTTTATTGAGCATCCAGAAGTGTGCTGGACCTTATTCCTGTACCCTCCCCAGTCCAAGATCCCTGCTTTTGTAGTTTGTTCCACTTCCTGCTAGACAATTTGTCTCACTTTTTTTTCAGAACCTGTAAAATATATGTTGTAATAGACCCTGTGTGTTCATACAGCCCTGTTACAGCCCTTTAACAGCTGTGAAGGGAGGGAGCTGTGGGAGTACAGCAGCCAGAGAGCAAAACAAGTGCTTCTCTAAGCAGGTCAATTTCTTGCAAGAAAAATAAGGAAATTGTTTAATTTCAATAAGGAAAACTTGGTTAAAAAATAGTTAATTCTGGTATCTTTTGAGCTTTTTTGAAAAAGTCTTTTTTCTGTTTATTTTGGTTTAGGCTACAATCTCACAGCAAAGGTGTTAGAGAGTAAAACATGGTCTCAGCTGGGCCATGGTAATTCCCTTTGGTCATGTTCATATCCCAGGATATAATGTGATGTGGCACAAGTGACTGCCACCATCACCCACCCTTTTCCTGAAGGATCTCAGGAGCTGTTTGGGTTAAACCCCAGGCAGCTCCTAAACACCATCACTGGGCCAGACTGGGAATCTTTAATACATCTGCCTGTGCCCTAATAGGTAGCACAGGAAACTTGATGGGTTTGAAATATAAATCATTTTGTGTTCAGATCCTTAAAATCGATGTGGCAGTAACTTCCTGTGCAAAAGACAGCTGCTCTGATGGGTCAGGACTTCTTTCTGGAAGATCAGATGCAGGACAGACACATCCAGGCAGCTCTTGGGGGAAATCCTGAGGCATCAGCAGCTTCTGTGCAGGCAGCAGCAGCTTTGAGTGCCACCGTGGGGGCTGTGGCCTGGCAAGGGCCAGCTCCCCAACAGGCACCAGCCAACAAATGCTTTTGCAGGTCTTACATTTTCCTTGGGAATCTCCTGCTTTCACAAGTGTCCAGTTTCTCAAATTGCAGTCTGTCTGCAGAAGGGAACATTAGATATTTTCTTAGTTCAGATTGAGATTGGTAATCAGTCAGAAAGAATTTGTGATTTCAGTGTTGCAATTATTTCAGTCCTGGTAACTGAAGAATAAAGTGAAAAAGTAGCATAGGAGAAGAGACAAGGGATTTGCAGAGTTAAAATTGTACTTTAGCTACAATTCCAAAAGTTTGCAAAACTTTTTTCTGCTGTTAGCTCTGAACTGCAGATTAGAGATTTGGAAATTGTGAAGGGAAAGGAGCAGTGTTGTAATTCAGGTGAAATCCAGGTAACACGGGAGGAGTTGAGCAAATATCATTTAGGAAATAATGTTTGGTAGGGAAGGAAAACATCTGTGCTCTAACTTGGTAGAAAAAGTATTTTCCACCTCTGCTGTTACACCTTCAAAATGATTCCTATTCTTAGTTAGGGAATAATTGGATTATAACCCTAAAAAAGGGAGAGAATATCCATCTTTGTAGTTTGCTAATATAGCAAGAGAAGAGGGGAGCTTAGGCCTGGAGATTTTGGGACAATATTTTAGCTTTAATTAGGCTTTGATCTTGACCATTACTTAAAGGAATCCCTCAGTTCATCTTCAGGGCAATTATAACAAAAATATTTGGTTACAAAGGAGTCCTAATTGTAAAACCATTAGTCAGCTCTTCTCAGAATTCCTCTTCAAGACTTGCTATAAACTTTGCTCATTATGTCAGTAATCATGTCTGCTCTGTCTTCCTTCTGTAGTGTTTTCAGATGAGAAAATTAAGCAATCTTGATTCATCATGTAGTACAGTGAAACTAATTAAAATTCCAGGATAAGAAAAAATCTGGAAGTTGCTACTTGAGGAGATGAATATTTGAGGTGGCATTACCCAGCCTGGGAAGGGTGCTCAGACCCCAGAGGAAAGGAGGGACAGCTGTGCTTCATTTTCCCTTGGAGAGGGGCTGTGCCAGCTCCTCAGAATGGATGGAGCTCCACAGCAGGGTCATGCAGTGCTTTGTTGAACACACTGGGTTGCCTCAACACTGGGTAAAAAAATTCAAAAGAAAAAAATTCAAAGGAAAACCAAGCTGATGAACAGAGGAATGTTCACATGAAAGATGTCTGATAGCTCACAAACAAACTTTCGTAACATTCTGTGAAAGTAAGTTAATTTTTCTGACTGAAAGTTCTAACTTTAAATAGTCTAAATATGCATAACTTTATATTAGTGTAGATTCAAGAAACCCACTCTTAATTTTAGGCAGGTTTTTCTGGGATTTCTATGATCATGGCATTGCTTGCTCCAACTGTTATATATTGTATTCCATATTCAAGAAACTTGCAACCAGAGCAGCACATTTCCTTAAAAATAAGTCTTCATGGCTGTGGTTTTTAGAAATCTCAGAAATGACAGATAATACATGGATATTGAGGTTTTATTCTGTAGAAATCTGAAGAAACATGCAAAAATTACCCTGCACCATTGACAGCTTAAACAAAGCTAGAAATTATCACATGCAACTGTTAGTGTCTTTTACAGATCGAAATCTCACAGAATTGGGCATCTCAAAGATCTAATTCTCGTTGCTTGGTGTTCTGTGTGATACCAAACAGCAGCAGCTCTGGAGCTCACCATGTCAGTCACACAAAGTAAGGATGAACTCCTGTTCCAGAGGGTTGGGGTTCCTGCTTGGGAGCCATGTGCAGAGGGAGCTGTGCTGCCAGTGCTGCCCACACTGCAGGCTGAGGGCCCAGTCCCCCCAGTTCAGGGCCTTGTTGGAGCCACCTTTATTCAGTGAATGCTGGATTCTGTTATCTTTGCAAAAGATGTCCTATTTATGTTCTTCACTATTGCCTTGCAGGAGCTGAAAGACTTTTTTAGGTCAGTTTGTAGTCAGGAGCAATTAGGCAGTGCTCAGCAGACATCTGTCCTTCATATGCTAAGTAAGCAGCGTGGTCCAGAGCAGCAGCCTCTGGTGCTGAGCAGGGCTGACACTCCTGATGAAGTCTTTGTCAGTGCAGATAAGCCCTGTCAAAAGCATCCCATCGTAAATCTAGTCAGGAGAATCTAACCTGAATTTAGCTTTTCACTGTTATCACTCTGATCTCTACAATTTAAAAGTGGAGGAGGTTATGATAAGATTGATTTAACAGCCTTCACATTATTCTTTAAAATGCAAACCCTATCTTCCTCCCTACTTTTTTTTTTTTTTAGTGTATGCAATAACATTAGCTATCTGTTCAGGAGGGTATTTTTGGTATCTTTGAGGTTTCTGAAGTGCCAGCACACATTGCCAGAAAACAGAGTTAAATCCTGAAATCACTTTAATTTTGCAAGGACTGGCGACTTTTTAAAATGTAATTGCTGTATTATTTTTCTTCTCAGAGTTGTTAAATATTTAAGATGTGCTATGCATGACAACAAAAGCCAACTAATCCAACAGATGTTCAGAGAAATATTGGTAGAGAAATTTTAAAAAGAGAGAGCAGAAACTTTCTTTGATTAACAGCAGAACTATTAATTTTCTGTGCTTTAAAAGCAGTAAAGAATCTTTTTCAAGCAAGAAGGTGGTAAATAGAAACTGGGAAGTGCTCAGGCAGGGATGATCACTTTGTACAAATCAGTTCCTTTGGCTCCACCTGCAGTACATGCAGTTTTGTTTTGCCAGAGCATCTTCACAACCTGTAATAGGCAAAATACATTGTGTAAGCAGTAAATAAACAATAAACTGCACTTTGCAGTATTTGACATAATGGATAAGAGAGCCAGTCTTGGTCAAAAAGCAGAATTATCTCTATTTTCTTCTTCTTCACACCATCCCATGTGTTCTTCTCAGCATTATCCATTTACCCTGCAGATAATTTGATTTTGGACTGTAGTGTGTTTGGTCAGAGATGCATACAAGGACGAAAATGGAAATTTTCCATTTCATTAAGAGTTGCAAAATAATAATTTTTATCTATTTTGCATCGGAAAAATCTCGCCATGTAAAATGTTTTGAATGTATCAGACTTGGTTGTTTTTTCTTTAAATCTGGGAAAGTTGTTTTACCTGTCCAACAAGTTTTCCTTTTGTTTTTTTCTTCACAGGAGAAATTACTATGGTGGAAACTGGGCCAGCTTTAGTTTTTCAGGATTATTGTCCTGGATTAAAGAAAATCAGGTAAAAATTTCCCAAATTGTTTCTTTTAGGCCTCCTTAACATTGAATCTCTGTTGTTTGCATGATTTATTTCAAGATAAATTACCTCCCTGCTTTTGCTCTTTGGTAATTTGACAGATCAAAGAGGTTTGTAGTTCCCAGCTTTACTGGTTGAGCCTCACCCCTCTGGCCTGGCAGTCTGAGGCTCTGATGTGCTGCCTTGTCAATCTGATTGAGACCAGCCTGGTGCTCAGCCACACTTTGGGGTTCTTGAGCTTAAAGAGAAGCAACTCCACCATTGTTTTAGTTCCTTTATTATAATCTGGTCTTTTCCATTTCCTCTTTGATTGTTTTCCACTCTCTGATGTTTCAGCCCTTTTGTTTTTCTCATTTGTATTCAGCTGATTCTTCCTTAGAGGCAGAGAAGTGGGTGCTGGATCCTTCCATTGAAATGTCCTGTAACCAGGACAAAAAGATGAATGCTGATAGTGTATTTTTCAATGACCAAAGTTTATCTGATTCATGGCAGTCCACTAGAAATCTTCCAGGGAGGGTATTTATTCAGGAGATGGAGCACTAGGGCTGCATTAGCACATGGCTGCTCTGTTATTTACAGAAATGCTCGGAGCCCGTTGGGCCGTAGAAGATGGAAGTTCCTCAGCTCAGTCTCATGCCTGCTCTTTACACTGTGCTGCCTCCTGGCATAATCAGGGCACTTGCTCAGTGCCAGAGCTTCATATCCTATGAGTTGTGTTGTATGATTTACAGATTCCTGTGTGCACAGATTAATACAATCCCCCAAATCACCAGGTTTTTCCACATGGTCTTCATTCAAAGAGTTTTGTCACAGAATCTGGAACTACCCTGGCTGTGGCAAACCTGTCTTTTAGGAGATTGTATTCCAAGTTACATTCAACTCTCTACTAAAGCCTGTATTTCAGATTACTAGAGCCCATGCTTTAGTACAAATGGTGGCATGGTATAATAAAGTAACCAGCTCTAACTGTTTTAACTCAAAAAATATAAATAGAAAAAACATTAGGACAGCTAAGAGAGGTTTTTTTTTCTTTTGATGGTACATATTATTTGTGTCTGCAGAGATTTATAGTTCAAGAACAGCTTGCACAGTACAATATGTAATTTTATACTTGTTCTTTTAAGCAAAAGACAGATCTCAGTGATGAATGTGAGGACTGGAGAAAACTGATCCTTGAGGATGAAGAAGCAATTCCTCTTAGCAGCAAGGATAAAACTATTCAACATGTAGAAGATTTCTGTTTTGGCGAGTAAGTAGAAATGTAGAAATTCATGAACAATTTTGTATGCCTGGGGTAAATGATCATATTGTGCTTTTGGTTTTAAGGGTTTCACCATGCTGCCATATTACACATTGTCTCAAAAAGCAACCCAGGCCTCTGAAATGTTCTCATGTCCTTGTGCTGTGTTGAAATCAATTCACTGAAACAGCCTGATCCTTCCTAAATGGCCTCTCTGGGTGCAGTGTAATTTGTTGGCCAACTTTGTGAGTTTGTGATTTACTTCTGAGTGCAAAACAGAAGTGTTGTGTTTAGATATTAGTAGTAGTAGGCAGTTGTGCACTGCCATCAATTAAATTTTTCCATTCTTAATTTGCCTAAAAGCTGCTGTTCTCATAGTCAAAAATTAAACCCCTAATTACATATAAAGTGACCCACATACAAAAGAACAGGAACACAAATGGACAACAGTTCCGTAACTACGAAATACTTCCTGTGGTAAAATGATAAAGTAGTATTTGCCCCTTGTCCTTTTTATATGCAATGAATTTAACTTACTGAAGTTAAGTCCACTGAATATAAATTTAACTAACTGATCTGTGTGTTTATTTATTTATTTATTATTTTTATATTCTGAATTTTTGTACTCAACATTCTCCAGAATTCCTGAGAGGAAATTCTTCGAGATAGTTCTGTAAGTTTAAGCTTGAATCCCTAAGAAAATACCATAGGTAGCTAAATGAAATGCTGACACATACTCATAGAGAAATACAGATTTCTTTCTGTAGACGTCATAACTAGGGGGAAAAGGTGTGAATTACATAAATGCAATCTGAAGGTCACAGACTGAGACTCTTCCAAGGTTCAGTGCTGCACAGTGGTGGTGCTTGACTGGATTGCAGATAAAATGTAATGCTTATTTTAAAGCAATAGCACTTGGATATTGTAATTGTCATCCTGTTTTAATAATAAATAATGTTCAGAGCCAGGATTAAATCAGATGGAAAGGTTTCATAGTCTTTTAACTTTGTGTATAATTTTTGACTGATAGTTGGCTCCCAAATAAGTCCCCTAGTACTGAGATTTCACACTTACAAGTGAGATAGTACTTGGGTAAAATTAAGCTTTTAAGCATTCAACTTAGCTCAGTACAGTGCTAGGGGTCATCACCAAAAAAAAAACAACCCATTTCCCCCAAGGAACAAGGATAAGATTAATAAACCTGGCAAATAAAAAGTTCTCCAAAAGAGCTTCAAACTTTCTGAGAGTCAATTACTGTGTTTCTGACAATTTACATGTTCTGCCTAGATTCTGTTGTTTTTGCTTAACTTTTGTAACTCCTATGAAGTAACCATTAAACATTTATTTTGAAAGAATAAACAGCTGGGTAGCAGTATAATATACACAGTGCAAATCTGAAATGAATGGCCTTAGAACAAAGTGCATCCATCAAAGGGAAAGAATACTGTGTCTACAACAAGCTGGATTGAAAAAAGGCAAATGGCTGAAAAATAAATAGTGAACACCTGTGCTGAATAAATTAACCAGCTGGTTGGCAATTTTTCATTTGACCTATCTGAAGGGGTTGCTGTTACAAGGCATTAATAAGACACATTCATTTTAAGATATTCCTTTGTTAGTACCATTAATTGATGAATGGTGGAAGATAATATTCTAAATTTACACAACAATTTGTCTGCAGATGTATTATTTTTTTCTGAATTAGGAGAAGAATTGTCTGTACAGAAGTTCAATTTGAGTCATTTTAATAGACAGTTTCTTACATTATTCAGGGATATTTGGTCCTATAGGAAGGATGTCATGAATTTAGATTATATACAGGTTTTAGACTCTCACTATAAAAAGTGTGGAGCTGCAAATAATGGAGATTTACCTATTCTTTAATGGGAAGTGAATAGAGATTTAAAATATGTAAATATTTCTGTTACACTGCTTTTCAGAGTGATATAGAAAAATACAGTGTGTTATGAATCCAAGTTTATTTTGATTTAAAAAAGTAGTAAGTATGTTTAAAATGATATGAACTGTACATTGAGATTAGGAGAAGCTAGAAAGAAAACCTTATTCTGAAATTTTGTGTTATAAAGGTTTAGGATGAGTTAAATAAAAGCTTCATTCTTAGTTACAGAATTACTGGCAAGAGCTTTTGCAGTTTTCACAAACACCATGTTCCAAAATCCTAAAAAAAAACTCCAAAATCCAAATAGAACCCCAAAAGTTAATTGACTTTCATTTTTATTTGTAGCAGAGATTACTTTTTTGGGCAACATTTGACAAAGTACTTATCTCTCTTTGAAATGTATAGTTACCTAATGCTGGCAATCTGAAGCAAAAAGACATAATTAATGTACAGAAACAGCCTTCTCTCATTAGTGCTTCCTTGTAGCAGTTCCTGTATTTCCCAGGGCAATATTTTACCCCAGTCATGACTTAAGTGCTTCCTGGTGACTGCCCAGGCTGGGAGATCACTTCCAAACTTTTCATGAGTCCATGTGAGCTCCATGAGTTCATAATTGAGGAGCAATTTTTAAAGGATACCAGGTTTTTGTTCCTTTTTGAACAGAAATCCTGCCCCTGCTTCCATCTGCAGGTGTGTGAGGGAGCATTTTGGTGTTGATGCTGAGTAATTCCTTGCTGTTCTGGGAATTTTAACCATCCTGTTAATACTCTGTGTTTGCAGGTCACCTTTAAAATCATAGTTCATTAGTTTTCAGCCAAGGTTAAATTGTTTATTCAGTGCATTAATGGCTTGTGGTATAAAGATAAAAAGATAGTTTGGAATTGTTGCTGAACTCCTTTCACTTACAATGACACTGATTTGATTCATCTCAGTGGTAGTGTAAACTAAACCAAGTTCAAAAGTCCTGCTTTCTAAGGGAGGTGTCACTGAAGTTCAACATAAAACAAGTAGATGAGATTAAAAGTGGAGGGCTGCTTTATAAGGGGAATTTTAAAGAAATGTTGTGGAAAGGAAATGAACTGCAGAGTGAAAGTTATGTGGGAATGTCCCTCCTGTGACTGGCTGCCTTCATCCCCTGTGCATGGATGTGGAGCACTTGCATAACAGCATTGCTGCTTGAACAACTCATGAGAATGCAAGGGCAGAGTTGAAACAGGAATTTGGAAGTTTTTTACTGAAGCTTTGGGTCCAAGTGGTCTGGTTCTCAATGGCCCTGCTGGGATCCTGGCTGCAGAGGAGCTGGGTTGTGTAAAGCTTGTCTGTTTTCTTCAGGGCAGTATCTCAGCTTAATGACCTTAATGCATATTTGCTTTTCAACTTCATGGGTTTTAATCCATAGGGAGCACCTGGTCAAGTTGCTGGTTTTATTTCAAAATAGTCCATTTCTGTTGTTTATGTAGCTGTGTTTGTTTTATCATGAGGGCCTTGATTTTAATTTTGAGATCCTTCTATCTTTTGAGTATATGTAAAGTAAAAACTCAAACTTTTGTTGGTGTTTTTTCTTCTCAGTAAAAATAGTCTCTTGAATTACAGCTTTGGCAGCCAAAGAACCAGAGTTTTAGTGGATGGAACACCTGAATGGGCCAGGATAAAGAAATTGTAATGCTTTTCCTAGAAATGCTTGAGGTTTCTGTTCTGGCACCAACTCAAAACTTCAAACAAGTTTTTAAGACTCTTCAAAAAGACTTTTCCCCCCTCTTTTTCCCCTCTGTGTTTTTAATCAGTCAGGATTCAGCTGAAGGTGTTGAAGAAGCTGGTGCACTGCCAAAGCTGCCTGTGTTTGGAGCCGCTGCTGCCCAGGGGGTTTCTCCGGGGCCGGAGAAGGAGAGTCCAGCAGCCGAGGGGATTCCGCGGGGATCAGAGGAGAGCCCAGCAGCAGAGGGGGTTTCTCCAGGGTTGGAGAACGAGAATCCAGCAGTGGAGAGCCCTGCAGAGGAGCCACAGAGCCCAGAGGCAGAGCAGGCCCCGGGCTCTGAGGCAGCCAGGGCAGCTGCAGGGGACGGGGCAGGAGCAGCCCCTGGCAGTGGAGCTGCTCCCAGCAGGGCTGCAGGCGACTCCGCTCCGCAGCCGGCGAAGACGGAAGCTGCGCCCTCCGAAAATGCTGCCCAGGAACCAAAGAAAATCACCTATTCCCAAATTGTTAGAGAAGGCAGAAGGTTTAATATTGATTTAGTTTCTAAGGTAGGAACGGAATGACTCTTTTTGTGTAAGTACATTTACTTTGCTTAAAATGCTGACATTTGTTTTAAAACCCTTCATGTTGAGATAGCACTTTGAGGCAAAATAGCCACTCTTGAGAAGTAAGAATTGTTACCCCTAAAACAAACATGAGCTATTTAATATGTGTCCTTAAGTGGTTTATAACTAAAGAGATCAAAAGACACAGCTCAGGAATATTGCCTTGAAATAAATGTCATGAAATACAGCACTTAGGTAGTACCAGCAAAATCTCTCCTTTTAAATAGTACCATTAAAAAATTATATTTTTAAACAAGGAAGAGCAATCTGCACACAGATTTTTTATCTTTTTAAAAAGATAAAAATGTTTTTTTACACCACAGGGAAGTTTTTTTCAAATTGAATGCATCACTTTACGTATTGTTCCTAAAAAGATTTTTCAAACCTCTGGAAACTGAAAAGGGAACTCTCTTCAATAATTCATTCAATTCTTTGTGAAGACACTACAAAATGCATTATTGCAAACCTTGTGTTCCAAATGTGGATCCCACTTCCAAGCATCCTTGCAATGACATCTTCAACACCAGTCAGTGGGTGATGGTGAAGCAGATAATGCTATTTTGTATCCTTTTTATACTCTGGCTGTCCCACTGTGGGACATGGTGTCAATTGCAGCAAATCCCAGAAATTCAGACACAAGAGTGGTCAGCAGGGCAAGGCCAGGAGTTTGTGCTGGGGTTTCCCTGGCAGGGGAACATCGGCTTCCTTGTAGTGTCCTCGTTGGTGCCCCAGGAAAGCTTTATCCAGAAAGTTCCTGTGTGATCTTGCAAAATCTGTTCCTCAGGCCAACGAGACTTTTCAATACAGACAAACATTTTCAGGTCATAGTTACATTTCTGGCCCTTCTGTGTTTCATCATATATTTGTAGCTTCTAGAAAGATTAAATTATATATGGCTAAACCTTAGCTTGGGAGTCATGGAATTTACCTGTGGGAAAGGTGCCTCTTGGTTCAGGTGATTTAGGGAGCAGCTGGTGAGGGTTTTCATGAGTGCTTTACTGATCCTCTTCACCCACCACTTCCTTTCTCCTCTCTGTGCAGTTGCTTTATTCCCGGGGCCTGTTAATTGAGCTCCTCATTAAGTCCAACGTGAGCAGATACGCTGAGTTCAAAAACGCCACGCGAGTTCTCGCCTTCCGAGAAGGGAAAGTAGAACAGGTACCAGAAAATAACGTGCTGCATGTGTTTCATCTCTTCTTCTGAAAGTCAAGAAGCTTGAAATGGGTTTTTTGAGAATTTTGTGACAAGAAGCTGGTGTTTTTTCCTTAATTATGATTCTGATTTAATTTCTGGAAGAAAAGATGTTTGTATGTGTTACATAGAAATACTAAAATAAAATCAAACCAAACTAAAATAAAGTTGTACAGTCCAACATACTGACAAAAATCTTTACCACAGGCTAAATGTTTAGGCCATGATTGATTGGCACTTAATTCTTGAAGATTCACAGATTTTAGGTTTCAGATTTTAAGGTTCTGTTTTAGGTTCTGTTTTAGGTTTTAAGATTCTGACACAGACTTGATTTGTCGTTATGTTATATAAAAGAGAAGTCAGTGTGATAATGGCAACAGGAGATATTAGCACAGTTAATACAAACTCTAGTGCTTATCTCTGCAGTTAGAGATGCAAGTGAAAATGAAGGCAAATTAAAAATATTTTTGGATATTCTTATTGTGGAAAATTGGTAACTTTAGTTACAATAGAAAATAAAGGAAATAAATATGTAAGAAAATAACTGTAATTGAAAACAGTAATTTGAAGTATCTGTTATTTAATCAGGCTGTTGTTGCTTGATGCTTTTTCGTTCAGAGTGTGGAAAGTATCTGAAATTATTAAAAAATACTTTGCAGGTGCCTTGTTCTAGAGCAGATGTCTTCAACAGCAGACAGCTCACCATGGTGGAGAAGAGAATGCTTATGAAATTCCTGACGTTTTGTTTGGACTATGAACAGCACCCTGAGGAGTACCAAGGTAGTGTCTCGTTGAACAAGGCACACTCCCTTCTGAGGAGTTCCTTCAGGGAGGCACAATTCTGAGAGCTCTCCTGTGTTTTCACGTGGTTTATTTTTACAGATTCATTTATAAAGTATGCTTTGACCTTTTTGTGACCTTTTCACTTCAGTGTTAAATTCTTCTACTTAAGCACTTGCTCTTCTAGTTCCCACATCATTTATTATTTACATTTTTCTTTAACAGCAAAATTATATATTACAGCAAGGTTGCAAAATGCTTTTTGTCATTTTTAAGTGTTTTTCTCCCCTCCCCCAGGTATTTTTTAAAATAATGTGATGTATCTGAATGTTCTGTCTGGTTTTTTTGATTACTAGGTAAAACTTTACAATGCTTTACAACAAATCAGAAATGGAGAAAATGGAATTTTTTAACTATGAAAGTGAATGTAATTTAATGCTCTTTAGTTGTAAAGGGCAAGTTCAAAGTGCTTTTATCAAGTGTTGGCTTATTTAGATGAGAGGAAATCAGAATAGATTTGAGCTATAATGTGTGAAGAATAACGAGCGGCGGGTCAAAGAGGGAAATCAGCTTAACAGGAGGAAGGTGCTTTGGGTTTGTGCTCCTCAGGGTACAAAGAATGAAGAGATGTCCTCAGTTCTTGGAGTCTAAAAGTAAACTAAAGCAAAGAGATAAAAACCTGTCAAAAAGAAACATTGAGGAAAGAGGAGTACAAACATCAGAGAAAATTATTAAACATATGCAAGAGAAAAACAGTATCAAGATCTGGTAAGATTAAGAAAAAGAGTGTCTGTAATGAACTCCAGAAAATCCTGAAGGGGGAAAATCTCATTAGGCTGAAGTGGTTTATTGATTACAGGTGATCTCAGTTTGCTGCTGCTGGAAGAAATGGAGGTGCTCAGAGTGAGGATATTGGTGGTATTTAGAAAATTTATTAAGTAAAAAAAGGAGATGCCACATCAATTTTAAATGAATCCATTGATTCATGTACCTAAATAACATTAGATTTATTTTACTTCCAGAGACAGTTAAACAGATTTTGTTCCTATATTTTAAAATAGCCAAAGAACTAATTGAGAATATTTTGAGTCAGATTAGGCTAATGTAAAAACTTCAGAAATTTAAAATTGCTCTTGATGAGATCATTGCATTCGTGGGAAGGCAGACTTTTAATAGGAAGAGTTCATGAGCGTGAAGAAATTTTTTAAAGCTTTTTTTCTGTAAAATATGGAATTATATAAGGAGTTTGAGGTGAGGAAAACTTGAGAATGTTTTCAGAATGATAAAACAAAAAAAAATCTGTCATTTCATGGCTTTCTGCATGGCTGTACAAAGAGCAGTAAGATACATTTGTAGTAAAGCAGTGGTTGAATCTTGAACAGAATATTTAGCTTGATAATACTGCACTGATGGAAGTGTTTCTGAACTAGTTAGGAATTTATCCAGGACTGAAATAAGAGCAGATCTCTGAATAGTGTGGAAGTATGCTATTGCTTAAATACAATCTTTTCCTGGCAAAAAATCTTTCAGTTATGAAGATGACTAAAGCTTTTCAGAGATATATCAATGCCAACATGCTTTAAACATCTCCCAGAAGACTTGTGTTTCTTTGAATTTCAAAATGTGCCAGCAATAATATTATTTTAAAAGGAAGATGGAGTCCTTGATCCCTTTCTGCTCTGTCTCATCCACATTTGTTTGTTGCCAGCAAGTCATCAAATTGAAAGAAATATTGCACCTTCTCATCTCTGGCTTGTGGCACTGTGTGAGTGGCTTCTCTGAGCATAAATATCCACTCTAGCACTGGCAGTGTGGGTGCAGCAGTCCTGTTCTGGAGTGGGTGTCATTTGGGGTAATATTTTGGGTAATTTACAGGACACAGCATCCCAAGGCACTTCAATGGGTTTCTGCCCACAGTTTTTCACCTTTCTCTCAGGATTGGGAAATGGAGTTAGATCAAGTCTAACAAGTTAGATCACATTTCAAGTCTAACAGTGAATAGGTGATGTCATTGAAGACCCATAAAGTGGGTTTGTGATATTTTGAAATATTTTAATGGAGTGCTATTTCTGTGTTCTGAGATAACTCACTTTCTGGGAGTAGTTTTTCTAACTTCCATTGATTGGATGACCCATTTTCAGCAAGGTGTTTGTTGAAAAACTCACTTGCTTTTCTTTACTGGAATCCAAAAGCACTTGTTTGAGTGGAAGCACAGGAGACAGTGCAGATGTTAATTGTGCTCAGTGCCTCGTGTGCTTTTCCCTCAGCCTACGAGAGCAGCACGTTCGCTCAGTTCCTCCAGACACGGAAGTTGACCCCCAGCTTGCAGCACTTCATCCTTCACTCCATTGCAATGGTGTCAGAGACTGAGAGCAGCACTCTGGAAGGTCTTCAGGCAACAAAAAAATTCCTGCAGTGCCTTGGCCGCTATGGCAACACCCCGTTTTTGTTCCCTCTTTATGGGCAAGGAGAGATCCCACAGTGCTTCTGCAGGTAAGCCTCACTCACCCAGACATATTCCAAAAAGGAAACCCTTGTAATGTAAGAGGTATCATTCACTAGGATAATGCTTTGCAACATTTTTCATTGTATTACAAATGCAGCTTGTGGTGGCTGCTGTGAGTAAGTTATAATAATGAGAAAGCCATAATTTAACCCATATGTAGCTGCCCCTTTTTAAATCTGACAGAGGAGACTCAGTGATACCTGTCCAAAAGGGTGACTGTGCATTTGGATAGGTTGAAAAAAATTCTGTGTGAGTCTTCCCTGAAGCTGCAGGAAGGTCCATGTTGTCAGTTGTTACTAATTAATGCTGAGAATGCATCTGCTATTCACAGATATACATTTAATAGTGAACTGGATTGTTCTGAAAGAGGAGAATGGTGCCATGTGTCCAGTTTACAATTAGATTTAAAACAAAACCTTTCTACATGACAGACTTTTATACAAACAGGACAATAGCTGTGAAATGATGCTCTTGGCTTCATTTTGTAGCTCTCTCTAGACTGCAAGGTTCCAGCTCCTATGAACTGAACAGCAGAGGAGATCCCATGCAGCTCTGTTTCACTGAGCCATGCTACATTCTGACATCCCAAACAGCAGCCATATGTTCTCCACTCCTTGAGCCTTAGAAAGCAAGTAAAACAAAAAAGCCCAGTTGATTCCAGGATAAAGCAAGATCCACTTCAGTGTGGCAGTGGCAGTGCAGTCCTTGCCCTGGCTCCTGAGGCGTTCCTGGCCCGTGGTTCTGGCACAGAGCTGGTGCTTGGTGCTTTTGGGGACCATCAAGGACCTGTGTGCACAGGGTGGGTGGTTTTCATTTCAGTTGTTTCCAACAGTTCAACTGCCTTTTAAAAGGCTGAGGGTTTTTTTTCATCTTTGCTTTTGCTGGCAAGCAGCCTTTCCATCTGCTCAATGTGGGTTTAATGTGGTAACCTGTAGGTCTGAAGTAAACATTAGCTCTGTTTAAAAAAAGCAGTTTTGCCTGGTGAGGCCAGTTTGTCTGAGTGATATATTTGTGCATCAGTCCTTTAAATAACAGTGCAGGGTCTTACCTGCTTTGTTTGGTGCTGGACTAGTTCTGCTTTTTACATGTGTGCTACTATGAAATTGTGGTTTACAGCAGGTTGTTGGGTATTCCTGTTTGTCTGTGTGATAGATTCTGTTTCTCTTCTCCAGAACAGTCCTTAAATTACTGCCAGAAGAATGGCCTTAGCAACTTGATCCTGCTTGGCTGTGTATAGGATGCATGCAGTTATATGTTGATAGAAACATTCTGGAATAATTGTGCTCCATTGAATAGAAATGTTATTTGCTGCCATCTTTTGTCAGTAGCCTTTCATCTGCTCCTTGAGCTGTATTTATATGGTGATTTAAAGTGCAGACCTGTGTAATTACGTGATGGGGCAGATAATTTGTGAACAAGAATTGAGGTTAGGTAACTACTCTGCATACAGTCATACAACAGATTCTGTGTTTCTGGATTTTATGGATGTCTTTGTGTCTTTATAGGACTTCATGTGAGGCAGGGTATCTGTAAGTGACCAGCAGATTGATAAATCAAAATATTATCAGAGCCATTGAAGTAGTACAATTTTGGCAGTTCAACCTTCCTTGGCTTCAAATACCTGGGGAAAAAAAGTAAATTAAATAATCAAAATTTTGCTTGCTTTTTCCCCTCTGTACATTCTTATCCATGTAATTTTTCTTGCATTCTCAAAATCCCTTTGGCTTAATTTTTTTATTTAATAACCAGCACATGCAGTTTTCTGATGTGTAACAGCAGTATATTTCAAGAGTTAGCAGTAGAGGTGTCTAGAAGTATTATAAATATTCTTATCAGAAAATCATTCTGTGATGACAGGAGTTCTTCAGATGGCCTGAACTTTCTATTTCAGATCATTGATTGCTGCATTTTAGAGTTTTTTTGCTAAAATGTATAAGTTCTACAACAAAGAGGGTATTTTAAGAGATGAAGCAAATTAATCTGTCAAACCAAAAAGTAATTATACTTCTAAAAGTTTTGTATTACAAACATTCTAATACAAAACGTTTTTAAAAATTGCCTTTTCTTTTTAAGTGAACAATTTAGGATTAATATTTTTGGAGATTAATCACAATTTTTAAAGGCGTTCTGCCCTCAGGATTGTCTTGCTCAAAGTGAGCCATATCTGAAGAATGCTGCTGGGGCTGTGGAGTAAAGAGGCAACGCCAGAGCCTATAGATCACAGCCTACAGCTTTTATCACCAGCTTATCAGAGGAAGGTGTCACCTGGCCTGTGATTTCTAACCACTGTTCTATATTCTGCTTTAATGTAAACCTCTTAAGCGTTTCTTGCAGCCAGTTACACTGTGTGTTCTCATCAAGGCTACTGTTATAAATGGCACACATGCATATTGATGGGAATGAGTCAAAGACATTTGTAAGTCACATCCTTGCATCCCAAATGAATCCTGCATAAACACCACAACCTTTTGGAACTGCTGACGACACTCGAGTGAGCAGAAGCGCTCTTCCTTCTTTATTGGTTTAAGCAGGGATGGTTTAGGAGAGAAAATTAAACTTTTATATCACTGTAATGTACATCCCAATATGGTGAGGTACAGATGGGAGGTTTCTGTCTCCATAAATTGGAGTCGTGGAACGAGGAAGGTCATTGGGAGCCTCCTGCTCTCCTGAGCTGACAAGCAGCAAAACTTCACTGGCCCTTAACAGCTTCCTTTGCTTCCTTCTTGGTACAAAACTGTTCCAACTCCTCCTTTCTAATGATGTAGCAATAGTCTGATAAGTAAAAGTGAATATAATATCATCTCATTCTTGAGGAAAGCCCAAAGAAGCCTTTACATCTGCTACTGTGTTAGCTTTGTGAACACACTGAATTTGGGGCAGAGCAGGCAAAGTTTCTCTTCAGTTTGGTTTCAGATTCTTTCCTCTGGACTCCTGCAAATATGAACATGCAAATTGAATTGACTTTCTGAGAAGCAGTAATTTTCTCCCATGTGAACTTTTAGAGGGACTTGGTGACTGTCCAGTGTGCAATGTCACAAAGGTTCTACAGTGACACGTTGTGTATCTTGTGTCTTTGTTAAGAGTTATCCAAAAGCTGAGATGCTGGGGTGGCAATAGGTGCTGGAATATCCTCAGCTGCTTTGCCAGAGGAATTGGTGACTCCCTGACTTTTAGGGGTAGTTGGTCAATGATGTGCATTTCCTATAAACTGACTTTGAGCTTTCCCACTGTGCATTCGGTGGGCAGTGTCACTCTTTGTAGTAGTTCCTACAGATTCTGGCTGAAATTGTAATTTCTGTCTCTGACAGTGACAGCAGTAATTTAGTGATGGAGGAAAGATCTGATTAAGACAGTTCCGTCTCTTTCAGTGCCCATATTTACAGGAAGATTAAGAGGCCAGGCTGAGATAAGATGGATAGTGTTATTGATTCCAAGGGTTCCTATATGTATTTAAAAATGAATAATCAGTTTTACCTTTACATGTGCACTATTACCTGCTACAGATGTCAGAGCTTCTGGGGTAGTCTCAGGTCCTTTAAAATTCACAATTATGTCCCTGTTACAATCTAGAAAGGTTTTAGCGCTTTGAAATCAAGACTGGACTTCAGGAAACCTGACTGTAATAATTTATTAAAAATTTGGAACACCATGTTTTTCAGCTAAATCTATACACGAGTATCATGTCTCTGATGTTAGCAAGATGCAGAACTTTTCCGTGTGTAAATCGTATGATTTAGCATATTAATGAGAAATTCATGAGAAATCCAAACAATGTTAATTCCTGGTGACAATCAGGTGTGACAGATTTGAGTGTCAGCACATGTGAAACAATCACAGGTGATGTAAAAAACATATTGAGATATGAGTTCAGTCCTCCATTTCAAAATACCTAATTTTCATATTTATCTATCTCTTATCACTTTTAATTATTCCATTTCTTTGGACCAGAAAATGTAATTGGAATTACTGACAGCTTATCACTATTCCTTGGGTTGTACTAAAATACTGAATAGTACCAGTAGCTGCAGTCTGCTTTCTTCTTAATTGTTTTCACCTGCATTTCAGGGAAATAATAAAACTTCAAATGTAGTTTGGCATTTAAAAACAAACTTGATATATTTCTTATCACTTTGTTGGCAGATGAATGCAAAATGGGCAAGCAGAGTTAGCTGGATTGTTTGTGGGATCAGTTGTTTGTTTTTCCCTCTAAGGAGAAACTCTTTCTTGGGATAAACATGAGGGAAGTGAGATAATCCATCATTCTGAGACCTGTTCACTAGTGATGGATGGATAGATTGGTAAAGTAACTCAATAATCTTCATTTTTTTCAGGTTATTCACAGATCAGTGAGCCTTGTCGTTAATACAGCTGTGGAATGCTTTTGTGTCCTTGCCCACAGTATTTCTCAGAATTTGACAGGAAAAGACTTTTAATTTGGAAATAACCTTTGTTGTAAAATGCATTAAGTGGATGAAACTTAGAGAATACCTTCCCATTTTAGATTTTATCTTCTGAGTGAGTGTTTGTCAATTCTTTGTTTAAAAAATTACTTGCAAATATGAGAGCTGTTCTGCTCCTTGTTATTTCTGACTAGAAATTGTGTTCTGCAGGAGGTTATACCTCATGAAGGCCTTCAGCCATTAGAATCTATCACATGGGATGCTCTGAATCATGTGGATGCTGTCAAAGTGTATTGATTTCCCATCCCTAACTTGGCATGGAGAAGTTTTCAGTCAAGAAATTGTATTGAGGGGTCAGGCTTATATTGTCCTGCTCTCATTCTTGATCATCTTGGTTCATTTTAAAAACAGATTTGGAACCTAAAAGCACAAAATACAAATGCTATTGTGAGATGACTTTTTCAGGGTTTAATAATTAGGATAATGTTGATAATAGGAGGGAAATGTATTTTAATATATTATTTGGCATTACCTCTTACCAGTCCCTTAGCAAGGAAATTCCTCCCTGGTTGTGTGGGGATATGCAGATTGTGCCTTACATGGTCTTCCTGAGAATTCTGACTCAGATATGTGAATATTTGCAGCATTGTGTGGAAATGACAAGTTTGTTTATTACTGGAGCAAATCTGAGATGAGGAGGCAAATTGCATTTAGCAGAGTCCTTTCTCATTTAACCAGAAGACAGAGAAAGATAGCTTCCTAAACATGACAGAGTTAGTAAAATAGCCCTTGAATTTCATTGAGGGTTAAGAGAACTGGAATTTTTGTCTTTTCTGAAGGCAGAGAACATGTAAATGGGTTTTATAGATGAGCTAATGTTTAGTGACTGGTTCTAGTGCCTGGGTTTTGTGCCTTGCCCTGCAGTCCTGATCTCCCCAGCTTCTCTGGGAGGGCAGAGCTGTTGTGTAATTGCAGCTGAATGACCTTGGGTGAGGAGCAGCTGCTTCTCCAACAAGGTCCATGGGGTGCACAGCCAGGTCCCATCCTTCCACCTCCCCCAGAGAGGAGCCTTGGGAGTGCCTCTGCACTTCCCTGCCCTCACAGCAGGACAGAAACACTGGACTCTTCTATTTCCTTTCTCTTTTTTCCCTCTCCAGCTCTGTAGCATCTTTTTACAGTTGCCACAGTGCTTTAACCATAATTTCTAGGCCACTTAAACACATTGCCTGATGGTTTCTCACCTAACCTTCATATAAATAATCTATTTCTTGAGTTTAGAATCCCAGAGAATGACTCTTAACCTTGATTCACTAAGTTGTAGTGTTAATTGCAATATCCTTGAAAAAATTAGGTTGATAATGTGGTTAATTTTAAGAAACAGCACTTTTATATTGTGACAAGAGTCATCAGTAACATGGGACTTTTATCAGCAATAAGCTGCTGGTACTGAAGTTGTTTAAATTACTAATTACTAGTTGAAATTAAAAGACAGATTAAACATGGTCTTATTTTTGTCAACAGAAATTCCTCAGGTTTAGAAACACCCTAAGAAATCTACACTGGCACAAAGCAAGGCTGAAGTATAAGAACATAGAAATATATGATGAATTAAGCTTTTTATTGCATCATCTTCTAACATTTGAATTTGGGAAATAGAATTGGAATCTTGGGCCTGTAAAAGGCAGCAATGACTTCCCAAACCCCAAAACTAGTACATCACATAACAGGTACTCATATGTTGAAACTCCTGAAATAGTTGTACTTCAGTGCAGTATGATCATTCAGAATAATCCATGAACAATAAATACCAATCCTTGCCAGACTCTGATGAAATAGACTTAAATTACCCCTATTTTGTAATTATGGAGAGAAGTGCACAGAGGATCTATTTAGGGTCAGTGATAAGTAGCTAGAGCTTTGTGCTCTAAACCAAACCAAGCACACCAGTTTTTATCTTGTCTGTCTGACTGGCAGATACTGTATCACTACTAGAATGTTTCACAGGATGTGAATGGATATTTCTGTATATGCACTCTGAATTCCATACAATCAAAAGGAGCAATTTCTTCATTTTAAGGATAAATTTGGTCCCCCAGCTCTGCCATTCCAGCTCCTCTTCCTGCAGCATTTCCCAGTCACAGCCTGGTTTTCCAGAAAGAAAGAGAGATCTGGGAAAAGAAATCACCTTACTGTGGGCTACAGGCTCACAATACTCCCTGTGAGTGAACTGAGTGCTGGTGGGTAAGTGCAGGAACTTTGTGATTGGTTTAGAATTGTCATGTTGCTGATGGATTCAGACCATAGGCTGCTTCTCTAATCTTACAGGACCTTTTTAAATTTCGCAGCAATAATGAACACAGCCTGCAGGAAAAAGTCAAAATATTTGACTCTTCATCTGTTTCCTTAAGCATTTCTGTCACATATTTTCCTTTCCATAGCTCTCCAAATGCCAGGACAGTTCAGGATGACATTGATTATTTTCTTCATTAGTTTTTGGGTGCTGTTTTTTTTTTTGGCGGGGGGGGATTTTTGGTGTTATCCAGGTGGATGCACACACCAAGTTTTGACTTTGGTATGAAAACCCTTTATTGGAAAGATTAACCATCATTTTTTGTGGCTGTAGCTATTTTATTTATTTGATTTGTCTGGACTCTAGTGCTTTTAGAGCACAGCAACATTGGAGGAAAGGCTGATGTTCTAGGGGCCTTTCAGGAAACAGAATTTAACATAAGAACCAGGTCACAGCTTGCTCTGTGTGTAAAAATAAACTGAAAGAGGACAATTCATTATCTCAGCACTTGCCATGTTTTCCTTTGATCTTTCTCCAAAGCTTGCAGTGCTGTACATGGAGTATTCAGCTTTAAGGAGAGAAGCAAGTAGTTTTTACTATAGAAAAAATGCACAGTTAAAAATAGTCAGTTTTTAAATTAATCACAACGTGCATTTCAGAAAGCAGAAGACAAATTACATGCTAGAAATAAAAACTAGATTTTGGTGTAAAATGATTTGATACAGTTCTAAAATTCTTTCAGCGTGAACTAAGGCTTAGTCTGTAATGTGAGTGTTTTTGTGATGTCTCAGTGTTGGAAATCGAGATGTCAAATGGAGAGACATTCTATTTTTGTTCAATTAATATCACAGAGCATTACATCAAAGCAGTAAACTCCTCTTGTATCAACAGATGCAGCAACCCTGAAGCCTATTTTCTCTCTTGTTACATTAGTGTTTAATTAAAGAAAACAACTAGTTGGAGGCAGTTACTTTCTGTGAAATGTAATGAAGATTTATTTTGTAAGTGACCTTCACTGTATTAGCTGAATCAGTAATCAGTAAAATTAATAGAATAATCAAATTATATACAAACTCATAAATCACTGTGAATATGCTGTCAAAAATGCAGCTTTTAATATGTCCTATTGTTTCACAGCTGTATTAAAAATTGCTACTCCTGATTTCTGTCTTGATGGGGACTGAAATGGCATTTAAAGGCTGTGTATGATGGAGGGCTACTAGGCCAAAAATTTTCACAACTGTTAATTTAGCAGTAATATGATTTGATGTCACCAGGGCAAAGTTGAAGCTGAGTACAGTGTTGTTGCTATCTTTCAGCAAAACTTGAATTATTGGTGGAGGCAGTCGCCAGTTAATTAGAGTAATATCAGTTTAAATGTCTGTCATTTAGGGTTAATGGTATCAAAGAGTTGCCTTGTACTTCAAGTGCAGGCAAATCATCTTGAATAGCCCATTGTATGAAAGTAATGCCAGCACAATGATTTTACTTTGTCATAAATTATTGGGGTGCCATTTAGTTCAATATTTCAGTTTCTGTATTTAAATAATTTTGGCTACTCCTTCCTAACTGTGTCATTTTTCATGCTAGGCTGTTCTAATAGGTGTTTTAGCTGTTTGTGATTGTTTAGCAACACAATCAAAATTCCTTTCCATTTTCATTTTAAAAGAGAAGTTTTCTGCTGGCCTATGAAAACTGGTCGTGCCCTCATCCCCTGGATACCAGGTTACTCTTGGAAAGAAGTAATTCACCTTTTTGTGCAGCCAAGCAGCAAAATTCTTTCAAAGCGTGCTGGAAAAATAAAGTGCATAGATCAAAATCCCCTGGCTGTGGTTGAAGGAAAACTGTAATTGATGTTTTTAACTAAGGAATCCATTTGTAGTTAAGTTAATAGTGCTATTCTTATATGCAAGATATGAAATCAGCTCCTCTGTGTTGGTTTGAAAGATCCTGATAGCTGCTGTGTCTGGCAGGAAGCTGTGGATTGCAGCATTAGAGATAATAAACCCATAGCTCTAGGTTCTCTAAGAGTTCTTCAGTGGATGTTTAACCTTTGTGTCATCTTCAACAATCTCCAAACAGCCAAGGCTGGGATTTTTGGGATATATCTCTGATTTTCCATGAGAAGCAGGAGTGTTTTTAGGGAACTGGGTATTCATGGTACCTGGTGGTGCTGCCAGCTCCTTGGGCTGCCCCAGTCCTGCAGGTCAGAAGGGGTTGTGGGACTGTCTTTGAACTGCCTCATCTGACATTAGAATGACAAAATAATGCCATTTTTGGAAGGCAGGTTTGCAAAGTGGAAGTTTTCAAGTTTGTCATCTGTGAAGTGATCTCAAAATGCTTTCACTTCAAAATCACAGAATCAGAGACTGGTTTGGGTTGGAAGAGACCTTAAAGCTCATCCATGGGCAGGGACACCTTCCACTATCCCAGGCTGCTCCAAGCCCTGTCCAGCCTGGCCTTGGACACGTCCAGGGATCCAGGGGCAGCCACAGCTTCTCTGGGCACCTGTGCCAGGGCCTCTCCACCTTCACAGGGAGGGATATCCTCCATATATCCAATCTAAATCTACCCTCCTTCAGTTTAAAGCTGTTCCTCCTGTCCTGTCCCTCCATGCCTTGTCCCCAGTCCCTCTCCAGCTCTCCTGGAGCCCCTTCAGGCCCTGGAAGGGGCTCTGAGCTCTGCCTGGAGCTTCTCCTCTCCAGGGGAGCACCCCCAGCTCTGCCAGGCTGGCTCCAACCCTGTGATAACTCAGTGACCTCCTCTGGACTCCAGCAGCTCCACATCTTGCTCCTGTCAGTAAACCAGTGTTACCAACACCTCAGAGCCTTGCCTTGCTGACCACTCACACTGATTGCAATTAGCAGAGGTGCAGTAATAACCTTTGTTTCCCTGTTGCAGGCTGTGTGCTGTGTTTGGGGGGATCTACTGCCTCCGTCACGCCGTGCGCTGCCTGGTGCTGGACAGAGCCTCGGGACGGTAAGGCTGCCATCAGGAACCTCCTGTTTATACACAAAACACAGGTGAAAAATGTCCCAAGTCAATTTAAAAAAAAAATTATTCTTCCCAGATCCTCCTTGGTATTAATAGCACATCAACCTTGATTAAAAGTAATTTGTGTATAGGTCCTCCAGAACAAGGAAAGTGGGTCTAGAATATAGAAACTAAATTAATTTCCCTGTGATATTACTACAGCTCCTGATCACCCAAGCTTGGAAGACAAATCATTTCAGCTGCCGGGGGGCTGGTGATGAGTGATGTTAGTTTTCCTTGTGGCCTTACCTACTCTAATTGATTTTCATCAGATGACAACAAAGCCCTCTGTTATTGCATTTTTAAAAATGGAGCTCACCTAAAGACTCATCAGATTAATCTTTGCTGATAATGCATGTCACTCCAAGAGAAAAGACTTTAATGAGTTTTTAGGTAGATTGTTGTCATAAACTATGCTGCCCTCTTATTCCAGAATAAATTCTTTTACAACAATATCGGGCCTGTAGGCAGGTTTAAAGTTGAGCTAAGAAAAATCAACACAGAGTTTTTTCCATAGTGGCATTTTTCACACCTCTGTAAATTGTCATATTTCTGTTATACACATTTTATCAGATATTAGTCTAACTGCAGACTTTGGCTGTCTTAAAGACACTGTTTGCAGCTTAGTTTCTATAATTGAAAAGTTCAAGATGTTTTGTAGAAAATTTAGAGAATTAATTTAGAAATGAAGTAGTACCAATGTAATAGAATGAGCAGTTAAATGAGGGGGTGTGAGTTTACTTCCCAGCTGTTCTGCAATTCCTTGAGCACAGTCCTTGTGGCATTAGCCACGACATGGTCAAGTAGTAGCTGTTTTCCCTGAAATTGAATAAACTCCAGATTTTACCTTTCTGCCAGTTCCTGAAGGTTCTGGAGTTCACTGCACAGTTGTAGACTTTAAGATGTAAATGTGTTTCATCAGGTGTGTTGTTCCAAATGCACAATTCATATGCAAGTTAAATTGTGCCCCTTTCAGGAACTGCCATTTATTTTAACACTGGTATCTGAACTGTTGCTGTAGGAGGCTTTATATTCCAATAATGTTTAAATACTTAAATTGCTCTTGCAGGGGGACAAAGCCTTTAGTTGGTAGCAACTTCAAACCCCACTCTATGCAGGTCTTAACTGGTCAGTGGTACTGCTTGCCCCACTTTCCAGCTTCTTCTGCACATCCTGAAAATCTTTGAAATCAATGTTTTCTTCATAAGGTTATGTGTGTTCCAGAAGAGCTGGAGTGCTGCTTTTCCATTAAACTGCCTTTATGCTTTGAGTATAGTTTAAAAAAAACAGCACAATTGTCTTTTTTTAGGCTGCTTTTGGGGTTCACTTGTGCCATTTTAAAATGATAGATTTTGAAGAACAGAATTATTAGAATACTTCTAAAGATTTTAGCAGACTTTCATTATTTCAAAAACATTGAGCTTTTAATAATGCCATTATCTGATAGTGAATATGAAGAAGCACAACACATCCAGGATATCCATTTCCTTTATCTTCTGTTTCATTCTTGCTGTTATCTCCTTCCTCACTGTGTATTCCTTCCCTGCACCAGCTTGTATTTCCTCTTGACTTTGGGCTTCAGTGTTTTGCCTAATAAAAATCAGCTATCAAGTTGTTAATGAGGCTATTTATGAGTTACTGAGCTTTTGAGTCAACAGACCATTAATAGTAATTGGTAAGAGGCAAATTCATATCTGGTTGTCAGTGCAGCTGGCTGTGTGCTTGCAGAGGCAGCTTCCCCAGGTTACAGATGGCTCACTCAGCACTGCAGAAATGCATTGTGCAGTGGTCATTACCAGTTTATAGCTCCTTCCACAGCCCTCCAGGCTTCATCCATGCCTTAAGGCAGGGATTTTTTCTCTATTTTTAATATTCCTGGTTTTGTACACATCAGGAAAATATGTACTTCTAGCTACAGCCTTGATTTTTGTCTAAAACTTTTTTGTTAGAGTTTAATTAAAAGTCTCAGAATATCACCAAAGTTTATTCCAGCATTTTTCTAGATGTGGCTAACATTGCTTTTTCACATTTTCCTACCCATGCCTGTATATACAGAGAACAGTAGATTTCATACCCAGCTCTACAATTATTTTTATCTTTTTTTCTGTAGATCTTTTTATAATTTTTGAAAATAAGATTCAGGCAAGACAGGGTGAAAGAATGGAAATTTTAGACATCCCTATTTTAAGGTTTTAGTAATGCACTTGAAAATATCTGGTTTTTATGTATGGTACCAGATCTGCTGTTTTAATAAGTTTGTAGAACATCCTGAGTTCTTGGTAGAACTGTGATGCTGTTAGAAAATAAAAACTACCTCATATTTCTGAGGCTGAGGAAAAAAGCCACATTTAATGTATGCTAATGTTGTTTTTCTCTGTGTTTATTGTATGTCATCATGTAGAACAGTGATGCTGTGTTAGAAAATAAAAACCACCTCATATTTCTGAGGCTGAGGAAAAAAGCCACGTTTAATGTATGCTAATGTTGTTTTTCTCTGTGTTTATTGTATGTCATTTTTTTGGGTACATGTAAAATTTCATCATAATGATGAGCATTTTATATTGATCACACTCCACATATGTTTCCAATTGCATAATTCTGTCTCAAAATGGAAGAGATGTGATAAATGGCCATTTATACATCTGTGATAAAAAGGTAGAGCAAACAGCCAGTAATTTACATATCTGCTGAAATACTGCACACTGGCTTTGTCAGTGCTGCTGAGTCCATTTCAAGGATGTCGCCCTTAGTCCATTAGTTTGGATAATGAGCCCTATAAAGTACATTTATAACTCGTGGCACTGCAAGGAGATGGATTCTAATTTTCATCCTTTTATCCAGACACATTGAAAGAAGGTCAATGGAGGGTTGGCTGTGATTCATTGTCGCAACACAGATCAGATGACAGAGACCTGATAATGTCAGTGCAGGAGTGTTTGCTGCATGTGGAAGCACTACTTGAAAGAAATTTTCTCAGCATCACCCTTTGAAGTAAAGTGGGACTGAAATTAAAAGCTCTCTCTCTCTCTCTCTCTCAGTTTAAAATCTTATCACACATATGACCTGCTGCTATTCCTGAACAAAGGAGAGGAAAGAACACTTAGCAGGAAAATAAAATGTGTCGTTGCTTTCGCTGGCTTTGAGTGATGCAACATGACATTTAATCAACCTTTCCCCTCCATAATGTTTAGGGGATGGTGGGGAAATTGTTTCATAAACAATAAGAAAGGTTATAATTAGAAATGAGCTGCAGCAGCTCAACTTCCTTGTTTATTTGCAGTATTCAAATGAGAGCTCGAGGATGAAATCACTGGGATTAACAGTTAGGAAAAACTTGTTAAAGTTTCAAGTGAAGCACACATTGGCTAGAATTTGAAACTGAAGAATGTTAGATGTTAACAGTGCTTGTACTGTTGTCAGGTACCTGTTGAATTTGAAAATAGGAATATATGTAGGGACCAGATGCCTGGGAGGTCAGCATTAGAAATCAGTGTTACAAAAACATGTTTAATAGTCATAAACCTCTTATATTTACAGATGAGGACTGTGTGTCACCTTTTTTCAATTCTCATCTCAGGTTATAAGAACAACTGGTTTATCAGAGCTGGTGGAGCTGATTGCTATTACTTGTATAGATTTGGGTTTGTAGATCATTATAATCACAGAAGCTGACAAATAGCTTTAGGTTACAGAAATGTTGTTCATTCCTAAGGCATAACTTGCTTGTCAGATACTCTACAGAAAAAGTTATGATAAAAAGGTAAATCTGTACATGGTCTCTGGCTCAGGCATTGTGTTCCTTTAGATGTTTCCCTGTGCATGCACGCGTGTGTGTGTGTGTGAGAAAATTCACTGCTTTAAGTCCTGTGTGTTAAATTGTTGAAACATTGGTAGAGTCATTCAGAAGAGTTTAATTTTTTAAAACAGATAATTTTCATGCCCCAGCAAAAAGTTCAGTAAAGCTAATTTGCTTTATTTATTTATGCAGTAAATGTTCTGATAGTGTAGAAGAGAACTCAGATCATGGATATGGAATCAGCAGCAGAGGTTGCTTTACTGAGTATCTGTGTGCAGCCTCCTTTTTCTTTGTCTCATATATATGATGTAGCTTCATATGTCATACATAAGTGAAGTTTGTTCTTTCACAGACATTTTTCCCCCTCAAAATCTGAAATTTGTATTCTCATTTAAGCTCACTGAATGGGTTCATTTCTGTGGTTTGCATTTCTGTCCCACTTCTATTTCTGTCCTTGTTCTGTGGAGAACATTTGTGTTGTTCTTAAAACACCAGGACTGAGTTAATCCCTTTGTGTGTCACTTAGAGATAAAGGGTATATTTAGTGATAAACAGAGTAACTCACTCTTGGAACAGTCTGGTGCACTCATTTGTCAGGAAGCTTTCCCAAATCTCCAAAGTTAATTTGCTATTTAATTTGTCAAATATTATTGTCAAAATAAACTTGATTTTGGTAAAGGTGTCTTCCTAAGAAAGAAACCCCACTGCAATAGGGTGGTACCTCCAAAATAATTCACAGTTTCATTTTTTTTATGTATCGTGAGGTAAGAAATGTAGAGCTAAATGCCAGTGCTGTAAGCTTATATTTTCTGAAAAAATGGTTTAATTTATTAAAGTTGGGATGGCATTATCTGTATTGGCATTGCATGGGTAAACTGCATATATACCAGGTAGAATGTGTCAGTCTAGGATTTGGTGATCAGTTGAATTGGTTTAGGGGTCACATGTTCAAGAAATACATAGCTAAATTTAATGAAAGTTACAAATATTGTGCTGTATAACTGAATTTTAACAAGTGATGCATGTTTTTGTTACCTTACATCAAAATTTCTTTCTGTGGTTTTTTTTTTAAACAGGTGCAAAGCTATTGTGGATCATTTTGGGCAAAGAATAAGTGCCAATTATTTTATTGTGGAAGACAGTTACCTCTCAGAGAGCACATGCACAAATGTGTGTTACAGGTATGTGGTAAAACAAAAACCACAATTTCTTTAAATCATGGTGTGTAAAGTACCCTGCAAGTTAAACTGAAGAACCTCTTGTCCACTCCTTTATTTTTGCAGTACAGTTCAATTCTGTGCAAAGTATTTCTCTATTAACTGGAGGATATACTGTGTACTTTCTATAGTCAGGTTTTCTTCAGTTGTCATTAAAATCAGATTCCCCCTTTCTATATAAAAATCCAAGAGCTCTAAATGTGTTAGGAATTTCATATTTGCTAGGATGTGTGGAAGGTGAAGGTGCCACTTGCTGTCCTTGCTTTAAATTTGTTCAGCTTTAGACAAGTACTAAACTTCCTTGATTTCTGTGATTGGCTTGTTGCTGCCAGAAGCCCTGGGCATGGCCTCTGTGTCAGAACAGGGCAGGGAGGGATCAGCAGAGCTGTGCTGGTGAGGGCAGAGCAGGAATAACCCAGGAGCACAAAGTGCAGGTGATGAGTGACCTCCACCCTGCTGCATTTCCCCTTCATCCCGAGGCTCCTGTGCTCTCTGGAGCAGCACAAGGCCTTAATGTGCTGCTGCTAATCTTGATCAAATGGGCAAAAGAACTTTTTAAAAAGCAGAAGGAGGCTGTTTGATACAATTGCACTGACTCATGTATTCATCACCTGTTTTGGTTGTTGAAAATACTACATTGGTGTTCCAGGTGTGTTTCTGCTTCAGCAACAGGCAAAACATCCCACTAAGAATCATAGTAATAAAGGTTATATAGTGAAATGGCCCTGGTATTACCAAAACTAGGATTCTAAATTGCTGTTTTTTACATCTTTGTTTTTATTTTGCATAATTAAATTGATTATATCATTATTTTTACATCATTCTTTTATTTAATTGTAGGCAGATCTCCAGGGCAGTGCTCATTACAGATCAGTCTGTATTGAACACAGACTCAGAGCAGCAGGTACACACCAATTCTGTATCACATGTCTCATGTGTTAATATTTCATTGTTGGTAGGAATTAAGTCATTAATTCAGTTTTGTTTGTGCTTGAATCAAGATCTTTAGTCACCTCTCTGTACTGGTAATTGTTTAATTTGTTTTAGTGTCTATAAAACTATTACAAATTTTATTTTAGTTTAGTTCAGTGACTGGGATTTTCCTGTTTGGCTTACACTATAATTAATAGAGTTTCTAAGCTGCTGTCTTTAATTTTAATTTTGCTTGCTTTTTAATAAACTGTTACCCTGACTATTCTGTTAATTATTTATCTTGTCTAAACTTTGTTCAAAGTTCCTTTGGTTTTTTTAAACATTCCTTTTTGCTGTTTGAAGTTCTTATTGTACACTTTAAGATGCTTCTTTGGATCTGCTTTGTCAGTCTTTGCAGCCTTTAATTTTAGAGGATATTAATCAGAGTTGCTGTCGTAGCCCACTAGAAAACCAAGCAGTGCAATTGCAGTTCCTTTTCAGCTGTGGTGAGGATGGTGGTGCTGCCCCATCCTCCAGGATGTGCTTTCCCTCAAGCTCTGCTTTCTGCTGCCCAGGTTTCTGTTCTGACAGTGCCTCCCCTGGAGCCGGGCAGGGCAGCAGTCTGTGCCATCGAGCTCTGCTCCTCCACCATGACCTGCATGAAGGACACCTGTAAGTAAAGGAGCTTTTCCCCTTGGGCTCTGGCAGCTCTGGGGCACAACTGAAAATCTCTGGGTGTTGTTCCTCCGCTGCACAGAACACGGGGAGGATTGGCTTCCTGCCATTGTGGAGCTTCATGGACTCATTTTCACTTACACAGGAATAAATCCTCCTTCAGGAGGTAAAAATAATAATCCAATGAAATCTTAATGAAAGATACAAATCTTGAATCTTCCTGGTAATCTGTCATTTGGGTTTTTTGAAAATGGGCTCCCTTAGCTGAACTATTAAATGGGAATACCATTTAATACACTGTATTTGGGAAATTTTTATCTTCTGAAAGGATTCTGTTGTTGGTATTTTATGTGAACTTGAAATAATTGAGCAATAGAATGTTCATTTTGGGTATTTATTAGAATAGAATTAGAGGTTACCTTACCTAATTCTTTTTAACAAGAAAGAACTGCAATAATAAGCAATTTATTTTGCTGTTAAATAGGCTTGAACTAAGTTCTTTGCATATAAAAGAAGAGCAAAGTAAATTATTAAGTCATTCAAAGTTATATTTCCTACTAAATAATAGTAAAAAATCTAAGCTTGTAATTAATTAACAACTTAGTACTATAAAGCATATTGTTAATATTTATCATTTAAATAGCTGATTTCTTTTTATTAAGGATTCACAAAATACATACAGCAGGAAGCAGGAAGTGAAACTAATGAAGGATTGATGTTCCATAGATCTAAAATACTAGTTTCAGGAAGATTTCTGTGGTGCTGAAATATTAAGGTTTCTGTTATTTACTTTTCTCCATAAATTCCTTTCATTTCAGAAGAGAAGGTACTGCCTTCCTTAATGAAATTTGTCTTCATATATTGAAATAATAAACTTCTATATTAGGCATTGCTGAGTTCCAGTTATGGGACATATTTCATAATTTTTTAAAAAACTTTTACATCATTATCTGTAAATGGGTTTTAACCTGACTGATTTCTCCTTGGAACAATTATTTAAGATAAGTATACAAATACATCTACTCTTTGATCACAGTGCACAAATGACAGGCACATCATCTGTATTGCCACTTGAGTGGAACCAAACTCCTTCACTTGCCCTAAAAATGGAGACTGTAATGATGAAATCAGGAACTGAACTCATCGTTCTTCTTGCTGGGAGAATTACTTGAAGACAAATGTTGGCAACCACTGTAACTAATGCAGTTATACCTGAGTAAATCAAATATAATCAAAATATATACTGATGACTGTGACTCATAACCATAACCTTAAAGATAATAAAAAAGGTTTTATAGAAAGCAAATGATGTGAACTTTAGTGATTTATAGCTGGGTTTTTTGAGGAAAGAATAGATTTTATTACAGTGTTTGGGATTGGAAGCATCTAGTTAAGGTTAGGGGGAAACTTTGATTATCACCACCCTTTTCTTTATTTTAGTATGTATTCCTTCAGACAGAAGGTTTAGTTTGGGTTGAATAAAAAAAATTAATATTAATACTTGAATAGAATCTGTATGTGTGCAACCTGAAAGCAGAGGAGCATGAAGGGTTAAATTTCTGTTCCTGATGGAACCAGACTCAAGATCTGTGTGATGTACTGGAAAATAATGACAACAGCCAGGCATCAGAGAGAAGAGACAAAAATGTCATCTAGATTTAAAATAATACCAGAGCTGGGCTCTGCTTTTAAATGCTTTTAAATGAATCAGAAATTTACAGTAATGAAGAAAAAACTGATCAGTTTAAATTTTGTACAGTGTTAAATTCCTTCAGGATTCTCTGATGGACACTTCTCTGGTGAGAAGTTTCCAGGAGCAAATGAGTCCAGTAAGGTGGACCCATGAAAAGCTTTAAGGTGAGGCTTTTAAATGAATGAATGGCTGGAAAATCAGGTGGGGTGAAGCAGCTGGTTCTGTATCTGAGCAGGGGCCAGTGGGACAGAAAAGGGTCAGGAGCTTTTTCAAGTGGTTGTCCAAGGAGGCAGCAACTGCAGAGTCTACAAAACAGAACAAATAAAGGCTTGTTCAGCAATAGCTCCTCCCATCTAAGAAGTGAATGAATAAAATGTTGTACAAAGGATTGCACAGTCATGTACATCATGAGTAGCTCAGAGAATTCTGAGGTGTTTGCAGAGAATTTCTCTGTGTGCTGTGCATACACTGTATGTCCATGCTACAGCACTTCCCTGGCTTAAAGGAAGGGATTTTGTGAAGAATTGTGATTTCTAAAAGCCTGCTGTGCCTTATAAATATTGTAAATGTTGTTTATCTATTTGTGTGTTGGTGATTGGAATTAGTTTGTGTTCTCTTTCCCCAGATTTAGTCCATCTAACCTGTCCATCAACTAAAACTGCAAGGGAAGATTTAGAGCCTGTTGTACAGAAGTTATTCAGTCTAAATACAGAAAAAGGTAAAAATAAATTAATGAGGTATTATGATATGATCTTGCATAAATATTATTTACTAAAGTAGCTGTTACTGACTTCTTCAGCTGTGCTTTAACTTCAGTATCCAAGGACATGACTGTAAGTGTCTGGGGCCTGTTTATTTTTCACATTTCCTTTTTTCTATGGAACATATTTGCTGTTCATCACATCCTTGAAAGGTGCAGTAGTGAAATGAAATATTTATGGAATTGTGGAGGCTTCTTGTTGCCTCTTGTTCTCAGGCTGTTGCTCAGCCTCTTGTCTTCAAGTGTTTCCTTGTTTGCTGTTTGAATTGAAATTTTCTGGATTCTGCTGTAAGCAGTGGAAGCATAAAGTTGTTCTGTATTGTAATCACAAAGATAGATTTCCAATTACGAGCTACTTGGCCCTAAATTCAAGGAATCCTTGGCTACTTTGTTGAACTTTGGCCTTGAGCTGGACAACTCCACACCCCACAGGAAAGCAGCTGCTGATGGAGCAGAAGGAAATTGTTCCTGAAATACCTGGGCTGATTCCACACAAGGTTTTGAAATTTAATCCTGAGATCTTGACTGGAACCACGTTTGTGGTAGATGCTCACAGAGTAGGTGATGTGCATGTGGGAGATGCTGCTGTGTTCTAACCCTGGCCAAAGCAGTTTAAATACAGTTGTGCCCACGCTGCAAGGCAATAAATCACACTTCTTCTGAGAGAAAACAATGCTCAGCTCCCACTGACAAGGGTTTTCTTGGTGTAAATGCAAGTTACTAAGATGTGGGAGTACTTTATAATATTCATAATTGGTTTGCTTGTAATATTTAGAAAACAACCTGGATTTGTAAATAGAAAACTTTATTAGACTGGAGAATTGCAAACATTTCTCATTTGTATATGTGTTAACTTAAAGCCTGCTAATATTCACCTTTTCATATTTAACTTCTATCTTCAATTTTCAAGACAGTGCCATGTGTTTCAAAGACCTGGTGAAGAGAAGATCAGCTTAGTGTCTTCTAATCATTTGGGGAGGGGTAGCATTAATCTTCATGTTTAAAGTGATCCAGTTTCGAAATGATAGATTGTTTAGAAGCTGACTGAAATTCTTCTGTAGGAACTCTGTGATCATAGGGGTCCTCAGGTGCACTGAGGCACTGAAAAGCCAGTTTTCCCTGACACACAGACCTTTTTATCATCAGGATGAGGTAGTGGTCGTATTTTAATTAAAATGTCAGAACAAATACTGTTGGAGTTATTGAAAATGAATCACCAGATAAAGTGAGCACTGGGCCATGGCAGGTCAAAGAGGCAAAGTCACCTGGAGAAGAGGACTCCATTCATTTTCCTGCCTAAATGAGGAAGAAGTAACTTTTATGAGCAATGTGAACTTTTAAATATATTAAAGAGCATCTTGCCCTGTATTAAGGCTCAGACTTTCACAGGCTGATGAATTTAATTTATATTTCAAACTTCAGTATGGGTAGAACCTAATTTTTTTTTAACTATTTGACAGTTTTAAAAAGATACTGAAGGAGTAGCATAGATTTATCTCTTTTTTGTAATTCAACTGCTTTAAAATACTGTTTTGAATGCTGTAGTTATCAAGAAGTTTCTGCCTTGGAAAGAAGTAAATCTCGTAAGGTCTTTTACAAGCTTCATTTACTTTAGAGGAGGTAAAATACAAGAAAGGGTCAGCAAATATTCCAAACAAATAGTATCTGTTAAGCTCAGATTCTGTGTTCTGTGTTCCTCCATTGCATTGTGCACTGTTCAAAAGTGACCTTCATCTTTCCAGGGGTTTTTCTGCCTGTGTGCAGAGGGATCATAGCAATGTGTAAAGTACAGCAGGGAGGGACAGAGTATGAGCAAGGAAGTTGAGTTTGTGATAATTCTGTATTCTTGATGAGAATTGCAGCACAATAAGTGTAGATAAATACAAATTAGTAATTTATTTTCATTTAGCAGCACTGCCACAATTAGAGATTCTATGTACAAAGATAAAATATGAAAGGAGGGGAAGAAATGACACATCAGAAATATGTGAGCACAGGGAATGCAGTGGCTGTGAGCTGGCAGAGCCCAGGGAGGACTTGCTGTCTGTCATGTGCTCTGGCAGTTTATCCCCAGTGAAGGAGATAATGTGAGAGGTGTTAAATTTAAACCAGGCTTCTTGGTAGGGTGCTGGTAGTGATAACTGCTGCTGGAGTGGTGGAGGGTGTGCAGAGAGTAGAGTTTGCGTAGCTGTGCTTGGAAAGGAAAGGGAAAGAATGATGAAGGAGAATCTCAGAAAGTTAAATAGTTGGCTTTTTGAAGAACAAAAATACTTCATTACAGTAATTCCATGGTAAAAATTTAATTTCTAGTGTGCTAGATTACATGTTTACCTTATCACACAACAACATTGATTACTGCAAACACTCCTTTTCCTTTTCAGAGACTGAAAATGAAGAACTGGAGAAACCCAGAGTCCTCTGGGCAGTCTACTTCAACATGAGAGATTCCTCAGGAGTGGAGAAGAGTTCCTATGCTGGCTTACCCTCCAATGTTTATGTCTGCTCTGGGCCAGACTCTGCTTTAGGAAATGACTGTGCTGTCAAACAGGTTGGGCAGAGCAGGTTTTGGTTGCAGAATTTTAATTCTAATATAATATACATGATAACTCTGCAGAATTATAAAACTAGGTAGGATGGAGAGATCAGGAAGTAGTCACAGTGTTTCACCTGGAAGGTAAAGGAGGAGGTAGAGTACAAATCAAAGCCAGAAAATCCTGTCTACAGTTCAAGTTGGAAGGATCACCAAAGAAGTTGAATACTTGCAGGACAGTCCCAAACCAGAACCTTACTGGGAGAAAAACCCAGCACAATTCCTAATGTGGTAGATTAGGCCTCCTCTCTGTTTTCCTTCTCTTTGCCTTGGTGTCAGTGTATTAAAAAATTTTCCTTTCACAGATACCCTGGATAAGGAAGGTACAAATTCCTGGGCAGATCTGCCCCAGCAGCCCCTGTGGTGTCAGGGCACTGTCAGAGACAGGAGAACACTTCACAGCTTTGGAGGATTAAGTGTCACTAGGCATTTTTAAAGCTGTGTTTTTAATAGCTATGTTCAGACAATGTGCATGCCATCTTCTAGCCAGTTGCAGGATTTTTTATGACTAAGTCATAAACCTCTTAAAAATAAGGTTTTGAAGTGGAAAGGCTGACATAGCCTGAACTGCAGGGTCAGAACAGTGTCATTAAGGGCTAATAGTATCCTTCATTTTGCTTTACAAGGCAATAATTTGCCTCTCAGCAGGATAAAGACCTGTAAAGACAAAAAAATAATGCAAGACAATTATTATGGTAGCAGTTTTAAATTGTAAATGAGTTCCTTTCTAAATTTGATTTTTTTCAAACTGTTGTTTAAAACAAGGCATGTTAAAAACTGATTAAATACACTTTAAACTTGTTTCTGATTTTAACATTTCTAACATTCGGGCTTGTCTTCCCTTAGGAGGTTTTCTTCTTAGCAGTGAACAATGATGGAGTAGATCAGGTCCTGTTTCAGTATTCTTGGTGCTGTAGTTCAGCCTTTATGTTCAAACTGTTGGCCATCAGTGAGAGAGATGCTCAGCAGATCTCTGAGGAGGAACCATCAAGAGCCTAAATCACTGCCTTTCAGACAAAAACAGAGAGAGGCTGCTTTTTTTTGAACCTGACTTAAATTTTGAAACAAATGGTCACAAGAAGTGAAAAGAGGAAATATTTCAGTGTAAACATGTTTATAATTGGAAGTCGTGTGTGAGAGCAAAATGAAGAATAGGCTGAGGATGAAGCAGGAGTCACACCATGCAGGGACCTTGTAATAGCTGTAAGTTGGTGTGTCTTCCACTCCCAAATCACTCTCACCCTCCTAGGAACAGGATGGGAATCTCCAAACAGGAGATATTTGCAAACTCATGGATCAGAACAGCTTAAAAAAATCCAGTGTGTGTATTAGTCTTAAAGATAGCTTTGAAAATTATATCTGATTTCTCTAATCATTTTGGGATTAGTGTTTTAGTGATACTTGCTGTGATTTATTTTCTTCATTACTGCCAGTATTACTGAATTCTGTTTGTCATGCTGTGTGATTGCACTGCTGATACATTATTGGCAAGGCAGGACCACAGCTCTTACAGACAACTCTTCATCTACACCTCATATACAAATTACTGCCCTCTTGTTTTATTGTAATTCTGTGTTCAGGTCCTGGTGTGATACTGAATTAGTGCTGATGGTTGCATTTACTTGCCCTGAGGACAGGCTAAATGAAATGAAGATGCCATTTATGATCTTTTCAAACTCTCTCTGTGTGGATCTAGTAAAGCATCTGGCTTCCAGTTTTCTGTTTTCACTGCTGCAACCTGACATGAATTATTATGAGCTAAAGTAATATATTCCCTGACATATTTCAGACTTCTGAGGCATCTTCATGGTCATGAGAGGCTGTACTAAAACTGTCAGGCCAATATTTGTCCTTTAACCTGTTTATTTTCTATATCTGGAATGATTTCAGAGTTAATCAAGTGTTGGTACTTTGGTTGTGGTCCCTGTAAAAGTTGCTGTGAAAGTTCACAGTTTATCCACAAGTTGGGATGCAGTAAAACAGGAACAGAATTTAGTTTTATTCAACTCCAACTTACTGGAGTTGCTATGCAAGGGCTTTACATGCCTGTGGCTTAATGCTGGATTCAACTGGACACACATTTCTCAGCTGATACTATGGAATATTGAAGGAACTATTGTCTACCTTAATTGCTTACATTAAATATCAAAGTGTTACAGTGAAAGAGATGTTAAATTATTATTGTTTATTCTGTATTGCTTCAGCTGGATAAGGTTAACTTAAAAACTTGGGAGACCTGAAAGTGCTCTATTACCACTAAATTGTTCAGTTGTAATCAGTGTCATGATGTCTTACATAACATTCCTCCCATGTTGTTCCCATGAGAATTTCTTCACAAGTTCAACCTTGTATCTGTTAGACCATTTTTGGAGTGGATATTTGCTGACTGATTGGACTGAATAATTGTTGAGAACTGCATAGGAAATGTTTGTCTGCTCTCATTTGTCACATATTTAGTTCAAAATACATCATCTTCCCTCAGTATTCTATTAAATACAGTAATACTTGAAATGTATTTTTGGAGTAGCAAGGACAAGTGCAAACTTGAAATTAAGAGTTTTTCTCTTGTTTTCAAAAAGTTAAACCCCAGCTTTTTAGGATGTTGTACCCTCTTGCTCCCCAGACTTACTAGGCAAGGCTTTCAAATGACAAAACTATGGTTTTGAAGTAGAGGACAAAACTGTCCAATTTTCCTATATTAATACAGAAAGTTTGAAACAGTTTTGCATGAGTATGGAGGAGTAAAATTTAGGAAGGAGAATGAAAAATGAAATTGAACTGAGAGTAGACAGGGTCGTTTAAGCAGTTAATAATGGACTCCTGCATCCACGAGCTGCTGGTGGAAACCCAGAGCTGGTGGGAGTGGAGTTCATCCAGAGAGCTCTTGGGTACAAGCTCAGGGCTGGATTGATGTGCAGGCAATTCCCTCCTGTCCAGGATTCCTCATGGTGAATGGGCCTCTGCAGGTGGCACTGAGTGAGCCTGGCAGGGCAGGCCTGGAGCAGTGTCAGGGTTAAATGCATTCCTGCAGTCCCAGTTGGGAGCTCTCAGCACAGGCTGCCACTGAGCAGACAAGTGCCAAGGGAATATTGCTCTGCCTTCTGAGAGACCCAGCCCACACCCAGGATCTGCTTCAGGTGTCTGGGTTTGCCTTGGCAGCTTAAGGGCTTGGAAAAGGAAGCCTTGTTGGAAATGTGGAGAGCATGTGGGTTCAGTAAATAAATTCTCAACATCTCAGGCTTTTTTTATTTTTGAATTACTTTATTACTTTAAATAACTCTTCTGAATTTTTTAATTATTACTTTAAATTACTTTTTAAATTTATTTATAAGATAACCTTATAGATGGATTATTTGTACAAGGACACGTATAAGTTTTTAACACTAGTTAATAGAGCTTCTTGCATTCTTGTGGGGTTTTAAAGGATTTTTGGCATCCTTTGTTTGTATAAAATGTCTGGTTCTCTGGAATCCTAAGGTTGTATTCCATTGGTTCTTTTTTCTCCCAGATTTTGTACTTGTATTGTGCATGTTGTAATAACAACCACACTGGTATTCCAAGAATAAGTTTCTTTTTAATATTTTCCATTGTAGTGGCCAAAACACTTGTTGTGCTTATTTAATTTCTAAACTTTGATGGCATGAAGAGCAAGTGCTATTGTAAATTAAGTAATTGAACTAGATCTGTCTTTTTTATCTAAAATACAGTTCTTTTCACACATACAGGTCTGTGCACCTTGGAATTAAAGATTCTAGATAGGAGTTTTAAATAAACCACAGATGTATTGGGATGTATTTTCAGTGGTAATATTCCTTTGGATAAGAGTATTTCTTAGCTGTGCTGTATGTTTAAGCTGTTCAGAAAAGGAGAAATAGAATTTTTTGCTGTTTTTTAATCTAGGAAGGAAACCCATCTAGCCATGATATGGATTGTACATATGTACAGTTCCCTGGGTTTCCTTGTGAAATGGATCCTTCTCTCTGGAAAGAGCCAAGATCTTTCCCATGCTTTGCTTGAATGCAGCTAGGGATAGTTTTATAGCAAAAAATCAGTTTACTTCCAGAAAAATCCTCTTTCTTATTCTCAATGCAGCACAGAATGAACAGCATTTTTTACAAAGCCCCATGCTGGGACTTCCTAATAGAACAATGTAAAAAGATAAATTGCTTTTTCTCTTTCGAGGTCTGCAAGAAGGAATGGATTTCCCATGTGTTTACAATACTGTCAAAGTACTAAATCACTATTGATTTGAAAGAACGGAGGTTAATCTTAAATATCTGTAAAATATTGCCTCAGGGTGTTACATTTCAAGGTAAAGTTTATGTTATTCTTCTTTTTCCTGAATAGGCTGAGACTATTTTCCGAGAAATGTTTCCAACAGAGGAATTTTGCCCCCCCCCACCGAATCCAGAAGATATTATTTATGATGAAGATGAGATTGAGCCAGAAGAGTCTGGATTGAATAATTCACCAGAGACAAAGCCTGAAACTTCAGCTGAGGAGAGCAGTAGTGAAGGTGGTGCTGCTGTTACAAAGAATGAATGAATGAATGAATGAATGAATGAATGAATGAATGAATGAACAGTGTTCTCTTAGGAGAAGAGGAGGTTGACCCAAACTAGGACATAAGAGAGGAAGGGTTAGAAAAAGAGGTTTTGAACCCCCAGACATGTGTTATTTGCCATTGCCTTACTTCCCTTAGCTTGGATCATCTTTTTAAAGTCGTTTCATTGATAGCTGAGACACTTTTAAACAGTCAGAGGTCCACTAGATCCAGTGGGGTTTGTATCTAAACAAAAAAATACAGAATGAAGCATCTAAATGAAAGTGCTAAAATAGAATTCATGATTGAGATGATTTGGTTTTGTTTTACATCTTGGAAAGATTCCTCCATCTTTTAAAGAGGAAGTCAAAACTAAGCAAAAGAAAAAAGTGCAAGTTTGATTACCAGTTAGAAGATGATTTCTACTAAAAATCCTTGGATCTCTGCTAATTAAACAGCTGAAGGTGAGGCTCACCATCTGTCCTTCACAGTGGTCTTATGAATGGGATTTAAAGGCAATAATATTGACAGTTCTGCAGTGGCTTTATTCTGTGGTTTTGAAACTGATGCCATAATCAAGTAGGAAATACAATCCAGAAGATGTTCCTCAGATGGAACTATTTTACATTCAGTTATTTTAGTAAGACCTAACAGATAACACATTTTCTCTAGTGACTTCATTTACTGGAGTCAGGAAAATGGCAGAATTTAAACTTAATGCCAGATTTCCCAACAAAATTCAGTCATAAATGGAGCATTCCTGTTATTAGCCCCCTGGATTTGTTGCACTGTTTGGGCCTTTAGTAAGTCAGTAGTTACTTTTTGGAAGTTTGGGGTCTGAGAAGTTTAAATGACCATCGGCTGAGGGAGTTTGTGGTGGAGAGAAGGTTCAGCTGATAATTCCAAAGGTTTGTATTGATCCCAGTTAATAGGATTAAAATTAGTGTGATAGCTGTAAACTATGCATTTTGTAATGATAAACCATGAAGCATTTATACAGTAAAATTTATTGAAATATTTATAAACCTAGTTTGTATGAAAAAACTACAAAATGAGAAAGCTGTTGTAAATGACCATGTTAAACTTGCACTTCTTCTGAACCATGCTTGAAATCAGGTATGAAAAGTATTTATCATGTACTTAAAGATTTAATTTAAAATGCACACCCAGTAGATCAGTAGTATCTCTAGAGTTGATGAGTTGGGGTTTAAACTTCTTCATGAAGGTAGAGCCAGTTCCAGGAGTGCTTAAATACTGTAAGTAAATAAAAAATGCCACTGAGTCATGAACATTGAGCTCTGCCTGGCCGTGCCACAGCCAGGCTTCTGTACAGTCCTGTGGTGCCTGTGCCTGCCCTGAACCTGGCTCCAGGCCAGAAAGGGGAATTTATTTATTTTTTTACAGCATAACTGATACTGTTCTCTTTGTCCTGCATCATGCCCACTGTCCAGTTTGCATTTCAGGGTTAGTGTTTGCACCCTTTGTTGGATAGGTACTGGTATGTGTGTGTCTGTGTGTGCATAATCCCAGAGTCCTCAGAAAAACACGTGGCTGGAATGTTCCCAGTGTTCAACAACTGTAACCTCTGAATGCTTGTGATTGAGCAGTTATTTATATATATAAATATATCTATTAATAAGCAGGCTGCCTCTTCATTTAGCTGTAATTTCTCTGTGTATTGGGAAGCATGAGTGTATGGTGATTTTATTTAACATCCGCAGATCTGTAAAAGAGCTAAGTGGAGGGACCTATCCCTGTCTGTCTCTCAAGAACAGGGATCATAGCTGAATCTCTCATCTGTGTTTACAAGGAAATCTCTTGATGAAAATTAAAGGTTTGCTTGCAAGTGCATGGTCCTGTGTTTCTTTCAACTTTTTTTCAAAGAAAAACAGTTCACTTTTAGCTGGGATTTCCTGAGAATTCCCTTGGCTGCTTTCAGCACGAGGACACCTGTAATTGCCAATATGGGTACCTGTGTTACCAAGTTTGTGTCAGTTCCTGTCTCAGTGCTCTGTGTCCATGTGAAGCCAGGTTTGGAAATGGCTCAGATTTGATTTGAGATCCGATGGGATGATGTACACGTTGGAGGCTATGACTTTACACTACATTGATTGCTTAAAAACTGTTTTCATGTCTCTTTCGTAGGGTGAATGGAAGCATTAAATGTTTTTCCTATGGTACTTGAGTACCCAATAGCTCACTTGCAGGAGCAGTAGATCAGACTGTTGATGCTGGTATTGTACAGAAATCATGCTCTGAACTGCATTTTGTTCTTTCTTTAAATGATGTAAGCGTGCAAAGTGAGGGTTAGGCTTATTTGAAATGGTTTTCAAGGCTTGTCATACAGGATGTATTCAAAAGATAACATGACTTTTTAAAAACTGGCAATTTATCTGTAGGATTATTAATAAATCAAGTTAAAGAAAGATAAGGTTAATTGAATTTTTAAACAAGTAGCTGTATTATCCTTCAAGCACCTTGGAGCTCATACAATATTCACACCTTTTTTTTCCTAAGGAGTGCTTTGATATGTTTGAATTCCTTTTTTAATGAGTACTTTCTTTTTAAGTTGGTTAATTGGATTAACCCTTCATATTCAAAGAGTCCATTTTATGCCATTTCCCTTCTGTGGCATTGCCTGGGCTGTAGGACTGCAGGTGGTTACTGCTCCTTTGGAGGCATTTTCAGCCATGAAGCTGCTTCGTCTGCTTTTTCTGGTGATGATGATGCTTAGGGCCATTTGACAGGTAATCATTAGAACTTGGATCCTTGCAGACTATGGGGTCTTTTTTCCCATCATTGCGGGGGGATTTATGTGGGCAACTCCTATTAATGTTAATGGGACTTGCATGTGTAAATCCTCCTTGCATCAATGGGAAAATTGACCCCTGAAACAAAATACCTGCCTGTTAGACCTGCTGATTCAGAAACAGCCAGGCACTGCCAGCTCCTGTGTGGAAATGTGCTGGGGCATGTGTTTCACTGGAATGCTATGGAGGAATTTTCAGCATTTTCTCTTTTACATTGTATTTTATATTTTCCATAGACTGAATCTTGTCAGAGTTCCCCCAGTGATTCTCTTTGTGTAGCTGGGAAATGCAATTTCCCATTCCATACAGGTTGCACAGCTCCTTGGATTGGATCTCATTTTATTTTAGCCCCCTCTCTCCCCCCTCTAAATCTTTTTGCTTCAGCAGTGTGTTGCAACAGCTTAATTTTAAGAATAATTTGCTAGTGATGTATTGATTAATGACAAGTCAGAAGTATTAATGTACTGTTTTCACACAATAAGAGACTGGGTCACTTAAAATCCATAATCTCTTCTAGAGAAAGGATAAAATTAATTTCTTCAGCACTCATATATGTGCTTCAATACCTTGGCAGTACAAATGAGAATGTATTTTATCTGTGGATAAGTTTATTCATTCTGTATTGTGTATGGTGTCATTCACACAGTTATTTATATAGATATTTTATATAATCTCTGCAGTGCATTTTTGGGTTTTACTTATCTGGTGATTTTATATCAGTAGCAAGTCACCCCTTGGATGTAAAAAGTCTGGTGTGGAACTACAACTACCCTAAACTGCTCCAGAGATCTCTCTTGGCTTTCCTGCCTCAGAGAGTGCTCTCTTCAGCCATTAATTATCAATAAGCTCTGCAGATCCTGGTGGGTTGTCTTGTGTTCATGTTCCTTTTTAATTTTTTTCTGAGGGTTTTGTGCCTGCCATTAATGCAGTTGCTGATTTTCCAGCAAGGGGAGCAATTTGCTGAGATCACATCATGAAACAGTTGATCTGTGTGTGTCTCTACAATTCCTAACAAATTTTCTCCAATGGGGTTATATATGAGTATTGTATGACAAAATTATTAATTCATGAAAGCTTATCACTTAAGCCTTTGCAGAAACCAACTGCTATAGAACATCCAAAACTTAGAATTACTGGTGTTGCCAGAATTGTGAAAAATATGTGGGAGAGTTGTGGTGGCAGAGCAGTTGCCTGCATTCCTGGGTAAGCAATAATGCCAAGTCCCTGTGGTAAGATGGAGAAGTGACACTGGAAGTTCCAGACACTGATACAAAACATTCATTTATTGCAACCCACTTTAATAGTGAGCTTGCTGCAATGATCAGATGGAAATCTTAGCTTAGGTGTATGATTTCAAGAACTTTATTGGGATCAGAAGTTGCCTCAGAAGGATTCTTTGAGCTGCAGAAGTGAGTGGTAGGAAATGGTCAGCCGTGTGGAATTCATGTTGTCAGCCTCATCTCCAGCAACAAAACAACTCGTGGTGGAAATAGAGCTTATTAGCAATTCCACCATTATGTTTATTTACAGGCTGCCAGTTCCTGTTTGTAGGAGTGAATGGTTCTTCAAAATCTGGCTGGGGAGCCCAGCAGGAATGTTGTAAATCTCACTGACATCTGAGATTTAGAAAGTTGACAGCAAAGTATCAGGAAGATGCAGTTGTCGACTGCATGGGAGTTCTTATCAGAGGGGACTTTAACAGAAAATACTCTTGCTGTCACAATTCCAACAGACAATATATTTTACACTACTTGCATACGTTGGCAAAGAGATGGAAAGTACCAGCCTGAGTGTATGTCAGACCCAGATGGATTTGACTAAACAATTCAGGGTCTCAGAACACTCACATTTTTAGGTGGAGTTTCTCAGGATCTCATACTTCCTTCCGAAGTGCCACCCCATAATTCATTGTATATTTGGGGCTCTGGAGAAGGCCTTAGTGCTGTCCTTACATTCTGTAGGGTTAAGACTTGAGGAAGTGGGGCAGGCCATGCCCATGGGCCCTCCTGAATCAGCACAGGCTTCTCTGCTGGTGTGACAGCGGCTGGTGTCAAACAAATGCACCTCTGGCTTTGAGAGGTGCTTCTGTGCAGCTCCAGCTTCTGGAAGCTTCTCTCATGAGCTGTGTCTCACTCTTTTTGGGGTGAGCATGAAGCTGCTCTGGAAATGCTCTGTGGGGAGAGGTTGTTGGCTGGAGCTGAGGTCAGTAATGATAAAACATCTGGGTAATGCTGCACCAGACTGCAGCTCACCTGCGCCTCAAAACCGGGTCACAAAGTGTGGGTAATTGTACCTGAGCTGGTCATTGTACCTGAGCTGGATGTCTAGAGTGAGGAACAAGCTTTTAATCACTGGAAAGCTGAGTCTGAGAAAGAATACAAGAGTCTTCTCTGTAAAACCAACATTTTTATAATCCCAGATCCAAACCCTCCTGGGCTGTTTTAGACACTGTGTGCATAAGAAACTCAGTAACAGCTAATGTGGAATTCTGCATCTATTCTGCCTCAAACCCAGCATATTTCTGGAGCTCACCCAAGGGAAAGCCATTTAATCATGATGAGAGACCAGCTGTCAGCCCAATGCAACCAAACAGCTCCCTGAGCTCCCTGCTCTGGGAACTTCTCCCTAGCGTGAAAGTCACTGCAAGTCATGGTGGATTCCTTTGTTGTGAATAATTTACCCAGTGAATTCAGCCTTTTTTTCTTGTGCAAAAATCTGTGTAAGCCCCAGCTAAGTACCTTCAGTGAATCATTTTTAGATTGCAGATTATCCAGGGAGAATCCACTATGGGATTCTTACAGCAACTTATTAGCTTAAGTCATGGGGTATTTCCCTGCTTCATATTTGGATGCTGAAATAATACATAATCATGAATACACCATTTAAAAAATCACATCAGACATTTTTAAGAAAGAAAAAATGGCTTTATGAAAAATATAAAAAAATCTAATTTTAAGGAAGCCACTGTAAAATGAAAAAAAAATATATATAAAAGCCACCCTCTTATTTTGGTGATGTTTGTACATGATGTGTTTTCTTTCCATGGAAGTTTTAAGCCAGGAAACATTTGATTCCTTGCCAGACTCTCAGTCTGAGTCCAAAGTGAAAATATGAGCATGGTAAAAGCCAGCAGCCCTCTCAGTTGCATGGTGAGGATATTCCTGTCTGCTGAGGGAGCACTTGGCATGCACAGGTCTGAAAACACGTGCACAAGTGTCATGAGAGGGGACAGAGCAGGACTCACGTGAGGAATAACACCACCAGTGGGTTATGGATCCACTTGGGACTCTAAAAAAATGGAATTTTTTTTTTTTTTTTTTGGCTCTGCCACTGCTTTCCTCACTGAACGTGGTTGAGTCATTTCCCTTTAATGCTGTAGTAAAAAGGTGTAAAATAGTGACAGGTATTTCCTGAAGCCTTTTAGGAGGTTAGTGAAATATAAAAGTAAATGTATTTGGGAAAGAAAATGAACAGTGGAATGATAACTGTGAAAATGGATAGCAGGATTATTTGAGTAGAGGAGCAAATGATCTGAGGAAAAAAATCCAGTGAAACTCCTGTAACGTGCCTGGGATAGCAGATGTTTTGTTATTCAAGTCCCTCCTTCCATCCCTGACATTTCCCATGTTTCTCAAGTGAGCTTTCACCAATCAGCACAAACTCTTTATTTACTGCTTAATAAAAATAACCAAATTATCCTTATTTTATGAAATCTTTTTCTGATTATGCATATTTTGCTGGCAGATTGTAATGCATATTGCTTCATTGTTTAATTAGGACTTAATGCTAATGTCATTAACATTCCATTTGATAATTCAGTAGGTTGCCTATTTATAGACATAATGAAAGTCATAACTTTTTGTAGAGAAGTGCTTCTGACTGTGCTATTAAAAATAAACTTACTCTAACCTGACATAGCTTTCAGTTTCATTGTCCATGGTCCAGTGAGTCTGAAAAATGCTGCTGCATGCAGTAAACATGGGGTTTTTTAATTATTATATTTATTTTTGTTTGAGTCTAACTCATCCTTTTCTTTGAGGGAAAAAAAATAGATTAAACCAAGAAAGAGTCTCAGAAAACTGAAGTTTGAAATACTGTCCTTGAAGACAATTGGGATTTGGAACACTGAATTTAAGTAACCGGAATCTTGTTCAAATTTTATTCACTGCTTCTAAATCAAGTAATTGGACAGCACTTCACCTCTCAGTTTCGTACCACAGATATGGATGTGTGCTTTATTTGGGGTTAAAAAGTGCAAAATAACTGCTGGATTTTGTACTCCACATAATCCCTTTAGCAGGGATAATGAACTCTATGGATTGTTTTTATGGCATTTCCATAAGCATTTATAAAATATTATTGCATAACTTATATTTTCAAGGGAGATGTTCAGATAAAAGCAGTGAGTTGGATACCTGTCACAAGACTCAGTGAGCACAGCCCTATTTTGGATATTTCACTGTTGTCCTTAAGTCCTTAACCTCTAAATACAGTTCATATTCAGTGACCAGATCATGCACATGCTTATTTTAATTCACCTTTTTACAGCTTGAATTCTGTGTATTTGTAGGGCTCATTTTGTAAAATTTGTAACATGTCCCAGTTTAATTAAAAGGATCCTTTTACTGTGTGCTTTGCACTCTTTAATCTTTGAGTCAAGGAGGTTTAATGGTGCCAGGCCGAGAATAATACTGAAGTGATAAGTGGGAAGTAAAGAGAAAGTAAAGAGAAATGGAAGTGCTGCTGGTGCCTATTGTACATGCAGGTGAACCCAGTGGGAAGAAATGCTGATGTCTGACTCCATTCAGAAGGCTGGATGAGTTCTTTATTATAACTATGCTATAATACATTAATATACTATTTAAAGGAGATCCTAAAACGACAAACCTACCTTTCTAACTACCAAATCTAACTAACTCACAACTCGTGCCCCTCTCTGAGAGTCCAGACAGGTGGATTGGATTGGATTGGATTGGATTGGATTGGATTGGATTGGATTGGATTGGATTGGCCATCAGGCTCAAACAATCCTCACCAGAATGCAACCAAGCAATCACCCCAGGTAAACAATTCTCCAAACACATTCCACATGGCAAAAACAAGGAGCAGAAATAGAAATTGTTTTCTCTTTCTTTCTCTCTGTGCTCCTCTATAAAACAATCCTGAGCGAGAGAAGAATGTGCCTGCCACAGGTGCCCCCCTCCTTCATGTGCACACGGGGAGTGCTTGGTGGGGGGAGTCAAATTGGAGAGGTGCTGCAATTGTTCCTGCTGGGAGCTCTGCAGTTCTGATGATTCTCCCTGGGCACTGCTGGGGGAAGGGGCTGTGGGCACAGCCCAGCACTGCCCAGCTCATCCCTCCCTGGGACAGCTGAATGCAGCTCTGGCTGGGAGCTTCACAGCCCTGTGCACTCCAGAGGAGCACGAGGTGAGTGTGGAGCTCCTGCTGGGCACTTCTGTCCTCTCCTCCTCGGGGATTTTGCAGGGAAGAACAGCACTAAAAGGGTGAGGAGGTTGCTCTGTGTCCTTGCTGCTGGGCTCTCCAGGAAGGCTCAATCCCTGCTGGAGCCTGAGCTGCTGGCTCTGCTGGAGGCTCTGGTGGCTTCACACTGCACAGCTTCAACCTCTTCCTCCTGACACCAACAGGCACAGCACTTAAAAAGCCACTTGGAAAGGTTTTTAAAGGATTATTGGAATTTTTGGATTACCACAGATTAATTCATTCTCTTTCACAGAATTGAATTACAGCATCTTATCTGTTGCTGCTGTATTAATAAAATGTCTGAAGCCAGCCTTAAAGCACAGTTCCTTTGTGGAGAGACTAAGCAGGAAGGATTTTTCCAAGCTGAATGTTTTTCTGAGTAATGTTGCATACAGACTGGAGATTGCTTCTTCTATTGAATTGCATAATGAAAAATCAATCAGTTTAATGGTTGACAAACTTTGACATTCAAATAAAAATGTTGCTGGTATTTTCATAAAGACCTGTAGGCATGACTAGATTCAGCAACTTTAATTTATGCAATAGTGAATGTCTGCCAAAACATTGTACAAACGACTGTATAATGAGGCAATAATAACCATGAGGAACGGAAGGAAAGCAAACAGAGGCCAAATCTCTCAGTTTTTACAGATTATATAATTTCACAAAGCCTTTCAATGTAAAATATGTTCCTATGGCTTCCTTTTCAACACCATGTTCTGTTTTGAAAGCAATTGCTCCAAATCATCAAAACAGATTTATCTGAGGCTGTTGTGTAGCATCAGATGACAGTGTTTAGTTTTTCTGCAGCATGGTGGTTCTGACTGTCCAGGAATTTTTTATTTTCCTTGATTCAGAGGGGAGAGAAATCCCAGTAAGGGAAGAGGACACCTTCATTCCTCACGGATTTCTGCTGGCAGTGTGTGTTTGAGCACAGCACAGGGAGTGCTGAGCCGTGCTGCCTTTAGGCTCTGCCTTCCCTCAGCACCAGGCTGGCCTAAGAAATCCCAGCAGCCTTGCCCAGGCCTTGTCTGGACACAGGATTTCCAGGGTCTCTCAGCCCAAGAGACTCATTCTGTGTCCATCCATTCTTCACCTGGCTCTTCCCTTGCCCTGTGCCCACATCCTCCTTGGAAACTTCCTCTTGTGTGTGAAGAGATCTCAAACTGTGGCATTCAGGAGAAGCAAAGATTGAATTAAGAACTGGTGTCTCGGAGATGCTGCTGTTGTCTGGAATTTCATACAACTGGAGCAGAATTCTGTTTACCAAATCAATTCTTTTCCACCCACACCCTTGGGTTCCCAAGCATGGCTGGCAGGGGAAGGTGTTGAGGTTTGGCTGGGGCAGCTTCTCAGGCTCTTTTGTTGTCTCCTGTCTGTGTCTCTCATTTCAGTAATGTCCAATAAATATTATATTCCATAATGTGCCAGGACTCGCACATTATCCCTCCTTAATCTTTCTTTTTCTCAAAGGAAATAATCTTTTTCATGTCAGGAGGGTATTCCCTTCTCTTTCCATTATAATTATGCATCTTGGCCACCTTTAACAGTCTTCTGATTTTTGGCTCGATATGATGACTGATATTTAGTATCTCTGTTTTATCACCTGCAAAAACAAATTGAAGAAGTTAATTGATTTCCCTGTGGAACAAACAGTGGAACACAGATTAAAGTATTGTTCCCATTTTATCCTTCCACCTCAAATTACAGATAAGTTACTCTATACCTTTGATTTTTATAGTAATTTATGTGGTGAACTGCTAGCATTTCTCTGTCAAGAAGTCTGCAGTATATTTTAGTCAAGAACTTTCCATTCCCAGGGATGTTAATGCCTAGATGGAATCTAGAATGGCAATCCCAAGTGTAAAAAGGTTTGGATTGGTTTGTGTTTTGTTTAAATATAACTGCCTGTATATATTTGTGTGGGATTTCTTTCCCTGTTCAATGTGTGAATGAACTCCTAAACTGTGATTTAGAGAAAAGGCCGGTGTCAAATTCTTGCTTCTGCCTTTGAAAATTACCCACAAAACTCTTCTGTCACATGAAGGGATAGACACCAGATAAATCCTGGCTTTTTTAGTGGACTCAGAGCTGCTCAGTTGCAGATGTTCTTCTGCAGAAAGTTGGTGGGGAAAGCCTTTTCTATCTCATGGTGGATCTCCTAAATGTCTTTTCTATCTCATGGTGGATCTCCTAAACTCTCAGGGAACCAACAGCCACAGAACACAAAAAATGTCCATCAAAAGCAAACGTGGTGATTTGCATGGTCCCATAGTTTACATCAAATATTGAGCTCTGAATAAGGAGCTGAGGTAACTCAGAAATAACCCTGATACTGCTGATCTACAAAATGAGTCTGTCCCATGGATGTTCTGTAAAATAGGAGTGAACTGAGGCTGCAGCTGGCTTTGAATTTATAAAATGCCCAGTGCACCAACACATGAGCAGTGGGTATTTCAGATATTTCAGATATCTGGTTTCAGATATTTCAGAGTTACTGGTTACTTTTCCTTAGTGCTGGAGTTGTAGGTGGACTCAGTAAGCTTTCTGTAATGTCAGACACTGATTAGTTATGTGAAAAATGAGCTGCAGTGGGTTTTTTGCATATCACCATCTTTTTTTTTTTTGTTCATTGCTCAAATGTCAGCTTAATTTTCATATAAAAACACATTCTAATTGCATTTTCAGTCTAATGGGCTCCTAGGTGAAGCTTGCCTGTAAAGAATTGCTTGGCTTTTACTCCCCTTTTACTTTGGCTAAAATTAATATTTTATTTATTGAAAATTCAGAGACCTGTGGGGGAAGGAATCTAGCTTTAAAATCCTGCCAGAAGATATACAGAACTTACATTTTTTCCTAAACACAGCATCACTTTTGGCAAGCCAGCCTAGGCTGCTCTGGAGGTAACGTTGAAGCTGGTGCTTCATAACTAAAGAACCAAGTAATTAAAAATGAAGCCACAAAACTTTCTCACTTCTCCTGACTAAAGCATCCTTCCTCAGCAATAGAACTCAAACAGTTTGCTAACCTCCAGCACTTGTGTCAGCAGCAAAATTGAAAGTATTCTTTGTCACCTGCACTGCTGTCAGCAGAAAGAAAAAAAAAAAAAAAAAAAGAAAGTAGAGGAACATAATTTCAGCACTAACATAAGTATCAGAATGATTTACCTGTCTGTTCTGCTTCACTTTCATCTCAGCTTTCAGGGCTTCATTCATCAATCTTTTATTTACACACGCATATCTCATTTTTACACAATTCCTCTCTCCCTGACCAGATGGCTGCGCTGGCTGCTCGGTGTTCATCAAAGGCAGGGAGAAAACACACGGATGCCTCGTGGCAGCCAGGGAGGATTGGGGTAACTCTGCTTTTCAGCAGCAATTCTCCAGGTATTCACATAGTGAAAAAGGAAACTTCGACGTTTCAGGAAAATACCACAAAATTCTCAGCCTTTAAAATGCATTGCTGACTTTAATCTAGCTGAAAATGTTCTCTCTCAGTCAAGGCACCAGGTTTGCTCCATCACATGCAGCCTTTTCAGGAGCAGGACCTCAGCAGGATTAATAGAAAACAGAAAGCTGCTCAAAGAAGAAAAGCACATCTTAAATAAAATTAATCATTTTAATTAAAAAAAAAAATTGTTCATATTCATTCAACTATGATAAACAAGTGCTATAGTAGTTCCATTTATAACTCACTTCTAGTGCCCATTTTATCTTCATACAATTCTGGTTTTAGCACGAGCTCAGTGACTTTGTTTCCAATGAGCTTTCCTTGAAATGCGTGCAACTTTTTAGGAACAAGCTTGTTGTAGTCATAAAATGCTTTCAAATCTTCCTCTAACTTTTTACCAAATTGTCCTTGCTTAATTTCACACAACCTGTCCTGTCTGCAGGATTTCTAACAATATTTTGTTGCATTCTTAGCTTCTTAAGTGCTATTCCCATAAAAGTTCAGGATTCCCCTTTGGTGGGATCCATTCAGTTTTGGAGCTTGCTCAAAATTTAATAGACACAGAGAAATAAATATTAGGAACCATGTTGCCATTTTTTGCAGGTCTCATCACTGAGATGATTCTAAATCCTGAATCCTAAATTAGGATTAGGATTTTCCAAGTGTGCATTTGCTCTTTTTCTACCAGACTCAATTTCTAGTTTTTATTTGATATAGGGTTTGTGATAATTACTTACAGGCTGATTAACTTCAGGAATCCCAGGCAAAGAATAGTAAAGGAAAGGTTTGTAGGGAATGCCATTCCTTTTGCCAGTCAGCATTGTATTATGGATGACAGAAATCATCAGATGAATTTTATCTCATTCTTGAAAATTCGTGTTCATAAAGCCATTTGCACGGATGTATATTTTAGATGTAGAAAACAAATGAGCAGAGGATTAGGAACAGAGTAAAATGTAAAATAGATCTGAGCCCTCCTACAGGAGCCAACAATGGGAAATACCCTTGGAAAGGCAGCTTTTCTGCCTTCAATACTCTTATCAATAATGAAACATAAATATTGCAATACCACTCCGAACATTTGCCACTGACAAGATGATTATGGCTTAATCAGCATTGACAAGGACAGGGCCATTATGCTCAGTAATGCAGCTGGAAATGGGAGCAGAGCCATTATAATGAGCTATGTGTTAATGCTGTGCAGCCCAGGGACAAGAGCTCCCAGCCACAGCCTGGACACCGTGTCCAGGCAGGGAGGGACTTTGAAAAATCACTAAATGACTCAACAGAACCTCCCAGCAAATGCTGTGCAATGTGGGATAAATTTAATAATAATATAAAAATTGGGTTGTGCCCTGCTGAGGCCAGGGAGGTTTAATTTTTGACTCCACAGTGTTTTCTCATTAATTCTGGTGTTTAAATTGTAAACAGTGCTGAAGAACTTAAAGGAAGTAGAGAAGAGCTTCAAGTGTAAGTCAGGCTAATGAAACACCTGTGCACCTAAAAAAGAACTTAATAGGATAAACTGTTTGCCTGCAAATAACTTCATTGGATCAAGGTTTATTTGCTAAAACCCCTTTAATGCAAGCACAGCAAGGACCAGAACCTCCAGCAATGTCAGCATTGAAAACTGTAAAGAAAGCAAGCAGGGAAAGTGATGGCTTTTCTTTCTCAAAAAGTCTCAAAATTTGAATTTTGCCCTATGGTAGAGTAGGTGAGTCCAGACAAGGCAGTAACTGCTGCAGTTAAAGACTGAAATCCTATCACTACAATATAGAAATCAGAGGAGCTCATTTAAAGGGAATTTTTGCTCTTAAAGACAAAAATGTGTGGTCATTTTTGGATACTAATGCTGTGATTAGAGACCTGCTTTAATTGGTTAAATTACTGCCAAGGAATAAGAGGAACAGAGCCCCCAAGCAGAGGGGTCCTGGGAGAAGTTGGAGGGGTTGAAGGGAAACTGCCCAAACTGTTTGCTGAGGTGATTTAATCTCTTTTCCAACAACCTATAAACTGTTTTTACTTAGGCTGGGGAAGAGCTGATGGACATAAAAGAGTGCAAGAAACTGAGCAGCATGGAAAGAGATTTGATGTTAAATGAGAACCAGGAGTCACTGAAGTGAAGCTAAACTGAAACACAGCCCTCTCCTCTCCTCTCCTCTCCTCTCCTCTCCTCTCCTCTCCTCTCCTCTCCTCTCCTCTCCTCTCCTCTCCTCTCCTCTCCTCTCCTCTCCTCTCCTCTCCTCTCCTCTCCTCTCCTCTCCTCTCCTCTCCTCTCCTCTCCTCTCCTCTCCTCTCCTCTCCTCTCCTCTCCTCTCCTCTCCTCTCCTCTCCTCTCCTCTCCTCTCCTCTCCTCTCCTCTCCTCTCCTTTCTCCTCTCCTCTCCTCTCCTCTCCTCTCCTCTCCTCTCCTCTCCTCTCCTCTCCTCTCCTCTCCTCTCCTCTCCTCTCCTCTCCTCTCCTCTCCTCTCCTCTCCTCTCCTCTCCTCTCCTCTCCTCTCCTCTCCTCTTTGTCCTTCCCCGAGACCACCAAAAGGACCAAGCTCTGCTGAAACTGGAATGTAAGAGAAAAATGCATTTAGATCATTTTTTGGATTAAGATTTTTAGCAGATTTTTATCTACTGCTGATGACGACTTTTGGCTCTGAGGAGTACTTTGTCATTTTATACCATTTAATACGTGTTTCCAGAGGGGAAAAAATTCAAATGCTGAAATGTTGTCAGACCTGAAGCTGGATACATAAAAAATTATGGCTCAGGGCTGAAACTTAGAGAGAAATACAAAGTTCTCTGGATATGAAACAATGGGGGAGTAGAGGCTGCAATTGGCCAGTTCTGCCAGTGTCAGTTATGCCATTTTCCTTTCAAATTGTCCATACTCTTGATCTTTTTGACTGAAAAAATAATGCTGGGGGTTAGTTTGGCTTTTCTGTACAAGCACTTTTAAAGTTAAAAATTTAAAAAAAACCCCAAAACAAAAACAAAACCAAAAAAAACCAACAAAACAACAACAAAAACAACTCCTGCTGCTCTATTTGTAGATAATAACGAGATCTGACTGTGACACTTCACTGCATCTGTTTTCTCACATTCTTTCCATGGGATGACTGTTTAAAAATTATTAAAACAAAACAAAACAAAAAAAAACCACAAGTGTTTTGTAACCTGTGTTGGAGAAATTAATTTTTCTTTCCTACTGCTGCCAGAAGTGGATAGTAGTTGTAATACACGGGTTTTGGAGTAAAGCTGTAAGAATTGGGAACACTTTAACAGGCTCTTTCTCCCAGCAGAGATGTAACAGCCCATTTTAGATTCCTCCTCCTCCCCTGTACGTAGAGAACACTGCCATCTGCAGAAAAAAGGGGAGCTGTGTTACACCTGATGGCAGCAAAGTGCTGAAAATTCCAAATTCCCCAGGTGACAAGGGACACATTTCCCAGGGCCAGTGTAATAGGCTTGGGGACAGCAGGGCATCACTTACAGCGAGCAGCAGAGCTGTGATTTCCTTGATGGAGTGTCCTCAGCAGGGCAGCTGGGGGCCAGGGATGCTGCATGCTAACAATAGCTATCTTTCTGAGGCTCTCAAGTGCCCTGGAAATGAACACGAGCCCTTGCAGCATAGAAATGAGGAACTTCAATTTCTGCTGAATCATTTTTCTATGTCCTGGAAGAGAATAGCTGTGATAGATGCACTGCACTGAAAGAACAGGAGCTCCTGGAGTTCCATGCATATCAACAAGTTCCAAAACTGCTATCCCTCCATCTTTATTATGATATAAAAGCTATCAACCCCCAAATCTCTCCTCTCCCACCTCCTTCCAGCATTGTGGGGTTTAATCCATGGCCTGGTTCTTTGCTTTGATGGGGTTTCTGTAAAGCTGCTGTTGGCACAGCTGGTGCACACTTGGAAGCCTCATGAACAGGGCTGATGCCCCACTTTGGGGGCAAACAAAACCCCAGCAGGAGGCTGTGACCTGCCCAAAATCCCAAATGAGATTTAAGAGTCTCCTTGGGGATCAGATTTATCACTGCACAACCCATGAAATGAAGCGTTCCAAAGGCAAAAGCTGTTGGAGTAAAACTGTATGTGGGAGGGGAAACTGAGGCAATGTCCTGGGAGGTGGCTGCACTGCAGGTCTGAGCATCAAGGCAGAGATTTCATCCTGCTCTGAAAGCCTCAGCTCATGGTCACTGCTGTGCCTGGGGAGCACCCGAAAAGAGAAACGCTGAAGAGACCCAAAACACAAAACAAAGATGCTTCAGTTTAAGACACGCCTTGCAATTGACAAATTCACTTCTGTCCCTGTTGGACACGAAATGAGCTCACAGAAGCTTGGTAAGTTCAAAAGAGAAAAAGAGCCAGTTTTATTCAAACATTTGGTATTTATAGAATTCCAAAGGTGACCGTGGGTTGGAGGATGGAATTACCACCTCTCCAACCACACTGGTTAAAGATCAATCAATCATTTCTCTCTACCCACAGAGAAATATGTAAACTATTCTCTTCATACATGAAATTGTGTGGGAGCTCTGACTCTCAAATATGTAAACATTATCAGAAGGCCAAAGAAGTTTTATGAGAACTTTAAAACTTTCAGAAGAACTATAAAAGAAAACTTAACACTTTTATAAAAATCAGAGCAGCACACTTCTGTCTCAGCTCAGGAATAATGTTCTTTCCCAGCATTGGAATAATGTCCAGCATTTGCTCCAGGACTGAATTTGAACGTGTCTACTCAGACCTTTGGAGGTCTTACATACATTCAAAGGCAGAAATTCTGCTTCTGTAAATTCAAATAATTCCAAAGCATTTTGGAAAGGTTTAAGGAGACAGTGAGATAAAGGGAGGGTGGGGAAGGTTCTGCAAGGACAGACTGAGGAGAGAGCTCTGCTTGCCAAAGGAGCCCATCAGGCCAGGCTGGCAGCAGCTCTGGGCATCCCAGGGGCTTTTCTAACCAAACCAATGAACTTGAAGAGATGTAGGATTTTTGAGTTTGGGAAAAGATCTAAAACCCTCCTAAAAGTGAATTGGTACAATTGCAGGGAGGAGCAATTTTTAGAGATGTGCAGTTCCATGGCCACACTGACAGGATCCTTGTTTCTTGTGCTTTCTCTTGGCAATGCATTTCACAGATTCTTTATGCCTTAGTTTTAAGAAGAGTGGGTTTTTCTAGATTTAAATGTACTTCCATTTTCTGCCTCTGTTATGAGAGCAAACAGATTAATCAATTTACTTCCTTCAAGGTTCACTATTTTATCTATCATTCTTTTCTTGCACATCTTGACGAAAGAAAAATGTCCTATTTTTTACTCCTTTTTTTTTTTTTTCTTAGCTTTGATAATTCTTTTGCTGTTTTGCAGAGCCCTTTGGTCTGTTCTGTACTTTTTTTTTTTCCCAAAGAGTGTGACCAGAATCGCAGACAATTGTGGGAGGAAGCTGTTTCACTCATTTCTAAGAGAGACTCACAATAACATACCTTATGTGAGCAAAATAAACTCATCTGTCTGAGGAAAATCCTTAGAATTCCTGAGAGTGCTTTGGAAGTGCTGGTTTAGTGGCTCTTGGTGGGTTGATAACACAGAGTCTGCATTAACTTCACCCTCACCCTTCTGCTTTTTCTGAGCTGCTGGGTATCTGTTTAGATGAGGATTTTCCAGGGCTATAAAGGACTTTATGGAACCTTTGCCCCATCACGTTTCAAACCCCACCAGACTCCTTTGAACAGCCCATTCTTGTTGAAAAGCATTTTTCTGTATCTCTGGATGCTTAGAGAGCTCTTTAAATACAGAAGAATTAATGTAAACAACTGTTTCTTTTAAGGATTCATTCAGGATTTGGGCCCCTACTTATAAGAGTGGATATGTATTTTAACTCCATGGCTTTCAAATGGAAGAATTTCTTTTCATTTTAATATTGAACACTGTGACCATTGAAGTTAATTGTACAGGGATGGTTCTCATGTCTGGAGGAATTACTGAGAACCTCTGTGAGAAGACAGAAGATTTTCCACACTTATTAATTCTATCGATTACTGTCAAGGAGGTTCATGAAAACAACTCCACAGAAAGCCCAAACTGAGCCACTGGTGATGGTCCAGAGCCTTCTGTGGGCTGAGGCCAAGGGGTCCCACCCTTCCCCTCCCCACAATTACAGCCTGTAATACATTTTGTAAGGCTAATTCAGGTAAGAGTCAGGTAAATAAACCTGCCTGCTCCTGCTGTGGTTTATACTGCTGGAGATTTTTGATCTCCTCCCTTATCAAGGTGCTGCACCTCTAGACAAGAACTCCCAGCTTTTCCTCTTCTTGCTCACTAAACATTCAGATTCCTTGGCAATGCCCATGGCCATCGCTTTGCCTCATCTGCATAGGAAATAAGTAAGAAATTTCCAGAAATATCATGTCCAGGAGACCTGGTAGGAGAAAACAAAAAGGATTTCAGCTGCAATCCCAAGCCCAGTTAGGTATGCAAGGCTGCATCTCATTTCTGCAGGCAGTTGCCATGACTATGGATGTGCATTGGGTAATTGCAGCACCAATGACTGCTGGCATTTGCACACACATTTATCCAATTAGGATGTGCAATCAGAGTAATTTCATGCACAAATTAGCTGCACAATTGTGCATGCCTCCTGCACATGTAATTGTATGCCTAATAGGTCTGAAAGTCTCGTTCACAACGTGTGTCTTGATTTTTATTGTAATATGACATAAAAAACAGTTTCATTTGTAGAAATGCAGATTTTGTATAATGCTAGCATTTAGAAATAACTTCAAGTTCTCTTTATAGATTTCACAAAATAAACATTTCTCTGTGTGTTACCTGTGGGCAATGTGAGCTCACAATCTACAAATTAATGACAGTTGAAAATTTAACTTTCTTTTTGGTTTTTGATAATTTTGCCTTAATAAATCCTAAAATACTCTATCCTTTGTGTAGAAATAGGGCCACAAAACTGCACAATTTTTGTTTCTTCTATGCTTCTTATAAAGAAAAATAATACTATAGTAGGAATCCATGCATGGGCATATTGTTAAAATATTACCATGGTTTTATATTAAAAGAAAATGTATTAAGCAATATATTTAGTTCATATAAACACGAAAACCCTATAGAAAAAAAATCTGGAATCTGGAAGGCATAATTTCTTTTGATGAAATAATTCAACATCTGGTGATGTGCTTGAAGCAACGCTTTGTTAAAAGTGAGTTTATTTGGTTTATAACCACATTTACTGAAATCATGGGGGTTTATTCTTGTTTACAACAAGGAAACCAAAAGCTTAAGAAGGGAGCCCTATTTATCTGCTTTTCCCTGATTTCTTCTGCTCTTCTTCTTCCTCCCAGAGGTGAGTTCTGACCAGGCTGTGTAAGGGAAGCAGCTGCCCCATGGGCAGGGACACCTTCCCCATCCCGGGCTGCTCCATCCCTGGGGCACTCCAGGGATGGGGACATGCCAAACCCTCCTGCACTGGCTCTCTACCCACAAACGAACCCTAAAGCACTGGAAATCCCCCTGTCAGAGCCTCCTTGCTTCCTTAAGGCTGGTGAACAGCTCTCTCTCTCTGCTGCACTTGCAAAGCAAAGAACCAAAGCCACAGGCAGGGGTTGGGGCTGAGCTTTTGGCTTCTCCTGGGTCACATCTGGATTAAAAACGTTCTCACTCTGCCGAGCATTCCTGCAGCAATCAGATAAAGTTTACTTGCTGACCTGCTGGTGTCGTTCACTTCTTTAGATGACATAAAGCAGGAATCCTCCCGGTCATCCAGAGGTGGAGTTTTGCTTGTTTGGAGCAGAAAATCCCGGCCAGAGCCGCCTCTATCCCTGCTGAGGGTGTTTCTCTAAAGGAGTCATTTCCCTCCCCGGAAGAGCAAATCCCATTTCTTTTTGCTGGGTTTTTAAAGTACTTTGGGGAGTGCCTGTGCCAGCAAAACCCAGGCTGCTCACACCCGTGCAGCTGAGAGCATTAATACCTGCATCTGGCCAAATTCTGCTTTTCTGTAGCCGCTGGCCAGCAGCAGAACTGAACAAAGCGGGCAACCCGGAGCTGGGGCTGTGGTTTGTTACCCGGGATTTATTTCTACTCCAGCAGGATTTTTTCAGGAAAGCACCAGCAGAGAGAGCTCTTCTCTCACTTTCCCACCAGCGGCCACTCTGACGTCACCCCTGGAAATCAGGTTTTGCACAGGATTTGATGATTTTCTGCCTCCAGCAGCTCCTGCGGAGCTTTGCACGTTTTGTGTCTGAAAAACAGAGTATTGTAAATGTCCAGGATACCCAGCATTTGCTCCGGGACTGAATTTGAACGTGTCTACTCAGACATTTGGAGGTCTTATATACATTCAAAGGCAGAAATTCTGCTTCTGTAAATTCAAATAATTCCACCAAGACTGACTTTAAGACATATATTTTAATGAAAGTAATTTTAGCATTTCTTATGGATTTTGCTTATGTCGAAAAATGTGATGTGATCCTTGTGATTATTTTTAAATTTACTTTGGAAGGTCGGGTTAATTTTTAAAACATAATTCCAAATTCTGACATCCTTGAAGCTTCTTAGGGCTGGTTTCTGTGTGCTCCTACAAATCAGGATGTACTGATGAGCTGCAGTTTCTTGTCCTCTTTATTACTGTCCTGTTCTGCTTCCTTTTTCTTTTGGTGTCCCAGCAATCCAGCACATCCTTTACCTCCACCTTGCTCACTCTCTCTCTTCTCTCCAGTCTCCCTGCGTTCTTCTGCACGTGGTTTTCCCTTTTGGACACTCCTTGTTTCAGGGCTCAGTCCCTGCCCTCTGTGCCATTTCCCACCCACCAGGACCCTCGTTTTCTATCTTCTCTCATCTCCACTTCCATATCCAGCTCCGTGTTCCTCTCTGCAATGTATTCCTAAAGCAGCTTTGCCTTCCTTGAACCCCGAGGGAAGCAGCATCACGCTGGTGACAGCTGGGTGATCTCAGTCCCCACAAAACCACGGGGACAGAGGCAAAGCCCCCTGAGCCAAAGGCTCACAGAAAACCTGTGGCAATTTGTGAGAAGCCAAATATTCCCACCCAGGCTGGAGGTGGCAGAGGCTGGTGCTGGGACGAGGTTTCCCTGACAGCCAGAGGATGGAAACAGCTCTGCCACACCAAACACATGGATCCCTTCCCAGCAGGGCTCTCATCCAACCTCCCAGTAACCCCACTGGTAAAATGGGGGACAATTCCTGCTGCCTTTGCGTGGTTTTGCTCAATAATTGGGTCTTTGAAGCTTTGGGCTTTCGGCTCCCCTCCTGGAGCACCTGGCCCTGCTGAAGGTGTTTGATGGGGCTGTTTTCTCTGGCCCTGCAGTCCCTGTCACAGCACTCAGGCTGCCCCAGCTGGGCAGCCATATGTCACCATGGCTTCTGTGAAATCCAGGCCTTTGATCAGGCATTTTTCTTTCAATTAACTGGAAATTGTCAGATTTTCAGCAGAGCTATCAATTGTCAGATTTTCAGTGAGAAATGTGCACTGGTGGATGAAAGGTGCCGTGAGGTGAGTGAGTGGTACCAGGTGACATAAAACAGGCACAAAATTTGTGACCCAGCAGTAAAAATTGGTCAGTGGCATGGAATTGGGTACCCACAATGAGTGCCACAATGGGATTTTATGGATTATCAAATGTTTACCTTTGCTTCCTCGGAAGACAGAAACTCTTTGTTAACCTTGCTTATTCTTCATGCTCTGATTGGTTTATATACAAATTCCAGCATGACATTCGTTTTCAATTGTTCTTTGTTTTGTTTTCAAATGTTCTTTCCTGTATGGAATCATAGAATCCCAGACTGGTTTGGGTTGGAGGGACCTTAAAGCTCATCCAGTGCCACCCTTCCCATGGCAGGAACGCCTTCCACTGTCCCAGGCTGCTCCAAGCCCCATCCAACCTGGCCTTGGACACAAAGATATTTAGGACATATCCTTCTATTAAAAAGTATTAAAAGTATTGGCATAAGGATGCAGTTTATCTCTGTAGATTTATAACAATGTATAATCAGCATTTTTCCCAGTCTTCAGTCACATTTTTAATTTATTCATGCTGTGTTCTTCTCAGGATGGGGGTATTGATTACTGCAGATACCTGAAGCAATGTTCCATCACTTTTCTCAAGGAAAAAAGTTTCAATTAAAGTATCTGCAGCATGGACAGAATAAATTATGTAACTTCTACTTAACTAGTAGTACATAGTTATAGGCATATTAATAGAAAAATGTCTACTGCATCCTGGAACTTCTGCATTAACTTTAGTAAAAATCCACAGTCAGTCATGCCAAGAGTGAATGTTTACTGCTTTAGAATGAAGATTGCACTATTTTGTCTTAAAAACCAGCAGAAAAAGGCCCATGATGCTGGTTGCTGACAGGTGAACAAGGGATATTAAATACCAGAAGTATATTTTCATGGAATTTTCATGTGCAGTTATTTAATTTGGGATTGTAGTTATCGTGTCTGTTTGTATCAAGCCATGTAATTGCATTATACAGATACAGGTCCAGACACAATTTTATTTGCATCCAGAAAGAAAATGTCATTAGGGAAAATAATTTCAGATCACCTACTTTTGCATGTCTTGCTGGCACATAAGTGGCATTTGGCTGCTATGGAAAATCTGCTAATGAGCAGAGCAGCATCAAAGTTGGCATTAAAAATCCACCCCCTAGAATGGGTAGCAAGGCTTAAATGATGGAAGCTGAACTGCTGGGGGTTGTCTGGTGTGTAGTCAGTGAATTTATTTTTCATTTCTGTGATAGTTCTGTGGAATCTAAGAATTGGTTGGTTTCTTAAAGGAAAAGCTATCAAGAACTGAGATTTAACTGTGCCTTTCCCCAGTCCCTGATAAATGGGATTATGTGTGACTTTCAGTGCACTTCATTTTAGATTTAGTGAGGACCGTGATGTGAAATCGTGAAGGAGTGAGCTCATGAACAAATGCTCACTGCCCAGGGGGGGCTCCTTGATCTCACAGCTTCTTAAGGAGAAAACCATCTTGGATTTGTGTGTACTTCTTAAGGAGAAAACCATCTTGGATTTGTGTGTAGCACCCTGGTGTGGTGCTGAAGGACACCAGAACCATAAAATCTCCATGAAATAAGCAGCTTCAGCCATTCAGCTCGTGGCAAGCTGCTCCTTACCCATTCCAGTGCCTGTGCCATGAATTGCTCCAGGTGGAATTATCCTCAAGTCCAAATTCATAACCTGACCAAGAGTGACCACTGCATCAAAAAACCCTGCATGGTTCAAAAAAGCAAAGAAAAAAAGTGATTACACAAATCCCCAGCATCAGCTGTGTGAGAACTCTGGAAGCCCAGGCCCTGGCACAGGTTTGTTGCACACGTCTGTCGGATCCGAGTGTGGGGTTTGTGATGTCAGTAGAACATGTCATTTAAGTGTTGATTTTTAGGGAGTAAACATTAGAAAGTGAACAGGCTTGCTACTTGCGAAGTATGCTTGAATGACAGCTGTTCTGTTTTCCTAAATTTCAGCAAGCAAAGTAGCTTGAAGTGTTCAGGAGCTAAATCTGTCAGCTTTCTGATACAAAGGAAATTTTGCGGGGTGGGAGCACTGACAGAAGTGGGGGTGGAAGCACAGTGACAGAACAAAAACCAGAAATAAATACAGCTTTACTTTGCACTTTAATTTACATTCTTGCCATATTTTAGAGCCCAAAGCAGACACACTTTAGGCCACTGCTAGTGAAAACTATTTCTGAAAGGCTGTGGGTGTTTGTAATCTCCCTGCCCCTGGACCTCCAGGGACAGAGTCAGGGCAGGACTGGGAAGGTGAGGCTGAGCTGTGCATCCTCAGGGGGGCCCAGCCACATCCTCCCCTGCACTTGCCGTGGGTTTATTACACCTGGCAATAAATGGTAATAATGACATAACCCCTCACCCCTCTCCAATGCATTCACAGGATCTGGTGCATGGTTAGAAATTAATAATGCTTTGGGAATGGTGTCTTTGTTTCTGCAACCGCTGCTACTGGAAGCTCTCTGTGTGCAGATTCTATTGAAATTCTCCTTTTCTTTTGATGTCTCTGTCAGCATCTGAAGTTGACTGATATTTATCACGGAGTGCTCAGTGCCTGCCCTGCTTTCCCCAGTGCTTACCCCGTGGCCCTCTTGCTTAATGCTGAACTGGCAGAGATGCTGGCAAGCATCAGACACACAGGCTAAGGACTTAGGCTGGCTGCTGAACCTAAAGTTTTGCCATTTTGGTTGAAGGTTCTTTTTGTTTCTTTGTTTTTTTTGGTTGTTTTTTTTGGGGGGGGGGGTTGTTTTGTTAGGTTTTTTTTATTTGTTTTGGTTTTTTTGGGGGTTTTGTTTTGTTTTGTTGGTTTTTTGATTTGTTTGTTTTTTTTTTTGGGGTTTTTTTTTTGCTTGGTTTTTTGTTTGGTTTGGTTTGGGGTTTTTTTTGGGTTTTAAAAATTTTTCTCTGCAAAAGCTAAGGGGATGTTACCTCCAAAAAAACTTCTTAATGTGGAAGCAGCTACTGAGTTAGCAGGGCTAGGCTGGCAAACTGGGTTTAATACTTGGTGAGCATTCAATGATACATCCTGGAGGCCTTCAGTGAGTCAAAGAAGTAGTTTAATTCATAGTTTTCAGTGTATTTCTCCTGCTGGTAGGTTACTCACTTGAAGAGTGGCCATATTTTACTGTCAGTGCCATTGGAAAAGAAATAGTGCTCGTTTCAGTATAAATGGGAGAGAAGTGTTACCATAAGACAAATTTTTGACGAGTGTTCTTCTGTTGGTACAGATGGCATCTGTGTATTTTTATCACTATAAATCACTCACAGTTGGAGTCATACTTAGTCCAATATCTTGCTTTATGTTTATTGACATAATCACAGTTTTAGAGACGGTATTAATCACTCAGTTCTTTGGAAACATTTGGATTGGTAGATGAAAAAACATATTTATTTTGAGAAAGCAAATGGTACAATTAATTTTCGCATATTTGTACATTTACAAATAGCAAACAAACTATATTGCAAAGTGAATTAGTACATTGAAACATTGATTTGTAAGCCTTGTTTTCCTCCTACAACCCACTGCAAGTGTGTGATAAATCAGGACTTCTACACTACCAGGGGAGGCACTGGGGAGAGTTACCTACATTTAAAATCAAACTCTTATTTTTGCAATTCCCAGCGTGTTGGTAAGATTCCTCAAGAAGTCTTGAATTTGTTTTTATAATGTTATAATTTTTTCCTGCTGACCACAGCAGCATGAGCTGGTAAAGGTGCTCCCAGCTGGGAGGGGAGGGTGGGAGGATTACACAGAGGGCTTGGATCAAACCAACTTTTTCCTTCCCTTCTTTTGGGGCTTGCTGATGCCTGTTTGGCTGGGAGCAGAACCAGAGCAGTTCCTCTTGCAGTGCACAGGTCAGTCCTGCCAGGGTGGGAGCATCTTGTCCAAAGGCCAGGAGCACAGGTGGGAGAGCAGAGCCGTGGGCAGCAGGGCTCCCTGGCTGGCTTTGTCTGGCGTCCCCACGAAAGGATGTGAATCCCTGCTGCTGGTGCTGGAAGTGTTCCCACCCCAGCAGCACTGAGCTCTGCTCCCCTGGCCTTGCAGAAGGGTCAAGAGGCAGCAGGCTCGCTCCAGGCTTTGCAGACAACAGCCTGAGGGAAAACAAGAAGAATGATTTCTTCATTTTCTCAATGAAAACCATTGCATTTGTCCCCTGCTTTCCACAGGCTGTGTGAGGGAAGCTGGCCTCTGCACAGCAGATGTGAGGTGATGCCAACTGGTTGTACAGCCCATGACCTGATCAAGATAGATGACTTTGTATTCACAGGTTTTTTCACAATTAATGCAGTTTTCCTCTTCTGAACCTCAGCAATTACCCAGTTGAACTAACTTTGAAAGAATGGTATTCAAACTATAAATTACTTAAATTCAGCTAAGATGTAGCCAGATAATTTTGCACCAGTAACATTCATTGAAAACTATAAGAAAATGTGTGTTTCTATAGGCAGACACACCCAACCCAACCAGTTCCAAATTTGTACACACTTGCATTAGCAAATTGAAGCTTGCTTTGCTCAACTGAACCATGAGTCATAAAGATATCAAAGAAAATAGCATCCAAAATTCCACCTGAAGAGTAACACATAATTAAAAAATTGGTTGACTCAAAGGAGCAGCCGTGTTCATAAGCAGAATTATCTTCAACGACCTTGTCTCTATCTAGATGTGCCTTCACACAAAGGGGCAGCACTCCGTGTCCCTGTCCCTGGGAGCCCTCCCAGCACGTCAGCACAATTATTCCAAGCAGTCAGGATGGCTCTGGCACTGCTGAGCTGCTGCAATGTGGGAGGTGGGATTTGTGTTTGGTTCTGGTTCTTGTAGCATTTTATCAACTCTGGTTTAGTGTTGATGACTGTGGGGGGGCCAGGAGGACACAGCATTTGTGTTCCTGGTATAAAACCGAATCCAAAACAGTTCCCTGTCTTCACTGGATCAGTGAAATTCAGCTGCCACTCTAAAGGAGAAGGGAAAAATTCTTCACTTATGTTTTTCTGAGGGGAGCAATTCCATTAAGTCCAAGGCAGTTATTCTCTATTTACTGCCCTGTGAGTGAGGTCACCACGTGCCCCCCAGATCTGGGAACTCTCAGAAAACACCTGTGAGAGGATCATGCTCTGGAGGCTGTAAGGGGGAGAAAGGAATATTGCAGAAAATGATTTGCCTAATCTATTCTATAAATCCATATTCACACATCCATACATTTATATTTAGGTATTTACACATCATAGCAAAAGGGACATCAAAAGTTCCCCAGCTGAAGGTGCTGGGATGAGCTGGATCAGCTTTGCCTGGAGCCTCTGACGTGAGAAGAGATTGTTTACTACAAGGACTTGGAATTCTGCAACACAGTGCAGGCAGGAGGTAGCCATGGTTTACCTTGGATAACCTAAAATTCATAACAGAACTGGAGAGAAAAAAGCCTGACCCCAAATAAACACATTTTCCTGTCAGGTGAGAATTTTCACTGTCTTACCAGGATGGGCACACTCAGATAGTGGGGTTTGGTGTAGGAATGGCTTATAATAATTAATATATTGAGATATTAATCATGTTTAGAATAAGCCCAGATGTATTAAATATATAGTATTAACCATGTTTGTAAACAGAAATTCCTGCCATTAAGAGATAATTGGGTGTATTTGTAATTAAGTAACATTCTGTAGTGGAAATTACATGCATTATAGTTCCTATATTGATTCACATGTCATTAATATGACATACAAGACAGACTTCCTTCAAAGGAACACCAGGCAGCTGTAGAAAACCTTAATTTAAAAAAAAAAATTAGGTCTACAGTGAAGTTACTTTCCTGAGTAAAACATTGTGTAGCTTTGTGTACCTGCAGGGAGTTGGGAAGGAAAAGCTGGAGCTGTAAGAGCTCAGAACTGAGGTATTAAAGTGCAATTCTTTGGGAATTTCCCCATGGGAGATTAAATGTCACACATGTCTGTAATGCCCTTACAATCCCAGTGACCTCAGGAAGGTCTTCATTTCTTTACTTCCTCCTTCTTCCTCTGTGTCAGAGGTACCAGCAGGTGGTAACTTCTTATATAACCTTTAATAATGTCATGGTGCAATAGAAAACACAAAACATGATGGGAACTCCATATCAAAATACTGTGGAATTATGCCTTGCTCTTGATTATAAGTACAGAGCAACACTAAACCAACAAAATAATATTTAATTCACATGTAAAGAGCTATTGCTGCAGTTACAAATTGGGAATTGCCAGATATGAGGGAGCAGAAGTTGTTTCCCCACATGTGCAGGAATACCCTTGGTGAGTTGATAAGGCAGATTGTGCAATTCTCCTATCAAATTTTGCAAGATTTCTGCCATCTGCACCTCATTTCAGTGAGACCAGCTGTGCTGGTGGTCCTTTGGCCACATCCATTTCATAACTGCAAAATTCATCTTTTAGGCTTGGATTTCACTCAAAATAAAATCTGTAAAGAAAGAAAAAAAAAATAAAATGGCAAACAGCACCACAAGCCCCTGCCCTGCCTGTCCCTCTGCACTTTGGATGCAGTGATTTCCACATCATCTTCTCCCTCTGTTAATGGGAATGAATATCCAAAAATACCAGCAGGACCCCTTTTATCTGAGTTGTGGTGGTGCACAGAGAGCAACAGGTTAGACAATGGCATTAAGCAAATAATTAGATAGTATTGAAGCAAGGTTTTATAAATCTGTCTCAGATATCACATATGAAAGAGGTGTTTAGTAGATGGGATTAGAAGTGTTTATAATTATTAAGATTATTTAAAAATTCTTCTTGATAACTTGCTGCCTTGAGTCAGAATGAATGAACAGAAATTTACTGGCATGTACTTAGAGTTTTTATTGAGAAAATACTTGTTTAGAGCTTGATGTCAGACAAATAAAAAATACTGGGTATGAAAAGGTATTAAGGTCTGTATGTGAAGTACATCAAAATAATTCAAATACTTAAACCTTGCAGCTCCACTCTTCTGTTTAATTAAATGTTATTTCTACAAAGATTTTTCTCCCTACAGGTACTAAGACTGTCCTAATAATTTATCTTGACACAGTATTTAGATCAAAACCTATAACAATCTGTTGTTTGCTGGGATTATAACCAGATTTTACAGTTTATATTTGTGTACACAGGCTCAGCTGCAGGAAGCTCTGTTGGCAGGTGAGGACCACGATTGTTCCTACATCTTCTTTGTGGTTTTTGACAAGCATTTTCAAATGCAAATACCTGACATGAACTAATCTTGGCCTAATCTTCAACCTGGTGCCTTGACATCCCTGTTGCTTTGAGGAGAATTTGGTAGTTCTGCATGTCCTTTAACTGGCTTGGAATGTTATATATTGGATTATTATATATTGGCCATCTCAAAAAATGCAACCTGTGTTCTTTTAGCTTCTCTGCATTAGCTGCTGAAGAAAGGGAATTTATCAGATGGAATAGTTAATCCAGGGACTGGCTCATGAGTTTGATAATGCAGTGGCTGTGGACAGGTTGCAGCTTGCCTGTAATTATAGATCATATAAACACATTACAGCAGGAGTTTCTATAGGCACAGGTCCAGGAACAATCTGGGCTTGTTCTAAATAACAAATATAGCACCAGTGCAAAGTGTGGGAATGGGCACATAACATCCAGTAAAAATGCTCCTGCTGGTAGGACTCCCAGTTGGCTGCTATCTACATGAGAACACAAGAAAAAATCAGTTAATTGGGGAGTGTTAGGAAGCAGCTGGAAGTAATTGTTTTGCCAAATTAGTAGTCTTGATGATAAGACCAAGTTCATAAGAAAATTCCTTACTGTCACTGTTTGGCACAAATGTGTGATATAAAGGGAGGTTAATTGGCTGTTCTTTAAAATAATTGAAAAAGCATCTTTTTTGTGTGTGTGGAGGCACCTCCTTGCTAGCAGGCAGTGCTCCTGAGGGGATGTGTCAGGGGAGGGATGGAATGTTTGCAGAACATGCAGGAGCATTTTTGGGCGGTTTCATGGACCAAGCTGGGAGATACCCGTGGCTCCTCGTGACTGCATTCCTTCCCTTTATCCTAGAGGGAATTTTCTCCCTGGCAGGGTGGCTCAGGAATCCAGGCACTGGCTAGCATGGTATCCCTGCATTTAAAACTAATGATTCCTTCTAATTCTCCTTCTCCACTCCTGCTTTTATCCTTCTGAAATGTGGCTGGAACATAACGGGCGCCTTCCTTTTGCAAGAACTCCTCGTAACAGCCCAGGAAGGTTTTCCTAACCAGCAACAAGGACTTCACTGGTGGTTTTGGTGCTTGTTGGAAGTGGCTCACTCAAAACCAAACAGGCAAAACCTCACAACAAAAGAAATTTGCTCCAAATAACCAGCTGTAAGAATTGCCTAAGCTGTAAGAACTGGGAATGCACAAGGAAAAGGTACAAAACCTGCAGGAGGAACTGAGGTCCATTGGCTCATCCTTTATTTTTCACCCTAAATATTTCAAAGCATGCACTTTTTTTATTTTGGTTTTTTGATGAGTTTTTGTTTTGTTGATTTTTCTTTTTTTTTTTGGTGGGATTTTTGGTTTTGATTTTTGATATTTCTGTCATGTTTCATTGTTTCCATGTTTTCTCCCAAGGCCTGGAAAATAAGGTTTAAAACATCCATTTATTGAGGGACATTTTATGTAGTCCTATGCTGTAGAAGAAAGAAATGGATATATCCAATCCAGTTTCTTATGTGGGAAAGGAAGGTGGTGTAAAAATCAGAGATAAAAAGTCAGGGACCTTATCTGGGGTCTGCAGCTGCATTATTCATACCCTGTGATCAATCATTTGCCAACCCTTTACTTGGCCTGCCCCCTGTAATGTGGTGCAAAATGACAATTTTTCATTAATGTGTCCTGACTAAAAAGGATACAGGGGATAAAGAGGTCCAATACAGTGGCAGGGGATAGCTGTTGTTTCATTTGGTGAGTAGGAACTGTGGGATTCTTTGCGAAAATTCTCATTAAAGAATGAAATTTATCAGGATACATTCCAAGAAAATATTTTGGACAGTACTGACACTCTGGAATGACTTATCTGTAAGAATTTTAGAGATACTGGGCATGGGATCCCAGCTCGTTCTCATAATAATTTTGGTGATGATGCTTATCACTCTTATTACTAGTATTATTTTTATATAGCTGATTGAATGTCATAACACTTGGCAATTAATGTCCTATTTAATTACAATAGAAGGACAGCTGTGAGCTGTAGTGATGACTGGCCTTTATTTCACCACCTTTGAAGTTTAACTCCACCCTACAAAGCACCTTATTCCTGAATTATACCCATAATTCTCTCTCTAAATGCTTGCACAAGACTGAAGTTTGTTGCCATTGATTCAAAACAACACCAAGGAAACAAACTAAAATTTTCTGAGTCTGAGCCACTGTGAAGTTGCCTTGTCACTTATCTTCCCCAATGCACTGGGCTAAGATGATTCTGAAATGCATCTCTGCTCTAGTCTGGGAAGAACGTTGCACAGCTTGGTCCATTCTGTTGTTCTAGTGTTACCAGCCTATAAACATTTGAATTATTAAACTAAATTGCATGCAAATATTCTATTAAAAGTAGCCAGACCACTTATGAGAAATACAATTTTATTTTGTAAATGCTCTATGCTTTCCTCTGTAAATACCTGTCAGGTAATTGCTGTCAGCAAAAAAAAAAAAAAAAAAAAAAGTGTCACTCACTTCCCCTTGTGTTCTGTTCAGTCATTGGCTCAATGAGTAGTGACAAAGCTACTCCAAATTCAAGATTTCTTTTCAAATGTTGTTCCTATTTTAAGAACCCCAGAACCAGGCAACTTCTAGAAATTATAACACAAAATCAGTGTTATTATATAATTGGCCAGTACTTCTCAGTGAGAGAAGTAAGGAACAGGACATAAATCGTAATTAATGACTGGGAAAATTTAGGAAAATGTTGAAGATTCTCAACATTATATTTTATTGTTTGTCTACAAATACTACACAGAGTAAAATCTGCCATCATTACAACGATGCTGTGGGTTTGAATTACCGTGTAAGATTATTACACACACAGATTTGAGGTCATCAACTCTGTGTCCTGCAACAAAATCCTTCTGAAATAAAAGTAATGATGACAATTAGTTGGCAGAGCAGCTGTGGCTGCCCCTGGATCCCTGGAAGTGTCCAAGGCCAGGGCTTGGAGCAGCCTGGGACAGTGGAAGGTGTCCCTGCCCACGGCAGGGGTGGCACTGGATGGGCTTTAGGGTCCCTCCAACCCAAACCATCCTGGGATTCTGTGAAGGTTTTGGATGCTAAATCTGAACTGAAATGTCCTGCTCTTTCCCATTTTGCAGACTCAAGCTGAGTAATTCTCTGCTTTAAAGCTGTGATGAGGCTCCTGCTGGTTCCTGGTTTGACATTCCCAGGAAGGTCTGTCCTCCAGGAAGGGAACATCCAGGGAACCAGATCGCCTGGCCCTGCAATCAGCTCTCAAACACCCTGCCTGGCCTAAGGGCACTTTGTAACTCCTTGGCCAAACCCAATCACCTTCCAGGCTAAGTGAAGGGATTTGGGGATTCTTTGGAGTAGTTTTGCAACCCCTGACTAATTCTGTGTGTTTTTGGTTTGCCCAGAGAGGGAGAGCCTGCCAAGAGAGCTGATTTCTCCTTCTGTCAGGTATTTCCAGAGAGTCTCTTTTGCTTTTGAGATTATTAAATGTGATATCTTACAGTCTTTAGCCTGTGAAAGGAAATAGCATTTTCCCCTCTGTTCACCACAAGCAGCTCTAGAAATAATGGTCTTGAGAGGCAGCAAGGGAAATTTAAAGATAATCATAAGGAAACTGATGACAACAGTTAAGCCATGGAGTGGATTGCAAACAGAGGTTCTGCTGTTGCCAGAAAGGGACTGACAAACCTGAAGATGCATTTAGGTGTAGCTGATCCCTCAAGATCCTTCCACCTTGTATTGTGAATTAATCAGGAACAGAAATGAAAAGTGCCTCGTTCCTTTTCAGCCTCAGAGACTCCTTCCCTTGTCAAGGCACGAGTTATGACCCTGACTTGCTTTTACTCTCTTGGTTTATTGGTTTATTACAGTTCAGTTTGTGTGGCTTGGAGAAGCAGATTTAGCAATTGTACATGGCAGAGATTGTCGTGGTGCTTTGTAGTTCTTTCTCTTCCAGTTTTTCCCAAGACTGACAAAAAATCTTTACAATAAAAATGAAATTATAACAGTCATTCTTACAGGCTTGAGCTGTCACATCCATAAAAATACACCAAAAAATATAAGTCCATACAGAAATATTAAAGGACAAGAGAAGACATGAGGATACTGGTGGGGAAAAAAAAAACCCAAACTGTTGTCTCTAATACTGCATTTTCCTTTGAAATAACTGGCATAGGCAAATTCAGAGTTTGTAATTTCAGCTGAAGCCAGGACAGTTTTTCCAAGTGGAAAGGTGTTTAATTCCCTGGATGGGGAATTATGGTTAAGCTCATTTGACAGAGAGCTCTCTCGTGTTTGAATCCGAGAATGAAATTCTTCGCACGTGTTTATGCATTCGGTGAAATCAGAGGTCTTTGTGCTGTGTTTACTGAACAGCTTTTATGAGATATAAATACCAGCACATTCTGGTGGGTTTCTAACAAACAGAATGGTCTGCTCAGTCCCAATATGGTCCTGTGTTAGAGCAGATTGGATGGTACCCTTCGATGATGGGAAATGCATTTCAATTCCATCCAATGGCATGTATGGCTTATAAATTTAGAGAGGCTGTGGGTGTAGAGAAGCTGATTGTATAGCATTATTCATTACGTGCCTTATATCAAGTTTTGGCTCCTATTCTGTTCAATGATTGCACATTAGCATTCTTCTTGATCTTTGGTGCGTGACGCTTCCTGCAGAACTGGTTTGAACCTGTCCTCCTGCTTGAAGAATATTCTTTCTTCTGTTCCTGTCATTAGAAAAACTTATTATTGATAGTTGATGATTTTCCAGAACTCTTCCCAGTTCCTAAAGCTACAGGCTGGGTACTCACAGCCCAGCCAAGTCTGTGGAACAGCACTGATGGGTGGATGGATGAGGGGCTGCTGGATCATTTAGGAAAGGCTCCTGGTGTCACCTTCGACTTTGGCCACAGGTAGAAGGTTCTCCTGTGTCTTTCTGACTGATCACTTGGGTTGGCAGCTGACCTGCAATTAAAATAATGAGGTAATTATTGAGTCCTGGGAGTGATAGTCTAAATTGCACTGACCACAGAATTAGTAGCTTGTGAGGAACAGAGTTCTCTGTCTTCACTCTCACTGTCTGTAAAGCACATGCCTCTTTCTATTACACTGAGTTTATTTTAGCTCCATGCTCTGTGGTGTAAAATGCTTTCATCCTGCTTTAATCTTCCTTAGAGAAATTGGGCTGCAGGGAACAGAGGAACATCTTTTCTGATGCAGTTATATGGTTTATTATTGTTATTATTATTATTATTATTATTATTATTATTATTGAAGATTTTTACCAGTAGCTTTAAGAGCTGATGAGTGAACAGAGTCAGGTATGGCACAGACTATCCCCAAGGGCAGACATAGTGTTTGGAACATGCCACCTCTTATTTATCCTTCTGGTTTTAACTTAGAAAAATAATTCCAATATTCTTATCTTAAACTAATACATCCTGTTTTTCAGATGGCATGGAAGCATGGAAGAGCAATGCCTGCCTTGCACAGGAAGTAAACGTGTCTCAAGTTGATTATCTACAGCCATGTCTCAAGTAAGGACCATTCTCACTTCCCAAATATCTCATGTTGCCTTTAAGATTTTATGCAAACAGGGCAATCTTAAACAGCCTCCTTTAGCTGCAAGTTTTTAAGCCTCTCTTAATTGGTCTTAAAGCCTGAACCTGTTTATGGCTGAAGATCCTACCTGTTCCCTGGTCCAGCAGCAGCCCAGGGTAGGGAAGTGGGTGTTGATGAATATTCCGGGCGTTTCTCCGTACTGCTGCAGACCTTGTTGCAAATTTCAGCTGCCTTCAGCCAGGGCCATGCATAACCTTCTCACCTTTTCAGCACTGACATCTCAAGAGAAGCAGCTTAACTCCTGGCTAATAACAAAATAATTTCTCTCAAGATAAAGTGAGATGGAAAATGTGTCTTTCTGAACACAAAGTGTGCTTCAGGCACAATGGAGCTGATGCTTCACAACAAGCTCCAGAAGGTGCTGATGCCTGAGCAGTTTGTAGGAAGGGTTTTTGATTTTCCATTGTTTCAGGACAAAAGAAACTGAGTGTTAAAGCAGATTCTTTAGAACTGAACTAGTGCAGCAGTAGCACATCAGGCAGAGAGAGGCTTGTTTAATGTCTCCGTGGTGTTGAGCTGCCTTTTTAGCCTGTGTACACCTGACAAATTATGCAAGTGAAAGCTTTTCTTGACAAATATAATAATGCACAGATAAAAATAGTAAAGGAGTAGTAAATATAGTAACAATAGTAAAAGAACAATTATGTGTGAACCAGACAGCAGGAAGCAGAGCAGGAAGCTGAAGTATTACCAGTGTGTGCATGAGGTAAGGTAGAAAACACAATCTGGTGGCATCTCAGTGAAATGGAAAAATAAGTTTAAGGAAAAAGTAAATAATCTGATACAAAGATAGAAGCACCAGCTAATGTGGATTGCAATAACACCTGGAGTGTTGGTATTGTGCACATGTGGACTCACATACCCTGGGTAAATCATCAGCAGTCCCACAACAGGGATCCCCTTCCTACTGCTGCTTGCTCAGAGCAGCCAGTGCCCAGGGATGACTGGAAACCACTCATTTGCTCTTTTGCTAAGCTCTGTAAATGAGGAAACAGGAGGCAATTAGTGAAAGCCAAGACTCTTTAATCTCTCGCTGCTCCATGGACTTTGTTCTTGCTCTGGAGATTTATACAGACTGTGTGAGTGTAAAGACCTACCTGGGAGGAAGGTGCAAAGTATAAATAATCTTGTTCATTATAACCCAGTAACCCTCCATATCCATAGGGTGTTTTAAAACATCATTTACATCCCAACTGCATGAGGCTGTCTGATCCAGGAGGGAATTTACAGCAGCTGAGAAAAGACTAATCTGATGGAGTGGTAAAAACTAGGAAGTGCTTTGAGTCAGTGGCAATAATCCCCAAAATGCTGAGCTGTGTGTTACCCCCCTGTGCACCAACATGATTCCTGAAGTGTTAATCAGGGTGAGAAACAGAAGGAAAAAAACTTTCTTCCTAAAACTTTTGTGCTTCCTAAAACTAGGTGCATTTTGCTGGCTTGGGGCAGTGACTGGTTTTGCCAGCAGCATTGCACTGGGTTAGCTTTACTGGGATACATTTAATTCTTTTATTTTAGTTTGGAGGCAAAACAGTTGCTGTACTGGCAGAGTAAAGCAAGTCAGAGACTAGACAGTGGAGCTGTGTCAAAATAAAAATTCCTTCCTCAAAAAAATCCAGCAGTTGTGGGTTTAAACTGCAACTGTTCTAATTGTGAAATCAAAAATAAAATCAAAATGCACATTTGACTGGAATGTTTTGATTTTGACTCTTTTCCAACCTGAAACATAAATAAAGAGTTGTTATAAAATTAAGTGGAACAGCACACGCTGTCCCTATCAGCACAAGAATCTCACTTTTGGAAGAATAAGTTAGAACTTGTCAGGTGGCTTGTGGGCTTAAAAAAAAAAATCCAAACCACCAAAAATCATACAACACAATCAGGAAACCAGATATTCATCGCTTTACATAAGGCTCCTATCTGAATTCTTTCTTGTGCTAAAAGGTTTTGTGAGATAACGAGAACTTTTATGCTCAAATGGGTGATAAAAGCCATAAAGCCTCCCAGAAAATGGAAGTTGTCATAAACAAAACACCAAGTCCCATTTACAGAACTGTTTCATGTTTACACTGCCAAGTTGCTGATGGTGCATAAAGCTGTTCTCTTAATAATGAGCTGGGTAGAGGAACGCCCAGCATCCAAAAATGTGTTACCTCCTCAGAGATCTGCATTTTAATCAGCTGATGAAACAGATGTGGGAGGATTGTCAGGAGCTCTGGTTCTGAAATCCCAGAGAAGCAACTATAGATCTTCTATATTTTTATATTAAAAAATAAAAATCAAGTTGGTTTCTTGCTTTCTACCTGCCTGGCACTAGATGCGTCAGAAATGGAAGCTTTCTAAGAAGTGGAAAGGGCTCAAAATGAATTGTTTTTTCAAAAATAAATTCTGCAGAATGTTTTACCTCAGCAAAACCTAAATCTTGCTAAATGCAACCATAACCTGGAAACTTTTCTGTGTTACATTAAGACAAACAGCATAAACTCTCTACTCACAGAAAATTGAAATTTCAGGTATAAATTATAGGAATTTGTCAAAACTTATGTCACACCAAGAGAGAGAAACTTATGGAAACAAAACCCAAAGTCCATGACAGGAAGATATATGTTATAATATGTACTATATACAGCCAAATAATATGATGTAGAAGAGAAGCTCTGTAGGTCCCAGCATGGGACAAGGCATTTCAGTCAGCCTCTGGCTGCTGCAACAGCAGCAGTAGTAATGTGTAGCTAAAATCTAGTAGTTACTAATGGTCTAGAAGTAGAAGCAGGTTAAAATATCCCTATTCCAGTTTCCATGCCCAGATTCCTCAGATATTCAGGTATTTTGTTCTAGTCTCTGTACGCCTGTGATACACATTGACCAAAGAATTGTTCAGTACACTTGTTATTTAAAATTCCCATCATCCTTCATCCTCAGCCATAGAAATTTCATAGCAGTTGAATAATGGAAATGATGATGCATCAGAAATTAAGTATATCTTAAGGCATTCCTTCATCTTGAGAGGTTTCTGGGTAGAAAAACAGTCTCTAAAATCTATAGGATATTTTATTTACGGATGTTAAGAACTTACTCCCTCACTTTTAATAGTTTTATATTCTAAACACTTTTCTCTCCTACTTGTTTAATGATTTCACATTTTCTTTACAGACAGACCAGCTGCTTCTAAAACACATTTTTAGTCATGCACAAGTAACAGCAAAGATAAACCCCCACATGCCTGTATTGTTCTCCCCAAAAACGCCAAGGCACCAGCACTTATTTCAGTGTGCCACAAGCACAGCTCCTTTATCTCCTTTAATAAGGAGCACTGTTCCTCAGGCAGTCTGCCCAGGAGAGGGAAATGCAAATTGTTGCTTTGGAATTGAACAGGTTTCCTGCTCTTTGGTCATAATGAATGTAATATCTTTCCTTGGCGTGGAGCTGAGGAGTGTTTAACTCTCAGATCAGCTGCTCCCCGTGTTCCACATGTCTGCAGGTCCTTTCCTTTATCAGCTCCCTTCCAGCATCCCTGAACTGTAAATTACAGCTGGCAGCATAACACAGATATCACTGCTGGGGCTTGTTGCTTTGTTCTTTTGAGAATTTTAAAGTTTTTTTTAAAGGTTCTTACATCTTCTGATATTTATATATTTTAACTGAGTTTTTTAAATACATGTTCATGTAAATAATAATTGTTTTACATTCTTCTTTGTAGGTGGAGAAAATTGACAGACTGTTAGTTTGACCAGTGTGGTTGGAGAGGTGGCAGTTTCACCCTCCAATCCACTGTCATTTCTGCTATTGTATATATAGTGGAGTCAGAAAATAAAGTTTACTTTTTTAAGTTCTTTTTCTTTCCTTTTACATCTAACCTGCTTCTGTGAGTTATTTTGTGCCGCAGTGAGACAGGGGCTCACAGGACTTTTGCAGTGTCAGGATAAAGTTTAGCATCATCTTTTTATTTTCTACTAAGTCTTCAAATGTTATATTAATCATGCAATGTTATATTCTGAAGGGTTTTTTTGCAATTGATAGTTGGTAAATGATAACTGGCAGTGTTTCATTCAGCTGAAGCATTTACTCCTTAGCAGGCTGAATAAGGTCTTTAATGGGTAGGAGGAAAGTTGTTCAATGAGGATTTTTTTTTGCTTGATCACCAATCTCCTGCACAGTATTAATTATCTGAAACGAAGTAAAGTGACTGTTAAATAAGCTCCACGATTCAAACAGGAAAGTGGTTAGAACAAAGGAGTGACTTCTGCTTCAGGGTAAGTGCAGCAGTGAATTATTTCATTTCATACCACGAAATACAATCTTTTGAGTAGCTGAAAATACTGAGAGCCATCACAAACCCAGTTCTTATAAAACAGTCATTTATTCTGTTTTGGTACTCTATGTACTGCTGTTATACCCTAATGCAAAGATGATTTTTCCTCTCTGGTGGCACGGCAAAAGTAGAAGTGTATTTGCATGCTCCTTGACAATTTTAGATTATAAATCATCCTAGCTACTAAGCAATAAATGCAACTTGAAAATCTAGATTTTTTTTTTCATATTCCAAGGATTCCCATTTCTATTGAAGTGTATAAACTACAACTGATATCACAATTTATTATAAGGGACCTATTAATGGGATAAGAGAGCTTTCCTTCACTCTTTATGGTCTGATCACAAGCTAATGCCAGCAAAGTAAACGAGAGCCTTTAAACCATACCCTAAACTCTGTTCAACCCTTTCTGCTCAGTGAATTTTCTTACCACTGAATATAAAAGGAGAATTATAATTCTGAAATCACACAAGAAGCATTTCAGATCCAACCCTGCTAGTTATGCATCACAAGGCACCTTGTTAAAACACATTTCTAAATGAAATATAAAACGATACAGCAGATAAGAAGTCATTGTGGGTGAGCACACAGAAATGCTTGTATGGAACAGTGGGAATGATGGGCTCTGCTGCTCTAGTGTAGGGCTGGAGTGCTGTCCTAAAACAACTCAAGGTATTTCACCTCATGTGCTTTTTTATTTATTTCTTGTGGGAAGTGGAGCATGTTGTCATTGCAGAGCCACGAACCACAAGGGCAGAGAGGGTCAGGCAGCACCAAACCCAAGGTGCCATCCTTCCTCTCAGCATTCTCCACCCTGAAATTGCTGTGGAGAGGTGGCAGATGGGGCTGCAGGTGCTGCAGAGCCAACACTCCTTAGGTGTTCCCCAGGCAGCCCTTTGCTCAGTGCTCATCTGTTGTTCCTCACCTCCTGCTGCTCCTCTAAATCCCCTCTGCCCCAGCCTGGGCCCCAGAGAGCAGAACCTGCTGGTGCCAGGCACGGCCCCACAGCCTGACCTGCATCAAGTGGGCATCAAGTGACCATCCTGAGTAATTTTTGCTATAAACACACACTCCTGAGCAGAGCTCAGTTTTCAGTGCTGTGATGTACTTGTGATTTGAACAGCCAGTGCTAGACATCTGCTCTCTTCTCTGAAAATGCCTCACATCATCTTGATGGCAATCCCTGGTGCTTCAGCTGGTGCAGCTGCAGCCAGGCTGGCCCAGCCTTTGGAAGGAGGACAGGGACATCTTGCTTTGATTCCCTCTACCAGGAGCTGCCCCACCATCAGCACAGCCTGACCCTGAGGGTTAACAGGAACAAAGTGGGGGCTCTCTCTGCAGACTGGCACCTTCCACCAAACCTCAGGTGCAGGATGGCTCTGCCTTCAAAGGGAGGATCACACGAACAAAGCCTCTGCTCACCAGCTGGTTCTGACTTCACTTCCAGCTCTAAAGCCTTCCTCCAGCTGAAAGCAGATTTTTATCTGCCTCATCAAGCTGCTTATGGGGTGCTGCTGCCTGCCAGGCTTCGTAACCCTCTGTGCCTCAGTCCTTCAGAGAGCTTCCCAAGCCCATAAATAATGTAAGTATAAATGTTGTAAACACTGTTCCTGATCGCGGTGTTCCCAAGGGAGAATTTTTCAATTTTATATCAAAGCAGTTTTGTTCCTTGTAGCCCCAGCTGTCACAGCCAGAATTCCATAGCAGGTAACACCCTGCACACCACAGTGCAGCACCATCCCAGGGTTTGGATGTACATGGAGTTTTGGTCACATTAAAATTCAGAAGCTTTGTCTGAGGCTCTTTTCATTACCTGGTACAGGTCACCGTGCATGTATTGCTTGCTGTTGTTATTTATGACTCCAATAATCCTCACCACATCTACAAAGCCTTCCGGAAGCTGTTCCTATTTCCATTACAACGGGATGACTCGGGGCCTGCTTTCTGCTGACCCTGGTAGAAATTTCTTTATTAAGCAGGGCAACGTGCTGCATGCAGGTAACATTCCTGAGCTGGCAAACCAACAGTGTTTCCACATTTTATATTACAGCAGCTTTTTTCCCCTGAGGAGTATTACTGCAGCTTCTGTAGTTTCCTATTGAAGCACAAAAACTTTCTTATGGGCTGTGTAAAACAGACATTGTTTTAATCATATTTTACTGCTTTCCAAGAAATGCTCTTTTTAAAATTGTTTGTGAGAAGCCACTAACAGCTCTTCCAAGCTTGTGAAGCAAGAATGAGGTTTTATGACAAGATTTTCTTTGCATTTGGTTCCTTTGTAACCAGTGGGATAGAATGTACCTGAAACGCTTTTTATAAACATTTCTATGTAAAGCAGGGTGTCTGTTTGGGTTTAAGGCCTGGAGGAAAAGGGAAATTTTTATATGTGATGAATGTCTCCAGATGTCACAGTGCCTTAAAATACTGGATCATATGAAGCACTTACCCTAAAATCCATACCTTTCCAAAAAGCCTGTTGAGCAGATTTGGTGAACACTTTTTAATTTTAGAGACAGAGCTCTCAGTGAGGGGCCAGTGTAGAACAGCACAGAAGGTATTGTTCCATCCCCCCAGAGGTGTTTTGCCCTAACATGGCACTTCAGAAATTAGTTTTTATTCTTTGTGACTGACTGTACTATGTGACCTTACAGCACAGTAGGCATGTAGGGGAAACAAACTGACAAAATTAAGAATTTCAGGTTTATCATTAAGAAGAATATTCATTACACAAGATTCTACAATTATGTTATTGCTACATGACCTTGCAGAACAAAGTTATGTTCTCAGTTAGGGCTTGCCTGACGCTGCCAGAAGAATCCAACTCAAAATATGCTGGATTGAGAAACCAAGTTCACGTTCTTCTCTGCAGACTGAGATTTGAATAAGTAACAAACTCCGTCCTTACAAGGTAAGAACTGTGAGGTATTCCATACATAATGATGAGAACTGGGAATGACAGGACAAGGGGGAATTGCTTCCAACTGGCAGAGGGTGGGATTAGATGGGATAATGGGAAAAATCCTTCCCTTTGAGGCTGGTGAGGCCCTGGCACAGGTTGCCCAGAGCTGTTATGGCTTTTCCATCCCTGGAAGTGTCCAAGGCCAGGTTGGATGGGGCTTGGAGCAACCTGGGACACTGGAAACTGTCCCTGCCCATGGCAGGGGGTGGAACTGGATGGGCTTTGAGGTCCCTTTCAACGCAGACCATCCTGGGATGCTCAGATCACTGGGGGCAGCCCAGTGCAGGGATGCAGGTCCAGAACGTGCTCCTTTCCCTGGCAGCTGCTGCTCCAGGCAGAGCCTCCTGCGAGCCGCCAAAGGCCACCTGCAGGTGGGAAAGGCTCCGTGCCCAAGTTCATAACCTCCCGTGAAGAGAACATTTAAGTTCATTTGAGCAGCAGGTGAGTATGGGTTTACACTCCCCCTACACACGTTGCAAAGAGAACACCAGCAAAGGGCTTTGCCTCTCCCCCGGCGCTGGGGGATGCTCGCAGCGGTGCCGCACCGGGAGCGCGCTGCTGCGGAGCCCGTTCCGGGCAGGTGTCGGTGCCGCGGCGGGGCCCGGCCCGGGGCGGGGTCGGCCCGGGGCTCCCCGCCCGCAGGTGCGGCCCGCCCAAGGCGCGGCCCGCGCAGGTAAAGCCGGAGCGGCCCCGCCGCCGCCGCAGTCCCGCCGCGATGTTCGGGGCGCAGCAGCAGCTGCAGCCGCCCGCGCTGCCCCCGCACCTCCAGCAGCAGCAGCAGCAGCAGCACTACTACCGGCGGCAGCAGCACTACAGCACCCTGCCCGCCCGCCGGCCCTGCCCCGAGCCGCCGCCCTGCCCCGAGCCCCCGCCGTGCCCGGAGCCGCCGCGGCCGCTGCCCTGCCTGGACCCCGCTCCGCACCAGCAGCAGGACGCCGTGGCCTACGACCGGGTGCGCACCTACGGGCCGGGCTGCCGCCGGGTCAGCACCTCCTGCTCCTCCCGGGCCGCCTCGCCGCTGGACTGCGGGCACGGCTGCGACCCGCCACAGGTACGGCGGGCACGGCCCGGCCCCGGCCCCTCGGGGGCTGCTCCCGGCCCGGGACCCGGCTCCCGCCCGGCATGAGCGGCCGTCGAAGCCCGACCCCGGGAGCTGCGGGTGCGCCCGGCGGGGCGGGGGAGCTCCTCGGGCCGGGCTCCCCCGGGGGTGGGACGGGTCCAGCCCCGGCCCCTCCGCTCGCCCCGCGCATTTCCCGCTGCGGAAAAGCCGCTGTGGGCGCTGCCCGCCGTCCCCAGGCTCAGCGCGGGGCGGGGATGCGGTCACTGCCCCGGCGCGGTTCTCCCTTTCCCAGCCCGCGGTTGTCGCCGGCTCTGGCGCGGCGCAGCCCCGGTGCCGCCGCAGGCGCTGCTCCCTTCCCACGCCGGGATGTCACCGCGCGGCTCTGCTGACCGGGGCTGCTCATGTCAGTGGAACGCGAAGCCTGTGTGCTCATTAGGTCTCTTTGAATCGATGGTGCTTAGTAAGGTCCGCGACTGAGGTGTTGGAGTGGGGCTTGGAAAGCCCTCACAATGCAGTTCAGCGGGTTTGTTGTGTGTGTATCCAAGGCATGGCTTGAAAGTATCGGTGGAATTTAATGTCATTTTAACACATACAAGTGGTGTATTAAAACTAGAAACCAATAGCTTAAGAACAGATTTGACTGCAAAACCAGAAAGGAGGTTAAAATTTATACTCAAACCATTTTTCCTCATACAGTAGAATGCCATTAACATCGATAGGATTGCTCTGCTGTACTCAAATGGCAATGAACATTTGTTTCAAGATGAACTTACTGAATTTTCTTTCCCGTGTTATATTTACCTATCAGAAAGAGTCTGGATTAAGACCAATACAAGATCTGCATTCCTTTCAAAGCAATATTTGCATAGTTTGAGGGCTGCCCTCCTCTCCAGGATGATTTATGTAAATCCTGGGAAGTGAGTGAGCAGCTGCACTAATACAAGAACAAGAGGAAACAGCCTCAAGTTGTGCTGGCGGAGGTTTAGGGTGGATGTTAGGAAAAAATTCTTCATGGAATAGATGGTTAAACATTGGAATACACTGCCCAGGGAACTGGTGGACTGACCATCCCTGGAAGCGTTCAAAAATGTGTGGCTGTGGCACTTGAGAACACGGTCGAGTGGTGGCCTTGGCCATGCTGGGGAATGGTTGGACTCGATGATCTTGGTGACTTTTTCCAGCCTGAACGAGTCTGTGATCATAAGGGCTTTGTAGGAGTTGGTAATGGCAGAGCCATTCCCTCTGTATCCAGCTTGTTAATCCCCTTTTGCAAGATGTAGGGCAGGAGTGTAAACACAGGTCTCTCACCTCCAGATAAGTGATCTGCTCAGCTAGGCTGGATGATAGTCTGAATTGCAGTTAATTAATTAAATATTCATTGGCATAAACATTGCAGTCCCAGGCTTCCTCTGCCTAGATAAGTACGTGAACAAGGATTACAGACTCAAATGCTGTTGCTGCTCTATGGAGGATGGTTAATTTTCAACATCTGTTGTAGTCACTAAATCCATTATGTCCTGCTGATGAAAACTAATTTCTTGCTGAAGTGTTTTGCTGGACGAGACTTTAAAGACAAGAGGGTGTAGCTCAGTCAGGCTTTGTGTGGGTTGCAGTTTCAGTGGTGGAGAAGGAAGGCGCCTAATACAGATTATTAGGAAGTTATTAAAGCAGAAAACAGTAACAAACAGGGAAGTCAGCTGGGAGGAGGCAGAAGTGGCACACTTGGTGCTGGATGGGAGTTGCCTCAGAGAAGCCCTGGGAGGGGTGTAGGACGTTCCCAAAGAGTGGCTCAGTTGCCCTTTGAGCCCATTGTGTAGGGCCACATAAAGTGAATAATGGAGCCATACCAAACTGCCATCTGTGTTTGTTGTAACAGGAGAATTTGGGGCGAGTGGCAGCCCAGAGCTGCAGTTTCAGCTCTGTACTGCTGCTAAAGCAAAGGGCTGTCTTAGAGCAATATTTAATGTGCTTTTGCAGAGCTTGTGTGGATTAACAATAACAGACAGGTACATCCCTGTTGATGCAGTGTTCAGTCTTCAGTCATGTGGCTGGGGTGTGCTCTTGTGTTTATGTACACTTTTAATAAGCTGGAGAGAGGGAGAATTTGAAATTGCTGAGTGCACAGAGCACATGTGCTGGTACTTTTTGTGGTTCAGGATTCAGGGATTTTTTTACTTTTGTGGTTTGTTTTGTCCTTGGAGTAATTCACAGCAAATTTTGCTCTGCTTGATCTAAATGAGAAGTGTTTGGAATAAATTCCCTTCCAGTGTGGCTTATGTGTATGAATCCCTTCTGCATGGTCATGAAAATAGAATTTATGTAGTGGCACATACAAAATGTTTGCAGAGGACAAAACCCTGACAGGCTTTGTAGAGGTTCTCTGTCCATGTGAGAAGTTTTGGAAGTCAGGTGTTTGTGTGGCTGGGCTCAGTTCCGTGACGTGCAAAGGACTCCCATGAAAATGGTGTAATATTAATCAGCTTTAGGGTTGGTCTGTGTTGTAACAGCCTCAAACACAGCCTGCCATTTCCCCATTTCACCTGCCAACTGGAATTCATAACTTATGAGCAGATGACTGGATTGCTTGTAATTAGCAAGACAATGTGTTGTGGATAAAGGCCTTTGACATAGATGAAATTCTCGCTTTTGTCTCTGGGTTGGCTGAAGCCAAGGGTAACCTGTTGAAATTAAAAAAAAAAAAAGGAGGGATATTTGATTGCTTCTACATAAAATTGGCACACTAAGGGTAAACCTATCAAATGTTTCCTCTAAAATTAAAAGATCTTATTTAGAAATCTTAAAGACTTGCAAAAATATTCATGGAAGTTTTAGTGTTACCTTCTAAAATTCTCCTTATAAGCCCCATGGTTTGGGTTGGAAGGGACCTTAAAGTTCCTCACGTTCCGACCTCCTGCCAATCTGTGATCCTGTAAAACAGACCCAGACTGACTGGTCAGGCTGTCCTGAATTCCAAACCCACTACAGCACTGGGCTTTCCCTTTGGAATCCCACCTTCCCCTTCCTTCTCCCAGTTAGAAAATGCTGCATCTCCAGATGCTTCTGAACTGCTTGGAGAGAGTAGCCTGAGCTGTGCCCCTTGGGAATGCTGGAAAACAGAAACAGCCCAAGATCCCTTGCCATGGCAGTGTCCCCACTGCTGGGGGACAGCTCCAGAGGCCTTGGAGGTGGCCCCTCCTTGTGCAGAGCCCCGAGCTGTGTGTGGGCAATCCAGGCTGGCACAGACACAGCGTTTCTGCCTCTTGGTCCCCTCCCAGCCTGTGCCAGTCCAGCCTGCTTGGCTGGAATGGGAGAAAGGGCAGGCAAATCCTTGTTTGTAAAGCAGTTCTTTGAAAATGAAAGAGTTTGGGTATCTCAAAAATAAGCATAATTTTATCCAGGCAAAACATTCTTAGGTTCTGTATAATATTGCATATAGAATGAGAATATTATGAAGGTCTGTTTCAACTTAAAATGCTCCAGACTCCTGCACTGTGGGTTTATTCCTCTGAGACACCCTGGATGTGTTATCCTCTCTAGACTTTGAGTTAGTCCTGGCACGTTTGTGCAACCTTTCAGTGAATTCCAGGGCTGTTCAGTGTCACACAATGGCTGTGTGTTGTCCCCCATGCTGTCCCAGGGCTCTCTGGTGTCACAGCTCCGTGTGCTCCTCACGGACACCGGGCTTGGGCTGTGCCTGCTCTGAGACCGGGCTGAAGGAAGGACCAGTGGCCATTCCTGTGCTGAGTATTTCACTTTTTAGTTCCAGTTCTGCAGGTGTTGGTGGTGAAGGGATTTGGCTGCATGTTCCACCTCTCTGTGCTGTCTCTTCTCTGTGTTGTCCCCAGAGTCCTGCTGGCACGTGGGGTGGCAGCTGCACTGAGCAGCTCCCCAAGTTTCTTCAACGTTTTTAATTTTGAAATTTCTTAATTATTCTGACTGCTGCAAAAACAGTTTCTTTTCTACTTTTATTTCTCTTTCCTGGTGTTGTTATGATTCACTCTTGGGAGGTTTGGAAAACTGCTCCAGGCTTCCTAAACTTACGCAAGAGTTGATAGGAAACCTGACCTACTTCAGAGCTGCTCTCACCTGGCTGAGAATGTGGCTGAGACTGAACTGCAGCAACATAAACTTCCCCCTGACTTTGGGGAATAAGTGATTCATTATGAAAATTGGAGGTTTGTGCTGTGAGGGAGGATAAACAGTATGCTGCAAACTGACAAATTGCCCAGCCCTTAGATTGGGTTCAGTGGGAGCTCTGCTTGTTTGGGTAAAGACCTGGATGTGAAGGGTTGAAGCAATGTGTGATTTGTTAGAACTGGTGGAGGACAGTGTCTGCAATTGCTTCTAGACAGTGCTGGGCAAAAACTGAAGAAATCTATTTGAAAACAAAGAGGCTGCCAGGGACAGATTCTTGTAATTTAAAGAGGCACATCTCATTTTTCATTCAGGAATGTGCAGATGCTCCACATGGGCATCATTCCCAGAGGTGGCAGCTGTGGAGCTGTGTGCACTGGGTGTGACCCAGGGGGTTGTTGGGCAGCTCCTCTACCTGTTCTCTTCTGAGTTTAAGCAAAATCCAAATTTTCATGCCTTGGTAAAACAAAAAGAATATGATGCATCTCCATCTACACCAGCTGAGTTTGATGTGTAACCTGAAAAAAACGAAAATAAAAGAGATGGACTGGGACATGTGATCCAGGAAGCCTCATCCAGCTTTGATTTGTAACCTGTTGTGCTGCACTTACAGAAAATATGGACTAATTCCCTCAGACCTGCAAAGAGGGGATTGAGAAAAACGCAGCTCTTAAAATGCAGTGAAGGATTGTGTCTTGCCATGCTGCACATGGACCAATTCCTTTGGGGGGTGAAGGGCCTGGGTTTAAAACATCTCCAGGTGATTGTGGCCAGTGGATCTCAATTTATTTTTTACAGCCAATGTCCATAATCAGATTCCTCGCCAGAAAAGGTGTTGGAGGTTGAGGTGCAGTAATCTCTGAACCTTTTTTCCTTCCTTGCAGGGCACCATCCGCAGGATCATTATTGAGAACCCGGATCAGGTAGGGAAACCGTGCTGGACTTCCCTCAGCTGCTCCACAGGGGATGATAAACACTCTGAGCACACAGCTCACACCTCTGAGGGTGAGAGATGCAATTATGAGGGATTGGAAGCACTGCAGGATGGCCTCTCAGGCTCCCACCTCTCAGCTGTTAAGTCTTTATTAATATTGATTAATTACTAACTGTTTCTACTGTATTTATTTCACATAGTCCCTCTATCCAAGCACAACCACTTTGTTTCTAAATGAACACACACTCACTCACATGTTCACATCCTAAAGGACATCTCACATATCTTTAAATTATCTAATTTTAGTCAAAATTACACTAATCCTGAGTTTGCTGTTTGACAAGATTTATGGATGTTTTTATTTACGTGTTTTACAGGAGCCATTATCCCCTTTTCTCAGAGGGGCCAGTTTCTCTCCTGGAAATAATGTCATCTATGAAAAAACAATAAGAAAATATGAGCTATTAAATCCCCTCCAAGTAAGTTGGGTGTTTATATTATCTATTGCAAGAAGAAAATTGAGTTGGTAGCAGGAAATTGATGTTTCTGGGTTGGATTGGTTCTGGATTTTTTCTAATTTTTGTTAGGTGTAGCTGCCAACCTGAGAACTGCCTTGTTGTGATCTAGGAGACATTCTCAAGTAAATGAAGCAATATTTAAGGAGAGCAGAAGGTGGAATGTTTGCCATATTTTTCCTAAGAATTTATTATTAACTAACAATGAAAACTGTTAGTCTGTATCTGAATATAGATGCGAATTAGTTTCTTGCAATATCTTCATAACAGAACAATCAAGATACATTTTTAGAAAAAAAAATTAAAAATGCAATGTTTTTTTTTTGCTAACTCTTGAAAAAAATGTATTTGGCAAACCTGTCTGAAATTTCATCTCCAAATTGGTGTTTTGTCAGTAGCAAAAATATCGCTCCATTTTATTGCTCTGAAACATTTCCAACAGGAAAAAAATACTGAAATTTAGCATATCTCAGAGTGATTTACCTGAGGTTTTTTACTTAGCTTTTTAAAACGGAATTTTTCATGGCTCTCTGGACTTTAGACAGCTGAATTCTGTGATACCCAGTCTCTGAAATGGAAAAGGAAAAAAGAAACATAATTACAAATAACAGCTTCTTTCTTTTGGCAGACAATGTGCAAAGAAAAGAATAAAAAATTGTGGAGTTTAGCCCTGGAAATCGTAGTTTTACTTCTGATTTTTGTTACCTGGGCTATGTTTAGATTTAGGTCAAATCAGGAGCATAGTTCTAAAGGAAATTTTCATGTGTAGTGGGACATCTACCTTGTGGAAAGGCTTTTCACCCATGCTTATCGCTGGCAGCTACTAAAATTGGAAGGAAGATTGGTGAATTACAACCCTGGAGTATGAAAGTGTGAGGCAAACTCATGTTCAGTTAGGTATAAAAGCAATTTAATTTGGATTATTAAAATGTCCAAAACCACCAGCAGCACTGCCAGTCACAGGCACGTTTCATTCACTGTTGAGGTTGATGTCCCACTCCATGCAGTGCCCAGCACTGACGGGTGTTTTCTGTGCCACAGGGGCATTTCCCATCCCTGCAGTGCCCAGCATTAACCCTTTTGTGTCCCAGCAGGGGCATTCCCCATCCCTGCAGTGCCCAGCATTAACCCTTTTCTGTCCCAGCAGGGGCATTTCCCATCCCTGCAGTGCCCAGCATTAACCTTTTTGTGTCCCAGCAGGGGCATTTCCCATCCCTGCAGTGCCCAGCATTAACCCTTTTGTGTCCCAGCAGGGGCATTTCCCATCCCTGCAGTGCCCAGCATTAACCCTTTTCTGTCCCAGCAGGGGCATTTCCCATCCCTGCAGTGCCCAGCATTAACCCTTTTGTGTCCCAGCAGGGGCATTTCCCATCCCTGCAGTGCCCAGCATTAACCCTTTTGTGTCCCAGCAGGGGCATTTCCCATCCCTGCAGTGCCCAGCATTAACCCTTTTGTGTCCCAGCAGGGGCATTCCCCATCCCTGCAGTGCCCAGCATTAACCCTTTTGTGTCCCAGCAGGGGCATTTCCCATCCCTGCAGTGCCCAGCATTAACCCTTTTCTGTCCCAGCAGGGGCATTTCCCGTGCATGCAGCGCCCAGCATTAACCCTTTTCTGTCCCAGCAGGAGCATTCCCCATCCATGCAATGCCCAGCATTAACCCTTTTCTGTCCCAGCAGGAGCATTCCCCATCCATGCAATGCCCAGCATTAACCCTTTTCTGTCCCAGCAGGGGCATTTCCCAGCACTAACAGGTCCTTTCTGTGCCAGGAGCGGCAGTTCCAGGTGTGCCCAGCGGAGCCGTGCCAGCAGTGCCCGCCGCTCCCGGTCACCCAGCAGTGCCAGCAGACACAGACGGGCAGTCCCTGCGAGCTGTGCCCGGGCCCGGGCAGCGACGAGTGCCGGGGACACCCCGTGAGGAGGGGCACAGCCCCCCCCGAGCTGGTGAGGGCTCTGCTGTTTGTTCTTAGGCAGGGACAAAACTGCGGGATGAGCGGTTTTATGGCTCTGCAGCCTGCAGAGGTTTGTGTGGGACTCTCAGCACCACACCCTTCTCACTGAGCAGGGTCTGTGTGTCTGTCTGGGGCTGTCTGAGGCTTTCTCACGTGCTGTTGTGGGGGGAAAGGCTGTTTGAGAATTGTATTTCTTGTTGTCACAGACCTGTGCTCAGGTGTGCACTGACTGAGATGAGCCCGTGGTGTTTAACTGGGCTCAGTCTCACGGGGCTGTTTGGTTTTGCTTTTCTTTACCCATCAATTCAGCCGGGTTTCACCTGTCAGTCTGCACACAAAGACTGAGAGATGCACAGCCTCTGCTTTGGGAGGAAACACACATTGCTTTACAACATCAGCTCAGGGTTCCTTCCCTCCTATGCTGATCAGCCAGGGCTTCAAATGTATTTCAATTTGATGCAAAAGTTGTTGACACGAATTCAGTGGGAGCACTAAAGGAGCTTCCTGGTGTACCTGCAGCCTGTTAGTGCAGCTGGGGAGGGAGTGCAGCAGGTCCCTCCTGTGCACCCAGTCGGTGTTTGGGTGACAAACACCCTGGGGACCTCGGTGTCAGACCTGTGCAGAACCTTCCAGAGCCGGGCACTCCCATCAGCCAGCTCAGGACACTGAGTTGGGGCTGAGGACACCACTGTGGAAGCAGGACTTGACCTGATTCTTGTTGTTCTAAAGGAAATCATTCCTCTCTGTACAGCTTATCGAAAACCAGCAGACATGGAAGACTTTATTAAGAAAAGTGAAAATAAATTGAAAATCGCTAAGAGCAGCCAGACCCAAATCCTGCCTGTAGCATTTTCATGTTCAGCTTTCATCCCAAAGAAGGAATCCTGTTCTGATCCCTGCCTGTCTCCTGCCAGGTGAGCTGCCCCCAGGACAGCCCTGAGCAGCTGGACTGTCGCTTCTTTGGGGAGCTGCTGGCCGAGCTGCACCGCAAGAGCAACGACCTGTACAGCTGCCTGCTGCAGCACGTGGAGAAGATTGGGACAAGGTATTGCCACTGGATCTGTCATTGCTGTGTCCCAGATATCCAGCACTGCACAGCTGACAGGGACAGTGTTGTTTGTGAATTGGTTGTTTCTTCCTGACAGTTGGAATTGACTGGATGTTTTACAAATTCATCTGATTTGCAAGTAACTGAGGACATAGAAATGCTGTAAGCCAAGGAAATTTATTGAATGGGATGCTTAAGAATTGTGTCTCCCACACGTGTTTGTACATTGAGCAAACAAGAACTTACAGCACACTCTGACATACATTTCATGACACAATTCTATTGCTGTGTCCTGAAGAAACAACCCAAACATCCAAATTTCCTCAGTGCTGTTGTGATGTTGTGTCATGGATTAAAGGCATAAAGCTCAGTCTCTACATCCAAATGAACATTAAGCACATTTTCTGCAGAGCCCTGCAGACTATCTGTGGAAAGAAATGAGAGTCACAGCAGGCAGTGCCCTGCACAACTTTCTTCCCTCCCATCACCCTCATTCTTCCCCCTCACTCCCGATCTTGTCTGGTGCCTTCCAAGGTCACTGAATAAGGAAAGTGGTCCTGTAGCAGGGGAAAAAGGGAATTGAACCATCACAGAAACCCTGAGAATGCCGAGTCAACACTTGGGGCAGGGCAGGGAATTGCAGCAGAGTTGTGGGTGAACCATTATGCAGGCAATTAAGGGAGTAATTGGGTTAACTGCCCATAATTGGGATAACTGCCCAAAGGACTGGGGATAGTCAGCCGGTGCTCCAGTCTCCCCAGGAATTCCTCCACAGAGGGAAGGTAATGACTCTTCAGCTGAGAAAGATCCTTCCTTGCTCTGTATTGTCCAGATAATCTTTTCGTGGTGAATATGGGCCTGAATCCTGGAAGTTCTCAAACAGCTTTTTGTGTTTTACAGGAACCACGACATTGAATTCACGTGCCAGGTAAGGCCCAGGCTGTCCCCTGACACGGCTGGGGAAGGGTTCAAGCAAATAAAGGCAAAGCAGTTGAAATGAAGGAGGCTGGTCTTTGTTAGTCAATGCTTCCTGCTTGTAAAAACATTCAGAGCCTGAAAGCTACTGCCAGGCAGGCATTTGCAAATGTGATAATACTGAAAGGAAACTAAAGAAATTGGATTATTCCAGTATGAGAGTCAAATTTTGGAAAAGTCTCTCCTGCTGTTCCAATAATGGTTTCACTGGAAAATGACTTGCACAGGTACCTGTATTTTTACAATGTGTTTTTTGCAAAGGCTTTCTCACTCCCTGTGGCTGAGCAGCAGGTGCTGCATCTTTGAAGGAATTCAGTGTGAATAGGGCAGAAATACTGTCCAGGGTTCACTGAACAAAATGCCAATGAATCCTGGCAGCATCTCCTGGTGGTCATCTGAGGTTTATTGGCAGCCCACTCAGAAACACAACAAACCACCATAAACTGCTGGGAGTTGTAGCATCAGCTGTTAATCCCTGAGAGAGGATTGGTTTGAATACTCCTTTTAAATGTTGAATTTATGGATTTGAATATATGCTTCATGTATCACTCTATCTCACTTTGTACATGCCCCACATATAAAAGACTTTGGAAGTTTTCTGGATAGACTTTGATCTATTTTTGTTCTTATTTGCCTTGTGCTAAGGATGTTTTTCATAGCAGAGCTGTGTAATTAATGAAGAAACCACATTACTAATCTACCAGGCAAAATTCTTAATCAAGATGTCTCCCCTTTCCTCCCTTCTTTGCTTAGACTGAAGATATTGAAGAATTAATTCCCAAAGGACTGTCTGAGGCAACAAAGCAGCAGATTCGTTATCTCCTCCAGGTAAGGGAGCTTGGCAGCCTGTAGGAGCTGGCTCACACACAGGAGGGACTTGGTACATAACACCCTTCACTCTGTATTCCCTCATCCCACTGTTTCTGGAGTGAGGGGGGTGGAATGGTGGCTTCAGAGGAAGTGTCACATGGACCCACAGTCCACTTGTGTGTTTTAAACTGAGCTCTACTGGGGCTTTCCTGCAGTTTCACTGGAAGCTGTCTTGGCTTTTGACCAGTGACAGGAGAACAGACTTTCATCTTTCTGTGTTGTGTATTAAGACTTCAAAAGCCAAACACAAATAGGAGGTGCTAAAAACCCAAAAGCAGAGCCTGAATCCCACCTGCTCTCAGCCCAACCCCATGGCTGGGCATGGAGGAGGGAGGGAGGGAGCTGAAGAACCAGCCCAAGAGGACAAAACCCTTTACACCCGAACCACAACAGGAATGGTTCCATTTGCTGTTGGATGCCAAAAGCACAGCTCAGCACTCAGAGCTGCCTTTGCCAGGCAGGTGTGTCCTGATCTGGGCTCCCTCACGTAGGGGGAGGGTGATCCTACCTGGGAGCTGCACCTTGGAATCACTTCCTGGTAAAAAAAAAATGCACTGAAATGAAGCTGAGAAGGAGCAGCCTGGTCTGAGCGTGCAGCTGCCCTGCTCTGACCTCCCCCCCATCCCTTCCAACTGGAATTATTCTGTGCTTCTCTTACAAGGAAGATGGACATCAACCCCCATGGACATTCCACCAGCATGAGGACATTCCATGGCCTCACGCTGGCACACTGTCCTGGGAGGCTGGTTCAGCTCCAGGTGAAAAAGCTGGAACAGGCATTTCCTGTTGTCTCTGTGTCCAGCTGGTTTTACATCCTCCCAGCTGTGATTATAAAATGCAGCCAGAATGGATTTTGGGGAACCAGGTGTTGTCAGGATCCACCCAGGGTGCTCTCAGACCCCGTGGCCACCAGGACAGAGCTGGGAGGGAAGGGTTTGCACAGCCCAGGATCCCGAGCTGGGAATGCCCAGAGGCTCCTCCAAGGACACAGAGGATTCCACTGGAGAAGCACATGGCACCTCTGGGATTTAGCAACCTCTACACTAAGCAGTTGCTGAGTGGGGTTTTACTTACGTTTTTATAGTCTAAATTTCACCATTTGACTCAATTCCTTCTTTCAAACTACTCTATAGTGTATTACACAATAAAACCAACAAAACCACAAGGCAAAAGTGAAATTCCAATTTAATTACAAAACAAAAAAAAAGGTGAGTTACACTAGGAGTGAAGTCTCAGTCACATCATGGCATCAGTGGGGATAAAAAACTGGGCAAGGGCCAATCCCCAGAGAGCATGAGAGCTCCAAGTTAAGGGAACACACAGGAGGGTTTCACTTTTATCTGGACAGGAAAAAAACACAGATTTTGCACAGAATATTCAACCCTTCCAGGAGCATTACAACTTGAGGAGTTATTTTGTGTGTCCTTTCAAAGTCTATTTTTCTTCCTTTAGATGTTATAAATGTATCATGAAATGCAACAATTTATATTTTCACCTGAATCAATACACAGCTATTAAAGGCATTAAAATTAACACTCCAAAGGAGAACAGTGTTGGGCTGTGGTCACTTATAGTTTTCTCTTTCATCCAGGTGATTCCTTTCATCTTTAGGATCTTTTTCCTTTTAAAGGGAGGAGTTGCCTGTATGAGCTTTTTTAATTTGAATTTTTAAAAATGTTAATTAAATTCCCTCATCCTTGAGCCCAAAGCTTTGCCAGATCTCAAACATGACTCATTCCTCTATGCCTTTTCAGGCAGGGCAGTAATTTTTAAAAATCAGTGTAAGCACAAAGCTTTTATAGCTCAAATAATAATTGTACAAAATATTAACACATTTATTTTTCCCTTTATATGTGTACAAAGGCAGTTCCTTACCCTGTTCTTCCTTCCATTTTAATGTTGTCCTGTGTTACAAGGCAGAAATTGAACACTGGCGTTTGCAGAACAAAGTGCAATGAAAACGTTTCCAGTAGAAACTGTGGGCACTTCAAAGGAAGTGCAATGATTTTAGAAGTTATTGTCACCTGTAAAGCAGTTTCTGTTCTACCTCTGGTCAGGCATATTGTAAACAAAGCTGCCTAATTAATCCCAATTATCCTTTTCATTTGTCTCCTCCCAGATGAGAGCGACATCGGACAAATCCCTGAGACTGGTGCTTTCCACCTTCAAGAACCTGCGGGAGGAGCTCTGCCATTTGCAGGATGACCTGGGGGTGAGTCCTGTTCCTCATCCAGCTGCTCCCAGCTGGCAGCAGGAGTCCAGGGCTAGCATTCCAGGCTGTGGCTGTGCTGGTGGCAGTGGCTGCTCCGTCAGTGCCTCAGGGGGCTGGATGGACACGGGTGGCTTTGGCAGCTCCACAGGTTCTCTGGGCTGGATGGACACGGGTGGCTTTGGCAGCTCCACAGGTTCTCTGGGCTGGATGGACACGGGTGGCTTTGGCAGCTCCACAGGTTCTCTGGGCTGGATGGACACGGGTGGCTTTGGCAGCTCCACAGGTTCTCTGGGCTGGATGGACACGGGTGGCTTTGGCAGCTCCACAGGTTCTCTGGGCTGGTTGGACACGGGTGGCTTTGGCAGCTCCACAGGTTCTCTGGGCTGGATGGACACGGGTGGCTTTGGCAGCTCCACAGGTTCTCTGGGCTGGATGGACACGGGTGGCTTTGGCAGCTCCACAGGTTCTCTGGCCTTCAGCCAGCCCTGTGGCTGTGGTGTAGGCAGCAGACAATTCCTCTTGTTCCCCACACCAGCCCAAGTGCTCGGCACCGCTGGGATTGTCACAGCATTGTCCTGGAAAATGCAAAGTTGAGGGAGAAGAGTTTGGACTTGAGCACAGAACAAGGAGTGTGTGCAGTGGGCTTAGTTTTGGGGTGTTTTTTGTTTGTTTGGGGTTTTTTATTGGCTTCTATTTAAATAGTTTCTGGGGCAGACTGGAAGGGCAGTGTCCAGTGCTCACCACCCAACACAAAGCCACAGTGTGCTATGTACCTAAGCCCCAGACTTTCAATAAAGTTGAGCATTCTCTCAGTTCTAAAACATCCCTATATTAATGACTGTGTTGCACTTTATGGGAAGCGTTTACTGAAAATTTTCAGCTTTTGACTGTAAACTTTTGACTTTTGTCCTGCAGAAGCTGGAAACTGACAATGTCTTGCTGAAGAAGGATTTGGCTTTTAAGGATTCCCAAGTGAAAGAATATGAAACAATGCTGGCTTCTCTGAGGGAGAACAATCGTCAGCAGCAGGTGACTCAAGAAACATTTCCAGTGTCATTCCAGGCAACCAAAATGGGGGCAATTTGCTGACTTGTGGGTACTCTGAGTAACTGCTGCCTGTGGTGTGAGTGATGCTGTTCCTCCCTGAGGAAGTCCATGTGCTCATTCCCCCTGTGCTTTCCAGCAAGGGCTCAGGGACAGCACTGCCAGATGCCGCTCCCTGGAGGAACAGCTCCTGTCCCTGCGGCTCAGCGAGGGCAACAAGGACTGCCAGCTGAAGGAGCTGGAGTATGGCAAGAGGGCCCTGGAGCAGGAGATCCAGAGCCTCAAGCTGCAGGTGAGGGCTCACCTGGCTGGGTGCAGTAGCTGAGTCCCAGACTCAGAGGGATCAGCGAGGAAAACAAACAATGAAAACTCCCTTTGTAAAATAAAACTGGGTTCTTTGCTGCAGAGCTGCTCCAGCCCGACCCTGCAGACCACGACAGACGAGCTCTCCAGCCGCTACGTGGAGATGATCAACAACCTGAGGGAGGACAAGGACAGGGAGATCCGCAGCCTCAGGGTGAGGGGCTCTGCTGCCTGTGTGCAGGGACAGCTGCTCCTGCTCTTACAGCAGCAGAGATCTACCACAGGCACTTTCTGGGTGTCTTCTGCTTGTGCAGTTACTTTATTCATAGACACTGCTGATGGTTTAAAACTTTTAGATGTTCTTTATAGTAGAACATAAAACTGTGATTTTAAAAAAACCCAACCATTCTTTACATGAAGAAATTAGGGATCAACTTGATTAGTAGGCTGTCCTAAAAGGATATTTTGTGTGTCCTAATAAGGTAAGAAATTAACCAAAATATGCTTAATAGGAAACAAAAATAAATCTGAGTCACAGCTGTATTTAGGAAATGTCTCTCATGGAAATCAGTGGTAAAAGTCTCCAACTCTGGAAGCCAATTTAACTGGTCCAGTGTTGGTTTAGCTTGAGAATTCTAAAATCATTAAATTAATACAGGGTCAAATTCAGTCCAATTAGCACTTTCTGAATTTACCGTGCGGCTCAACTTCCTGACCTGAAAATCCCTGGGTCTCACTGTTGATGGTGTTAATGAAATGCCACCCCTGGAGCCCTGGGTGGGTGCTGAGGGGCCCTGCCCAGAGCCCCCCACACCTGAGAGCTCCTGCCTTGTTCTACAGTCCCAGCTGTGCCAGTTCCAGCAGGACATAACCAGGAGAGAGGGGAGCAACAGCGACTTGCAAATGAGGCTGCACGAACTGACATCGCTGCTGGAGGACAAAGAGGCTTTTATTAAACAACAGCAAGAGGTAAAATAATACAAGTTACTTCTCTTCTAAGGGTTTTTGTGTTTAAGCCTCCATGTACTGTGTAGGTGGAACCTTACCAGGAAGTCCCTTGTCCTCTCCTGGCTCAGAAAAGGGGGTTAGGATTTGTTCTAACTGAATGCTGTTCCTTTGCCAGCCAGCCTTCTGAAAGGGCAGATTTTCAGACTGTTGAGACAAATTTCTGCAAATATTTTGTTGTGGCTTTAGTGAACTGATACTTCAAAAAACATGACTTCATATCAATGTTTGCTTTTGGTTTTGTCAGGAGCTCTTCAGACTGAAGCATGAGAAGGTATCAGGCAGTCAGTCCCCTGGGGTGACAGCCATCATCACTAAAAAGTAATGTGTTATTCACCTTTTTTAAAAGCACATCCTTTGGGCTTTCCTTTGTTTAGGCTCTGTTTAGCAACCTGTTCAACTCTCTACAGGTACAGGAATCAGTATCCTATTCTGGGTCTGCTGTCTGATGACTACAAGGTCACATCACCTGTCAATAAATCACAAACGATTGTAATTGAGAGGACTGGAGAGATCTGGAAACACGTAAGTGTACCTGGAGATGGACTGTTCCCTCTGCAATCCTAAGTGTTCAATTTAACTTCAAAGCAAGTATTACCCACACTGAGAGCTCAGGGATGCCCTGTGGTAATTTAACTGCAAAAAGCGAAGTGACTGACTGCAGCCAGGGAACTGTCCTAGCTCTTAGAGCAGGCAGTAATTGGTGGGTGTGGTACAAATAAAACCTTTTGTTGTTTTCTCGGGCACGTAATTCCCCTGAACAAAAGCATCAGCGTTGCTCTAACACCGGCCCCAGGGTGTTGCTGTACTGGGCAGGTAGGCAGGGACTGTGTCCTGCTGTGCTCTCAGGTGAGGAGGGATTTGGGAGGGCTGTGCTCCTCTGCATTAGGAGCGTTAATGACTCCAAGCCATTACTAAAACATACAAAGCACCACATCCCTGAAACTCACCCTGAGCCAGGGCAGTGACGAGCCCAGGAATGCAGAAGAGTGCTGACATTTTAAGTAGTGATTCAGAGTAAAAATAGAAAACAGGGCTGCAGAAGCTATTTCTGTTATAGGCAGGGCTCACGGTGCCAAGGCTACAAGGTAAAGGCTGGAGAAATGCTAGAGTGGCCAAGCAGGGGTGCTGCTGGCTGCAGGCACAAGGTCACAGCAGCACCTGGACACAACCACGGGGGGGCACAGCCAGGGGACAGTTCTGTGACAGCCTGAGCAGATGCAAGTAACACACCTGGCATGTCCCTCAAGGGGACCTTGCCTGCAGCAGGATTAAAAAGGTAAAAAGCTCAGAGCACTGGGAAAGAGCAGAGTTTTAGTACTGATCCCTAAACCTCACCCAGGTACATTGCAACCTAGTGAAATGTCAAGCAAGGAAACATCAATAGAGAAATGAAAAAGTAAAGTGTTTTGTACAGAGGAAAGGCTCACTGGTCCCCTTGGACACTGTACAAGAGAGAACAAGTAGGTAATTAAATGAGATGCTTTATGGGAGGTAGTTCTGTTTCATAACAGAAACGGGTTTGTGTATTTCTTCTAACAAGCTGCCTGTTTCTTTTAGGAATGAGAGAAACCTCTGAGCCCTCAGAGCTGCTCCAAGGAGTTCACAAACCACTAAAACTGCTTTACTTTCTGCTCTTCTGCATCCAAGAAAAGGTTCAGTCTGATCGTGAAGAAGGCTGGGAAAACATTAAGGACTCACTTTTCCCTCGGAAGAGTGGGATGCTATCCCTCTGTGGACTTCAGCTGTTCTTGACTAACTCCTGTTCTTCAGCCAGTCCTGAGGCAATCTAGGAGACAAAAGGAAGATACCTGAAACCTTTTCCTCTTCATCCTTGTAGCCATGTTCTGTCTCTTCATGCTGAGAGTGGGAATGACCCCGATGTCAGTCCCACCCCTCCCACAGCTGCTTTCAGTGCAGAGTCACGGGCTGCATGGGAACTTCAGAAATACCTCACTGGGAACTGCTCCTTACCCTACACCTGCCTCTGTCTGGGAAGCTCGGACACAACGGACAAAACTTACATCAAACCCAGCTTCTGACCTGACAAATGCCAGGGACCCAGTTCAGTGAAGGGCTGGGCCAAGGCTCACTTTAGAGAATGCTTCTGATCTCAGAGGTGATGTATTTTCAGCCCCAAACCAGCTGTATTTATTTGCTGTGCTTTAAATTTTTAAGAACTTGGTATATTTTTATATAGAAGAATTTTGTGTGAAAATAACTCATGGACCAAATTTCCTTATCAGAGCAACCTGCCATTTACAATTTCCACTCTCTGAAGGACCACAGAAATTTTTTCAAACTGATTTGGAGTTCATGATTCAGTAGTTGTCTGAGCAACACAGCACAGGGAAAATTTGCAACACTGCAATCCAAAGGTGCTCTTTTATCGTGGGGTTCTTGCTTTGCTTTCCTGCTGCAGCCATGTATTTCTGTTCCCAGATACTACAGACCCTGGGCTATGTTTAATGGGGAAAGAATGCTGGAGGCTCCCTGTAACCATGAAATAAACCCAAGTCTAACTCTCTGCATCACTGTCTGTTTGTCTGTCCTGGAAACAATTTGTGTACAGCTGGGGGGGGGGGTGTAGGTGGTGTCTTGTTCCTCTCCATGAACCTTTACAAGTGAAGGACTGGGGCTGTCTCCCTTTTCTGGCTGCTGGTGCCAGAACTCCCTAAGATGATGCTGGATGTCCAGCTGGCCTTGTGCTCTTCAGGACTGGGCAAAGAGCTACAAGTAAAACCTGTTCCTGCTGCAGCTCTTTGCGTGTGTTCAGGCTGAGATGGGCCTGCAGTTTCACCAGCCTGGTCCCCACTTCAGCCTGGCTTTAATTAGTTAAATACCCTCATTTGAAGGCAGAGTGCCTTGCCCCTCTGCATTCAGTAATTATTCTAAAACAGATTCTAAAGCAGCCCCCTTTTCTGCAGAGCAGTGAATAAAAGGTACATCTGTACTCAGAGCTAACGTGCTCCTGCCATGGGACAGTGGCAGTGCAATAAATAATTTTAGTTACACTGTCAGCAAAAGACTTTTTATCTTTGGTGATCTTAAACATCAAAAGGACTAACAGCACCATGTCTGTTCAATGCCAGCAGAGTTACCTGTGCAGGTGTGTGGGTGCAGGTGCTCCCTGTGCTCCCACCAGGGCCGGGGGTTTCCCACAGCTCAGACGAAGCTACAAGAGCAGAAAAGGGAGTTATTAATGGCCACAGCTCCTGCTGGCTCATCCCAGCCATGGATTTCCTGAGCAGCCCCTCAGTGACACCAACCTGTGTTTCCTCCACTCCCTGGCACAGCACAGGGAACTCCTTAAGGAGGGACAGGGCTCAGACCAGGAGCTGCTGGGCGTGGTAAGATAATTCCATGGCAAAGGCCACCAACAGGCAAATGCTGTTTTCAAATCCAGCTGATCCATCCCAGTGGAAACACCATCCTGGGGCAGCCAGGAAAGCTGCAGCCTGCTTACAAAAAGCCCAGCTTGCTGCTCAGGCCAGCCAGCTCTCTGTCCTGGGGACAAGCACAGTTCCTCAAAGAATCTGAAGGTCACCAGACCCTGTAAATGCTGCAGAACTACACTTTGTACTCACAGAAAACACAAAGCAATTGTCAAAAAGCTGAATTAGACTAGTAGATAAAGCATATGGCCATTTAGTTATAGGCTGGTTTTGTTTTCAAACCATATGTATTTAAAAAGCAAATTTAGTATTTTTTACTATGAAGCACCTGTTACTGTGGGCTCAGCTGTCCCCTCTTGACTGTGGAACTGGAACTGATTTACCTAATGTGGTTTCTGCTGGAGTTTACAAAAAAACATTTTCTCATTTACTCAGCTCTGTAAATGCTGGTTAGAAGATTTTACTTTAGCTCATTTGCCACCTCAATTTTCAAGTATGTTCACCAAGACTTCTACATTTTTTCTAGGAACAAATTAGAAAAAAATCAGACACTACTTACTTTATATAATTACAACAACATACATTCTGCCCTGTCTTTATCTGCCAGAATGGGGAGTCTTGTTTTACACTGAAAAGGAGAAAACTGTCTTTGTTCTGACTGACCTTTCTGCAGTATTGAAGTTTCTCTGCCTCACCTGTAAAATAAAAGCCAGACAGCTCTGGCTGGGAAGTCCCTGACAACTCCAGCAGCCACCAGCCCACACCCAGTACCTCACCTTTACCTCCAGAGTCCTGCTGCAGCTCTTCCGTGTTTTCTCTCTAATTTATTGCCTTTAATTGTGGGCAGCTGAAACCTGAGGAAAGAAAAACATAGCTGATGATCAGGATGTGAATCACTTTTAACTGCACCCGTCAGCCCAATAAAAACACACCAAACAGATCTGACATTTCAGAGCAAGCCCTGCACACCTTTGTGAGGCTCTGCTTGCTCAAGCACCCCTGACCTGTCACAGCTCTCAAATATTTACTGGGAGAGGGCACTGAGAAGAATTTGGGAACTGTCCCTCAAACTGCTGAAGACTCAGGTGGCATTTTATCCTTCCATTTCAGAAGATTTAACACACCACTTCCTAGTAAAATCTTATGTCAAGAACAGCAACCTACCTCCTGCTTTGATACAGAACAATTAATTACCTGATTATTTGGTCCATCTGTGGGGTGGAAAAATGAGGCAGCACAGCCATGGGCAGAGTCAGGGATCACCTTCAGGGATCATCCTTCAGTCCATGTATTCAACATAACATTCAGGAACAAAGCACTGACATTGTCAGAAATCCACAGCCTTAAATCACTAAGATTTTTTTTCCCTTCTGACTGCTGGGCATGCAAGGAAAAGCAGTAACAAAACCCAGATGAATTAATTCCTGTCTGCTTAATTTCTGTTCTTTGTGCAAAACCTACGAGTTCAGTGGCTCAAAGCCCATTGGAAATCCTCAGTGAAGGGTTCATTTAATAGCACATGTTCTTCTTCAGCTTTTTAATCTGTTACTGATGTTGCAATTCAAACATTCTAAAAAGAGAGGGAATTTAGGATAGCAGTGCTTTTAGCATTTCATTCAGCAAGCTGTTATTACACAGGTAAAAAGACAAAAACCTACCTGGTTCTTCCTAAAGTATGTGAGAAGTTTTTTGTTCTCTTAAAGGAAAAAAAAATTTCAAAGCAATGTCAGTATCAGATTTGACAATTATTTTAGAAATAAGCAAAACAAACACAAATACATTACCTGTGGGTCTAAAGGGTTAAATCAAACCCAATGTTCTCTCCTCAACATTCTGATAAATAGACCTGCAGTAACCTGTTTACTTGAAATGTGATTAGATATTAATTAGTGAATAATGCAATTAAAAATATCAGGTGAATTTACAGAATGGCACTTTCCTAAACACCAAAAATGAAAAGGAAACTCCAAAAAATCTGGAGTGCAAGAGATGCGTTTTATTGTATGCCCGTTACGATGAGTAACACATTTAGAAATAATAATCCCACAGAACAGTGACAATCTTATTTTACAGCGTGTACATCATTTTTTACAGCCACATAGAACACTTATTTGTCTAAGAGATTTCCCAAATTTTAACTTTCTGAAGTTTAGAAATATAAAAAAAATTTATTCTCAAGGAACTGATTCTCATCTGGTGCAAAAACAAAATATGAACATTATCTGGAACACAAAGCCACAATATAGCATGAAGTTACAATTTCTCATGTGAACAGCTGTGTGCAAACATGAAGCAACTAAAAAAAGTAAAAAATACACATTATATGCATAACATTTATGACCAGGTTTTTCATTAAATAGCCCTAGACCAGCTCGTTATATAAGCGCCATTGGATTTGCAGCATGCTAACACAAAGCATTTTTAAAGGGATGCATATTTTAAATGTATACACTGTAAACTCAAGATCCACCTCCAAACTCTAGTGGCAGCAGGTTTTTCTGGTTAAATACTGCATATATACTTTCTTACAGGTTGAAAATGCATGTTTATAGCATGGTATAGATCTTTTTTTAAAAGAATCGATTAAAAGGTGCAATTTTACATCTATATGGAAAATTTCATATTAGGAGGTAGGACAGCAACTGTCATACCTGTTAAGAACACTGCCCTAAAGAACCTCTAAGTACTTTGAATTTTAATTATAAAACCCCTACAGTTTTCAACTGTTTTTAATATTCTTTTTAGAGAAGACTTTAAAGTAGCGAGGAAAAAAAATTTAGTGTTGAGTCACAACACTATGAGCTGCATCCATTTTTATCCTTTAAAAAAAAAAAGTCAAATTCAAAGTTAATTTTGTTATATGTGCCATACTGAACAACATTCAACTGTAGTTTCAGATAAAAAAAGGGAAATTATATACATATACATCTTTAACCCTAGCACCAGAACACCACCTCTGAGACCATAACATAATGTTCTATTTTAAACATCATATCCTGCAATAAAATAGGTTAGCAGCTTTGAAAACCAGTAAAAAAATGCTTCTTGGACCTAAACTAATAAAGGAAACCAAAAAGTTTCCCTATGAAATGTTTAAAAACAAAACCAAACCAAACTGAACAAGGGACACCCCCCCCCCAAATTTCGCCAGTTCTGGAATTCAGTTTCTAGGCACAATTGAAAACGTTGTGATGAAGTGTCTGACTAAAACTCCCCGTTCCAAACTGCTCAAGAAGTGAAGAGGGGGCTCCTTTGCAAACCCTCTGTAGCTCACCTCACCAGGGATCTGCTTCCATACTGGAGACACACGTTGGGACTGACAGAATGGGTCACACAACCAGCTCTGCCCTGTCCTCTAGACTCAGCAATGGCAAATACCGTTCACTTGGAGACATTCATCCATCCTTCTGCAAATTTAAGACATTCATCCATCCTCTGCATTCTCTAGTGCTCTTTAGGTTCTGATCAGCAACAATCATAGGGCTATGAGATCCCCTGCCAACCCTAATACTTTTTAAGACTTTTAATACAAAGAATGTAAAGTTATGGTTTAATATCAAGCTTTGAAACCAGGAGAAACAGTTCGTGAGATTTATTTTTTTCCCCAATTAGCATACCACAGTTTCTACATCGCTTCCTGCTGGAGCTCACCTATCACATTATGGCCTCTTTGTGGTGCCTCATTATGTGCTGATTTTTCTCGGAGGGCCTGCGGAAGCCCTTTTTGCAGAACTCACACCTGTGGGGGTAGTCTTTGGTGTGGATGGAGATGACGTGGCGCTTAAAGCCCGACGCGTCCGTGGTGCTGTACTCACAGTACTGGCACTGGTACACCTTCCTGCCACTGTGGGTCTTCATGTGCTTCTTCAGTTCGTTCTGCTGCCTGAAGCCCCTTTTACACCTTTTGCATTTAAAAGGCAGGTCCTTGGTGTGAACGGAGAGGATGTGCCCACTGAGCACAAAAGGGTCGGAGGTTTTGAAGTCACAGTGCCTACACTGGTGGATCTTTTTCCCTTTATGGGTCTCGCTATGTTTTTTGAGCTCCGAGGGCCGGTGGAAGCCTTTCTCACACACCTCACACTTGTGGGGAAAATCCTTGGTGTGCACTGAAATGATGTGTCGCTTCAGGTCGCTGGAGTTGGTGCTCTTGTGGTCACAGTGGGGACACTGGTGAGTCTTATGCCCTTGGAAGAGCTCGGTGTGCTGCTGCAGCTCCTTCTCGTCGGCGAAGGCCTGGGGACAGTGCTCACATTTAAAGGGCAGGTCGGTGCCGTGTTTGGTTTTGATGTGAGTTTTCAGGTTGGACTGGTCAGCACACCTGAACACGCAGTGCTGACACTGGTATGGCTTTTCCCCCGTGTGGGTCCTCATGTGCTTTTTCAGCTCCGAGGGGTGGCGGAAGCCCTTCCCGCACTCCACGCACACATGAGGGAAGTTCTTGCTATGGACTGCCAGCAGGTGCCTGTTGAGCAGCCCCTGCTCTGCAGTCTCATAGTCACAATATTTGCACTTGTGGAGCTTGGGCTCCTTGTCCCTCAGGATGAGTTTATTGGAACTCAACGGGCTCGCCTCTCTGTATCTTCTCGTGTACTCTGTAAACTCGTGCGTTTTATCAACTTTATTTATAAGTTTATGGCTTTCCAGATGATTGTGGAAACTTACTTTTTTGTTAGTTGTAAAGTCACAGTCTGTACACTGGTATTTCTTCTTGATCATATGATCGGGATGGTTCTTCATATGCCTTTTCAAGAATCCTCTGGATTTAAATTTTTTCCCACAAATATGACAAGGGTAAACTGTTAAGGGCTGTCCATCAGGACCTATTATAACAGCTGTTTTTGAACAAACAAAAACAAGTTATGAAAGAAACACATTTACTGATTAAGAAGTTTTAAATCAGCCAAGTGCTGTTCAGATTCATGCACTTACACTTGCAGCAGAGAGAGAGTGGCTCAGTAGTTTAAAAACAACCAATCCACAGCACCTATAGTTTATATAGTTCTGTTTTAGAAACTGCTCAAACAGATCAGGAATATCACATGTGCACTGAATATAGCCATGGGTACTTTTTAATAGCTTGCAACATTCCAATGAATTGCATCAGCCCTGGGTGTACTGACTCTGAATAGCAAAATATGACATTTTCTAGGCACAGAACTGGAGGGGGGAAGGACACAGGAAATACGCAAATCATCATTTATAGCTTTTAATTCTGCATCAGCTTAAAAAAGAGAAAAGGAATAGGACAGGAGTAAGTGGCACTCCGTGACAATACCGTAACCATCCAGTGTTTACCTGTTTGCCATTGCCTGGCCTCTCCTCTCCTCCTTTTCTTGGTTTTTTGTTTGAGCACTCTATTAGTGCTAATGCTATCACAAATCTGCAGGTACTGTGTTGCATTACCGTTTTTGTTTTCTAATCGTGTATCCAAGTTATTTCCTAGAAACAAAAATTAGACACCATAAAAAACCTTAAACAACTTGTTTCTTTGGGACTGACGACTGGAATTGCACAGCAGCATTATCTACTTTTTAAAAACAAGCACTGCCCATTTCTCTATCACAATATCCATTAAAAAGAAGTGTGCTAATGGGAACCACTATCTATCTTTCCTGGCAAAAGTCAAGGGTATGATTGTTTAAACACTGATTCATTTCTAATTATATTCCTTGATTTTTATTTAATTTGTTTTCACTTCTTAACAACTGCATTATCTCTTTTCTGTCTGCAAAACTACATTAAAAACTTGGCAGTGCCTCCCAACTTCCCCACCCCCTCCAAAGGTCTACAGACATCTAGAACTGTTTTCATTCAGAACAGCAGAGAAAGACTGTGGAGTCCTTCAATATCTAATTTATAGCTTATTCTTTGCATCTCTGATTAGGAGCACTAACACAGAAATATCTGTTTTTTCAAAGACAGTTTTAGTTTTAATGCTGTTAAAAGTTCTCACCTGCCGCTTGACCATCTTCGTATCTTCGGGGAAGCCTTCTTTCATCTCCTGCAGAAAATGGTATTTTAGTCAATATAAAATAATATTCTTTTTAAAGATGCTGCTTTTGAAAGCCTGATAATGAGAGAAAACTAACTTAGCTAATAAGTCACAGGTTAACACCATCCAAGTGGAGATGTGCAGCTTGGTGTTGTGTAATCATGAGCCTCAGGAACCAAAATCCCATCTCTGGGAGGAGTTAATATCCACCCCATCTGTGTCTGCATGCTTACCCTGCTGGCTCTCCTGCTTTCCATTATTAATATGCTTGTTTCTGCAAACTTTTAACCTCATCTATCCCCTCAGATAGCAATGCAGAGGTTATCTGAAATGCACATTTTGCTCCTGAGATGGAAGCACGTTATCTGTCTGGAGAGAAGGAGGCAGATAAGAGGACTTGGCCCTTATCAGCCTCTCAGCACAATGGAGTTTTGGAGATTCACAAGGAATACCTCAGGAGCACATTCCTCACTTTGCACTGGAAGTATCTGCACCTGTGCCAAAGCTCTGTGGTTCCAAAGCACTTTACCAGCCCAACTGTTGGGCTCTCTTTGCCAGACCAAGGAATTTTCGCTAGCTTGCTTAATTAATTATAACAGAAACTATGGATAACTTGATACCCTCTTAACAAACATTTAACACACCAAAATCCAAGGAAATTATACAAAACAATAGACAGAACTCACAATATCCTAAGACACTTCCACTATTTGAAAACAAATCACTTTTTTGTTTCTCACCTGAAGGACTAACAGGCTTAAAACACGTCTATAAACTGAAATTATTAGGAACACATTTATTCCTACTATTCCCTTTTTACAGTCTTTCCCCCTTCCACCTCCTAATGTAAAATACTTAAGGCTGTTCTTGTTTAAGATCTTCAACATTTTAAGCATCAAACCCCACATACTCTGTACATCTGAGCTGGGATCTGAAACAAAGTCAAACTTCTCCTAACAAGCTTTCCTTTCTACTCCATGAAACCCCCCACACAGCAATCGCTGCATGGCAGAGAGCAGAAGCTGTTTCCAAACCCCAACAACAAGGTGAGGTCATCCCAGAGATGCTGGCAGCTGGATGAGGGAGGAAATAATGGCAGGGATTTTCAGGGAAGAAGCACAGGTTCCTACCGTAAGCAGCAGCCCAAGCAACGGGGACAAACGTTTTATTCACGCCAGAGTCCTCAAGCTGGGTGTCTGGAAGGGATGTGGCTTCTTCTTCCCCTACAATAACTTCCATATAAACTTCATCTGCTATTTCAGCACAGCCTGGGTGAAGGGAGGAGAATAAATCTTTAATTTTATTCTGTCTTTCCAAACCTTTCCTTCATTTAATTTGCTCTCGCTCTGATTGATACCCATTATAAATTAATTTTCTTCCTTTGGCATTTAGGGGATCATTGCTTATTCAGATATTCCTTAAAGAGAGAAAACACGTATCAATAAATACTAATCCAAAACAAATGCCCACAAAATTTCCAACAGACAAACTCATGAACTTGCAACTGATGACATTTGCCACTTTTTCAGAAAGCTGCTTAATTCACAGTAGGAAAATAGAAAAATAAGAAGTGTGACTAACCTCATTAACGTCATCCATGGATATGTTAAATTTAATATAAATAATTAAATGATTGCACACAGTATGCACAAAGTGCATTATCTACAACACTTTTAAATAATTATAGCCTGCTTTTTATTTTTAGGGAAGATGAGCTTAGCTTTCTACTACTTCAAGCTGAAGAATCCTTCAGAAAATAACTAAAAATGTCCTTGAGAATGATGGTTATATGGGTGTACAAACAGCATGAGAAACAAAAATGTTTCTTATTATGCTTACTAATATCTTCATCTTCCTGAGAAGAGTCCTTAACCGCCATGTAAACCATTTTTTCTCGCTGCATTCTCCCAACACCTCCTTGTTCAATGACTCCAGCTACAGAATGGCCATTGTGGAAGTCACTCTCGGTGACAATTTCTGTCCCACCTCAAACAAAAAGAAGTTACACACATTAAGTCAATGTGAACAAAGCCACTGGTAAGATTCATTTCAGATCCAAGTATTTTTTTGACTTGCTGGGACCACCTCCCTGAGAGCAGCTCAGAGAACAGCCCTGCTGAGAATTACTTCTCAGCCATCAGAGATTTTGGTTGTCCCTGCTGCTGCACGAGCAGTCTGTCCCTTCTGTCCCTGGACACTGAGATCCCGTCCCCAGAGGAACAAACAGAATTTGGGAACAGGGCCTGGGAATGATCCAGAGGTTTCAGCTCCAAGAACAGCCAAGAGGGGGATTCTGCTTTTTCAGGAACAGACACAGGTGAGTTGTGCATGCCTTCAGAGCATGGGCACTGCTGGTCTATCCATGGGGAAAGGGAACTGCAGAGAATTCTGAGCCCTTTGGTTCACCTGCAGCCCCAGAATTCCTCCCCTCTCTCTGCAAAGGCCCCCAAATGCTCCCACCAACAAAAGGGATCCAGTCCAGAAGCCTCTGCTGTGCTGACACACTTGTGTCTTGCAAAGTCAGAGAAAAGCAGCAGCTGAAAAAACAGCTGCAGACACACAACCACTTCTACATTTGAGCTTTGGCTGCCTGAAAATAGCCCTGCTAATCAAAAAAGAACTTGAGACTAATCCACACCCAGCATTTACTGCATCTGGGCAGCCTCCACAAATGTCACATTCTACAAAACACTCCAGTCACTGGATTACGTGGAATGAAGAACAAAGAGAAAGACCCTGAAACACTTCACACTACTGAAAGAATAAATAGGATTTCAAGGTACCTATTTCAACATCATCTTCAGCTTCAGCTTTGAATATATAGACTTTGATAACTTCTGAACCAAAGCCATCATCTTTAGCAACATCATCATTTGCCACCTCAGTACTGATCTTCAAGGGAGTGCTTCCTATATGGTCCAATTTCTCTCCAACATCATCCACTGCAAAGAGAAGAGAATAAAAATGAGGTTCAAACACATTTTTAGAAGCCAAAGTAATCAGCAGCATGATTTTCTCCACTATTCTCCCCATGCACAGGAAAGATTTGTATTCATAAGTGGCCTTTAAAAGCAGCTCATCTCAAGAAACTTAAGATATTCCAGAAGTTCAGTATTTTATTGCAACTCAGGAAACACAGCAGGAATTACAGAATAAAGGACACAAGAGGGAGCTTGTCATCAAAGGGAATGAGGTAACTGGTTATGGATGAAACTATTACTCTTAGAAGGCAAAAATTTATCAATAATTCATATTAAATATCTATACAAAAGCATTAAAAATTAACTCAGAATTGCCTGTTAGAGTCTAAGAGTTCTCAAAAGTTTCACTTTGATGCATAGTGACTAAAATTTAGTGGCTGAAACTCTTGAGGAGTGTGATGATTGGAGCATATTCCCAGCTAAAGAACGGTGCATCAAGAATCTGACTGTGTCTTCTTCCTCAAAGAAATTATGAATTTATCCACTTTATCACTTGAAAACATATACATTAATGAAGATTAATGTATGATATACAGCTGATTAGAAGATGCACTGACAATAAATCCAAATACAACTATGAGAGATTGACTTCTCATTCTTTACACAACTCACTTGCTGATTATTTGGTTTACACATTCAAAATGCTCATTTAATTTCTAAGAAGAAAAATACATCCAAACTATTAAAAGCAACATATTTTGGTAAAAAGGGCATTCACAGAGATGACCATAGATACACCTCAAATTGCCAACCCAGAGGGCACTGAACTCAGCATCTCTCTGACACATGTACTGACACACTTCTCACTGAGGATAAATTTAGCTCCTGTGCAGATGGTCAACACAAACCTGTGCAGTGCTGAACACCCACTGAAGTCCTCTGAACAGAGGAGAATCCCACAAAACGTAGACAAAATCTGAATGAAATACATTCCAGGGAAACAGCATCTTACTGCACACGTAACATTAAAGTATGTGTGCACAAAGCAAAGAAAAACTCCTGAGGATGAACACTGAGGTGACAGCAGGGCTTCCTGACTCCATGGGGATGCTGAGGCCCTGATCCCTGGGAAAAGCTGCCTTACCTGGGATGGCTGCAGTGGTCCCCAGTCCCCTCCCAGTTTCCTGCTCCCAGGGCACTGGTGGCTGCTCCCAAGAGCTGCTTTAACCCCCTTGGGCACTGGGCTAAGCTGGAGTCGCTTGAAGCCTTTAATGCTCGGGGCAGCCACTGGAGGTGGGAAGGAGAAGGTGCCTCTCCTGCAGCAGGGGAGTGGAATCCACCCCAGCAATCCCAAACGAAGCTCTTCCCACAGACACCTACCCAGCCCACAGCACTGGGAAACCTCATTTCTATTCACAAATCTCGGACTGCACCAGGTGAGTACAGAAGTAACTGAGGACAGAACCAGGTAAAATGTTGGGAAGTACAAGTAAATATTTGGTTTTGTTTTAGAACGTCTGTGAAGTCTACACTTCGATGAAAATTAATATTCTGAGTTGGAAAGGACCCACAAGGATCATCAAGTCCAACTCTTAAGTGAATGATCCATATGGGGACTGATCCCAAAACCTTGCTGTTATCAGCACCAGGCTCTATAACCTGAAACATCTATGGAAAACATTTAAAAAATGCTGGTTTAGCTGTTTGGTGGAGTTTGGGTTTTTTTTGGTAACTAACGGATTAATTCCATTGCTGAAAAAGTATCAAACGTGGATCAGGAAAAATAAATTTCCTCAGGAAGAGAGTTTTTGCTTTTTTAATTAAAAAACTCTCTAAACATCTACTGAAATCAATGCCAGGAACATCAACACCTTCATGAGTGAGAGTCTGCCACGCGCTGCCTGATGTTTGTGTGACCTGGCAGGACACTGGGAACCCTCAGAGCACAAACACTGAGAGAGCCACAACAGAGAACCTGCAATATTCCTCTGCCACTCGACTTTCCCAGCACCAGGTCATTAAACCCTTTTCTATCCCCTGTGGGAGTGTTACTGCACCTGCTAATTGACATTTTTTAAGCTGCCAGAATGGGGTTGTCAGAAGACAGAAAAGTGGAGATGCCGAAATTCTCTTATCTTGGGATAAGTATTTCCATACATTTACTAACCATGAATTTATTAAATACTTTTTTTTTTCTTTTCTGCAAGGCTTTTAAAATTTATCAAAGTTTCTTATGCATGTTCTGGAAAATGATAAATATAAGTTTAATTTAATACAATGACCATTCCCACTGCATGTGTGAGTGTTGGAAGGACTGGAGGTAATCCCCAGTAAGAGAAGGGATTATATACCCAGCACTATGACTGCCAGAAATAATATTTCAAAGCTCACAAACCCTGCCAATTTAGAATTGAGAGGTGGTAATAAAGTTCTTTTCAAATCTGCAACTCAAGCAACACCATTTTTTTCTAAACTCACATATTTTATAAATATAACACATTACCAGTTTAACAGAAATAAGTTTTTCTGTCCTGGGAAGTTACTCAACAACAGCAACTTCCTGCTGAACAGGGGAGTTACCACATGTGTGATGGGAAGTTTTCTTTATGGAAGAATTCCCAACTATTTAACTAATATTATATTCAATATCCTTCAAAAATAGAGAGTCCTGTTTTAGAGGGGCAAACTTAGAACAGTACTTTTAACATTTGTGGTTACTTCTACACCATTAACCATTCTGTGTATTCTCCAAAAAAATCAGTCTGTACAATTTAAGCTAAAAAAATGGAAACCTATTAGGAAGTTTGTGCATCCAGGGCCTCTGGGATCACTTTTCTAAAACAGCAAATGTGTAATATAGCAAAATTTGGAAAATATCATCTGGCCTGAGAAAATGACATCAATATAGACTATTTTCTCTAAGATGTTGCTTTTTCTTTCAAATACAACAAAATACACTGAGTTGGCAATTGCTTTTGCTTAAAGTCCCATCTTATCTGAAGTAAATCTCATGGCTTCCATCTACCTTTTAATCAGATTTAGGTAAGAGAAAAACAACGCAGCAGGACAAGTAATCTTTGTCAGGTTCCAAAATACTATTGTTTTTTTAACAGCTCATGAAAATATTCTGTTGTCTAAGTAAGATGCCTTCCATCCCTGGTAACCCATCAGTGCTAAATTCTCTGCTGCTTTTCCCAGGGATAGCTCAGGGAACAGGGAACACTTGCTTCCTTTCTGTCAATGGAATATCAAAGTATCTTCCAGCTCTGACTCACCCACCAGAAGCACTACATGCTATTATCTGGTCCCTTAAAATAAAGTGCAAAAACACAACGGAGAACCTCCATAAATAGATGCTGAATCCTCCTGAGTGAACAAACTTTAAAGGAAAACTCAGCACACTCCCAGTGTTAGACTTACCTGGCTTGGCTGTTTTCAGGTGTGTGATGTCCAGATTCACCGTGGATTGCCAGCTCCCAATCCATGTGATGCCTCACATGCACTATGCTGGTGATGCCACAGCCACCAGAGGAGCAACACGAGGGCAAGGTAAGTCCCACAAGGCTTTGACAATTCTCCAGGTTTTTCTAATGTCTGATCTACTTAAGTCCCATAGGTTCAAATAGAGGAGTAGGAATCCTAAAATGTTTAGCAAATGAGGCAACAGTGTAAGACACTATAAAGGAGGTGTTGGTGGCACAGTACCTTACCCCCGGGCCAGCTCCAGTGTGGGTCAGTGGTGGCTTTGAGGTCACCAGAATAGTGCATGGGGCCGGCACGCGGAGCGGGGGCTGGCAACCCGCTGTGGGTCTGAATATCGCAAACCTGAAAAACAAAAGAGGGGAGGCTTCAGCTCCACTGCCCACTGCCCCTGCAGCACGGGATGTGCTGCTCACCAGCTCCATCTCACTCTGACAAGGGCTGGGGTCAGGGGCCCACCACAGCATTTGGGATTCAATTCCTTTTTATTGAGGTGTTTGGATGGCTTAAAGCAAAGAATCGTGAACACCCCGTGGTATTCGTGTTGTGAACGTAGCAAAAATAGATTTTTAAAGTCCTATGCTTATAAAGCTGGTTTGAAAAAGCTGAATTTATCTGCAGAGTGGCGATAATCTTCCAATGAAACTTTCCAATCACAAAATCATACAGAGATAGTCAAATAACTATCAAGACAAACTTAATATTGTCCATATGGTACTTACACTGAATATGTAATTACCAGAAGTGTATAAAGTATCTACATGGGAATGTCACCTCCAAATGGTGAAAAATCACCTTTCAGTAAAGTCCCTTCCAACCCAAGCTATTCTATGGTTCTGTCATTTAAGCTGTAACTCCTAACAAGCAGCAGGGAAATTAAAACTCCACAGTCAGTTCCATACCCTAAAATACCATATTTTGGTAGTTCCCACATGTGTTCAACAGAACAACTCATGGTACTCCCTAAGGGCATATCTGGCATTTTATGCAGTCTTCCCTTTTTAGATGCTAAATTTCATTAAAAGACAACTGAGTATTTTGAAATTCTTTAGAAGTATCACTGGTGTGATTTACATTATAAAAACAGTTCAACAGTCCTGTATATACACCCCAACTGAAATACTATAAAATTCACTTTCTACAATATTGACAGCATTTGACAATTGAATAGATTTAAGTAAATAAAAAGTTTTGACCTGCTTGACAAATTGAAGCCTTTATCTATTCTACACAACATGTTATCTCCATAAACAAAACAAATTCAAGGCTAATATTCGAAAAATAAAAAAAAAAATAAAAACTGCATAAGAACGATTCATTACCACTGACAAGAACACAACAGCAGACACTTTGTGGGGTCAGGCTGGCATCCCCTGCACAACACAGGTTCAACTTAGGAACTCAACAGAGCTCAAAGACCTTCATCAGTGATCCAGATGAGGGGATCAGCTTTGCAGGTGACACTGAGCTGGGCAAGTGCTGATCTGGAGGTGGGAATCTCTGCAGGGGAGCCTGGACAGGCTGGATCCTGGGCTGAGGCCATTTGTGGGGGCTCACAGGTGTCACATCCTGCCCTGGGGTCACAACAACCCCATGGAAAGCTCCAGGCTGGGGCAGAAGGGCTGGGAAGCTGGGAAAGGCCCTGGGGGTGCTGCTGACAGTGGCAGGACATAACCCAGGGGTGCCCAGGTGGGCAAGAGGCCAGTGGCACTGGCTTGGGTCAGGAATGGTGTCCAGGGACCAGGGCAGTGCTGTCCCCTGTGCTGGCACTGCTGGGGCACCTCCAGTGCTGGGGGCAGCTCGGGGACCCTCATGACCAGAGGGACAGAGAGGGACTGGAGTGAGTCCAGGGAAGGGAACGGAGCTGGGAAGGGGCTGAGGGAGCTGGGAAGGGGCTCAGCCTGGAGAAAAGGAGGCTCAGGGGGGACCTTGTGGCTCTGCACAGCTCCTGACAGGAGGGGACAGCTGGGGGGTCGGGCTCTGCTCTGAGGGAACAGGGACAGGAGGAGAGGGAACGGCCTCAGGCTGGGCCAGGGCAGGCTCAGGGTGGATACTGGGAAAAATTCCTTCAGGGGAAGGGCTGTGCAGCCCTGGCACAGCTGCCCAGGGCAGTGATGGAGTCCCCATCCCTGGAGGGATTTAAAAGCCATGTGGATGTGGCACTTGGGGACATGGTGAGTGGTGGCCTTGGCAGTGCTGGGAGAACAATTAAACTCAATAATCTTACAGCTCTTTCCCATCCTAAACGATTCTATGACTGCTTTAATTTACATAAATGATTACTTAAACTCCTAACTGAATAATGTAGCTTCCAACTGTGACTATTCAGGCATATCACTGTTATATATATATATATAAAAATTTAATTTGCTGAAAACTAGGTCTCAAAATGGCTTTGAAACATTGTGAAAGCCAAGCTTGAGGACACCTGACAAAACCATGAACGTGTCAGACACTCGTGGGGCCATCAGATAACTGAAAGCTTCAGATGTTCTGGCCTAAGTGCAGGATCATCAGCATCCATCACACTCATCTCTCTCAGAAAGAGTCCCAAAGATGACTGTACTTATAATGACAAGGGAAATAGCCAGTTACAGAATAAATTCACCCTAAGTACTCTGTCAGAAAGGAGGAATTTGTTCAGTGAAACAACTGGCTGTAAAAATGGTGTTCCTTTCATTACAAAAACACACAAGGTTTTCTTTGTTGCAGGTCTAATTTGCTTTATAGACTCATTTTTGAAGCTCCTTTTTCAAAAAACCCTCTTTTTGGCTTCTGTTAGTGACACAGTAATGATGGAAAGCTTTAAAAATCATTGCTGTTCATCCTGTACTGAATGAAAACAAATGTATTTTGCATAAGAGACATAAATGCTATAAGAGAGGGAAATCTTTATAATCACAGATCAGTGGTGTCCTCTGTCCTGAAATTTTTAATAAATGCAGCTTGTTGTGAACAGACTGACACTTTGACATACTTGGCATTGACTTTTTTTAACATATTGCTTCTGACTAAATAAAATCTGTTTTGACCTGCTCAACGTTTCAATAAGTGATTTGAAGAATTAAAAAAAATAATTACTTGGATTATATTTTATCAAATTTGTGTAGCAGCAACAACTGGTACCTTGGGTATAATGTCAGCACAGAAGAAACACAAAGTACCCAAGGTTCTTTCAGCAGCCAACCTCAGCTACTGTCAACAGGATCATATGGAGTTGGATGCTGTGTAGGAACTGGAATGTGTTAATGAGCCAATTCATTAATTAATAAACACAACACCTTATTTCCAAGTTCAGCCCAGAACAGCACAACAGACAATGAAATACCTATTGTAATTTTTAATACACTAAAAAAACCCACATTTTGTGGATATATTGAGAAAACTTTGAGTTAGAGATCTTAAAAAACCTATTTCTTGGTGGATTCTCCTGATTAATCCTAATATGTTATTTTTACATTAATCGACATAGCATTGTAATATACCTGTGGTGCTTTTTAGAAAAAAATTGTATATTCAAAATAAATTGAGTGTTTAACTTTCCAAGGTGTTTTTCTGAAATTTCCTGGAATATCTAGTTTCAGAAACACAAACATACACACCCACTCACTCAGCAGCATCAATGTCCTTCTCTTTCTTGTTGTATCAGTGATTTTCCATCAAAACCCCCAAATCCAGACACCAGGAATTAAGTGGGCACCAGCCTATCCCCTGAGCGTTCCAAGAGTCCAGTTACAGGAACTTCTCCCCACCAGAGCACTTCCAGCTCAGCTCCCTCCTGCTTCCATCTACCTCTGTGGACTTACAAGATATCATCAGGTAGTCTTCAGATGTGCTCTTGCCGTCGTCGTCGTCCTCGGTTTTGATGGTGACCGTGGAGCCAGGGACAGTCCCAGCTGCCTGGATGACAGCCTCCGAATCCGAGTTGGTCACCAGCACCTCTTCCGACACCATGGTGGGCGAGTCGGCCCCGGCCACGGAGTCCTGCACCACGTGCTCCAAGTGTCCCTCGGGGCCCGTGACAAGGTCTGCCACAAACACCTGGTCGGGAACTCGCACGGTTTCTGTGATCAGGTCAGAAGTCAGAACGTGGTCGCTGGTGTCCAAAGCCTCCTCAATGGCAACATCGGCCTCCAACACGGAGTCGGGAACGATGACGCCCTCGGTGACAACGTCCGTTTCCGTGATGATGTCGGGCCCCTGGACCACCTCAGCTGCCAAGCCATGATCGAGGGTTATCCCATCATCCGTGACCACGTCAGAAACCAGGACAGCTTCGGGCACTGACACAACGATGTGGTCTCCATCGATGTGAGCAGTGCCAGCCATTCCAGCCACTAGGGAACAACCATGAACCAGGAGAAAAATGTTACAGTTATTGCACCAGCAATGGTTTATCTAAGGAATGGAGTTATCACATAGGCAAGTTAAACACAGATGGAAAAATCTGTACTTCTCCACAGCCACATTTTGCATTTCACCCGATAAGCACTGTCCAAAGCAGCCTGTTCTGCACAAGCTAAGATAAACAAACCAAGACATAATGTGGAGTTTGTCCCAAACTTAGGATCTGTTAAAAACTAGAAGTTACTTTACAGTTCAGTCTCTGTTTTTTTAATTCCCAGTTAGAAAACACTTCCTTGCAGCAGCAATGTGAACCTTCACAGAATTCTTGCGTGACACTGGAAGTGTGGTAACAAACCATTTTTTAATTGCTGTTACAATAAAAGGACTCATCCTTTGGACAGCAAGGGCCTTGTTAAAAATAAATTATGCAATATTTACAGTAAAATTTCCAACAACTTGCCGCATCACAAGGAATGGCTGGAGGTAGAAACCTGGTTTTCATTACCAGACTGGACTGGCCAGTCATATTTGCAGACTACTTTTCCAGACATAACATAAAATGCACAGTGAACTATTTTAACACACAAACAGCAGTTTTAATTCTGAAAACACTCAATAAAATGGTTCTTATCAAAATTTTAAAAAAATAATTAACATTATTCAGTGTTGTAATTAAAATGCAAATATCTTGGTATAGACATGGTCCTTCCCAATACCTGAGACAATCATGTCCTGGATTTTACTCATTATTTTTAATAGTTAAAATGTTTACCAAAATCTTGCATGATCATAGTGTGAGGCATTTTGGATTCCTGTGTTTGCAATCCAAGACTTCCGCCACCTGGATCCATATTCAGTCAAATTCATTCACAAACAACTGCAAAAAAATAAAAACAAGAATTTATGTTTAACAGTGTTCTTGTGTTGATCAGCTTTACTGGATCAATGCGTTACATTGACAAACAAAGAGAAGTAGTTACCCAAAAATTCAAGAAAACCATAAGCAACAGTTCACACAATTCACTTTACTATTTTAGTTTGTATTTTTTGTCCTTAGCATAACAATAAATATTAGCAATTGTGCACAAAGCAGCCTCTGCTCTGCCTGCCTACAGACTCATTAACTAATTATCAAGGCTGGTGCTTCTGGATGTGTGGAGCTACAATTAAAAAAGTGGAGAATTTTACTGGGAGTATCAATTTTTCCAATTCTTTCAAAATTTGGATATATGAGACACTTCAAAACCAATTTTAATGTGTAAATTGAACTGGGGATGCCAGATCTCTTTGACAAGGTACAGCTACACAAAGTCACTCCCAGAGCAGGAGAAAGCATCTGTCATTTGACAGTGTTCCCGTAAAACACAAGAGAGAAGGGCAACATCAGCATTCCAGCATTGCTACCAAGCACTGAAGTGTGGGCATTTTGAATTATTTTGCAGTTTGCTGCAACTCAAAGGACGTTACACAAGTTCTCAGTGCAAAGTGACCCAACAGAATCCCCCACAGGATCAGAAAGAGCTCAAGGCTTTCACAGGTGAAAAATCTCAAGCCTAAAAACATCTCTGTTGTACAAGACTAAAACCTTGTAATTTTCTGCTCTCTCGTATCCAAGAATCAGAAAAAGTGACAGAATCCCAGAGCAAATAAGAAGTTTTAGAGTTGTGGGAGGTGAATGCAGTCAGAACTCAGAACTATGTGACCTGAGTGGGGCAGAGAGGGGCAGGGAGTACAAATCTTTCAAGGTAAGTCTCCAAAACATGCTGCTTTCCCCTTGTAGCACCAACCTTGGTTTTGCTCTCCTAGATCTCATTAAAGAAATGACTAGTAGCCCACCATAAGAATTTGTTAAATCCTATCATCTAAATCCAAACTATGAAGGAAACTCCAATTACCGTGAGGTAGAACACACTTGAGAACCCCACTGCAGCGAGTTCTCCCTCAAGAGCCAACACAGCCAAGGTCAAGCCAGGCTGTCGGAACAAGTGCCCAAAATCTGAGATCTCCAAGGCAGAGTCAGCGGGCCCAGGCAGAGCCAGGACCTCCCACAACTCCTGAGCTCCTCCAGCAAAGGTGCCCAACGACGGCAATCGCAAGGAAAAGCCACCGATCCACCCCAAGGAGGTCTGAATTCAAGAATACAAAAAAAAGTCAAACATTATCCATGAGGAAAGTTGGCAAGGATTTTACTAATTCAATTCCACTCCAAAATCAAAATTTTTCAGCATTGTAAGGATCACGGAGCAGCTCCAGAACCTCAATGCAATGCTCCATCACTCCCAAATTACCACAGCCATCCAAAATTCTCCCTGTAGCTAAGGAATCCTTGCTAGTCCAAAACAGAATGCAGCTCTAGGGCATTCTATTAAATAAATAGCTCATTATATTAAATAAATAACATAAATAGCTCATTTAACTATTTCAGAATTAAGGCAATATCTAACATTTCCTGACTACAGCCTTTACATTCAGAGAATCCTTTTTTCAGAGGAAATTGATATGAAAAATTATCTTAATTTATAACAATATATATTTTAAATAAATGTATATATTTAATTTATATCAATCTGAGATTACAAGAATATGCTAGACTTTTTTTTCCTTCTCAATAAGCAACTTATTTTCAGATTAAATAATTAGATGCACAACTATATTATGTATTGTGGCACATAGAAAAAAATTAATACAAAGTAGGACTATAATTTGAATTTAAATTTCTGCAGGGAAAGCAAATTATCACTAAAAGAGTAGTTTCCTGGTACTTAACGTGACTAGAAAAAGAACCAAAGTTATGGGATGGCACTAGCAATCCCTTAAACTTCCCCTGAAATCAGAGATGGATGATGACACCCAGGCAACAACCCTGCTGAAGCTGTACCAACCCTATGAAGAATGTTCTTGTAAACTCTCACTGCAGACAAAGGACAGACTTGAACCAACCACACAATCACAAACTTATTTTTTATATCAACTTTGGGATCTTAAAGGAATGCAATGCCAGCTGGAAAAGCCCTTCCTGCTACTGCAGGAAAACTGAATTAACCCTGGGTGAGGCCCAGGGCTGCCCCCAGTCCGGGTGGTTCTGCTCACAGGTTGCAGCAGTGCAGATGATGCAGTTCCACATGTCACATCACAGGCAAATCTTGTTATTGGGAACAACAAAAAAATGCAGCGCAGTGATTAATTGTGGCTCTTCTCAGCTTCCTCCTGTAGTACACTGTGTAACACACCCACACCACCACAGACACATCCAATCATGGCTTTGGAAAGGGAGAAATCAGGCACAGAGCCACAATTCCACACCCTGTCATGATCCCAAACTTATCCATTCCTCTCTTCCTCTAACTTGTAACTGCTCAAGTTTTTTCTCTCAATTCCCCTTCTCTTCTGGGTATTTAAAGACAGTGAAAATGTTTTTAACATTAGCCAATAAAATATTTACTTTATAATATTCCATTTTTTTTTTTAATTACAGCATACTATCTTGGCTCAGGAAAGAGCATATTGTCATCATATCCCAAAATGAAGTATTTCATGCAGCCTACACTGGGACTCCCAGAGCAATGTCTCAAGGCTAAATTTTTAAAATATGTCTGTATCTGGAATGCTTTTGCTTTTCTGAAAAATAAGAGTTCTCTTTCTAATGAGCCTGAGGTTCATTTCAATCTATTTCAGCTCTTTATGCCAAAGCTCTTCCTTAGATGGGACTCAGCTGAGACAAGCAATGAATTTTAGAGTAGAAGATGGGATATCTGACCTCTCTGACTGCAACTGTAAATTACTTCTGCAAATGGCAATTTTAAAATCAAGGCTAATGGCTGGCAGCTTGGAATGACCTAAGGACACCTAACAGCAACATTCAAATGAAAAACTGGTGGAAATTCTTGGGATACACATTGATCTGTTCTTAGCTTACTCTTCCTAAAGAAAGTATCACAAAATAGCCAGGAATATTTTCATTTTAGAGAGAGATTAAGAAAACACTCCAAATGCAAAGATATCCAGCAAAGCATTTTAAGGAGGAGGGATAACAACCAAGGCTTCAGCACTTCTACCCTTCCCAGGAAAACCAGGGTGTCACTGGTGTTCCCAGGGGGACAGGGAAACTCCCAATCCCGGTGCTCACTTCCAGGCATTGTTGCCATATTTCAAATGTGTGTAATAAAAACAACATTTCTACGGAATGCCAATTACGGCTGAAATACAAGCTCTTTATTTATGCAGCTTTAGGAATGCATTTTGTGTGGTCCTGCAAACGTTAAGCATCTCCCCACTTAATACACACCTCTATTCACAGTAGGTTCAGGTGCTGTATTTTCACATGAAGCCTAATTGCATGGTCAGCCCTTAATCTCTCCTTTAAAATAGTGGATTTCTTCTAAAGAATTTATACCTTGTTTACATGCTCCAAAGGAAAACACAACATCATGTACTGCTGGTGTTTTGGTTATTCACAAGCTGCATATGAGATTTGCATTAAACCAAAAGGACCAGGTTCACACATGGAGCAATGGAACAATAAATAAACTTCTATGCCGTTGAAAAATAGGAAGCAGATGCTGTGTAACCATTTAATTTCTTAATATTCAAGCTGAGGAACAAAAAATTATCCTCGCCTGTTAACACGGTTTTCATTTTTTTCCGCCCCTAATTTTAATGCAGCAACTGACAGAAACGCAATGAGAAACGTCCTGCTTGTGCAGAAATCTTAATTAGAAAACCCCAATTAATAAAATAACGTGCAGGTTAGCACAGACCCTTGGCAGAGAACAGACTGGGTATGAAAAACCAGCATATCCATTTTAAAGTCCTTTATTGTGTCCACCTAGAAAGCAACACGACAACTTACACTCTAAATCCATTTAAAACGCCACAGACAAAACCAGCGGAGATTTTGTCTCGCTGCCTGAAACGCGCTAAAGGCTCTTAATACAAAATAATAAAGGATAAAATAGAAAAAAAAAAAAAAAAAAATTTACATCTACGCGTTGCACACATAAAACTTCCCGGAGTAAAAATCACGGGCAGAGCCGGCCGGCGGTGCCCAAGGGCCGGGGCTGCCGGTGCCCGCTGGCGCCAGCGGCCCCCGGCGCATCCCGGCGGCTCCCGGCGCATCCCGGCGGCTCCCGGCGCTTCCCTCCCTCCTTCCCTCCCTCCCTCCCGCGCGTGCCCGGCGCGGGCGCGCCCGCGGTGCCGCCGGGGCGGGGGGAGGCGGCGAAGGGAGCGCGGGGACAAAGGAGCGGGTGTCCCGCGGCGCTGCGGGCCGACAGGCGGGGACAGCGCCGGGACAACGCCGTCCCGGCGGGAATAACGCGGTCCCGGCCGGGATAACGCCGTCCCGCGGCCCCGAGCCGCGGCCTCCCCGCCCCGCCGGCCCGGCCGACATCTTGTGTTCCGCCATTTTCTGCCCGCCCGCGCGGCCCCTCCACCGCCGGGCCCGCCCGCACCACCCGCCCGGCGCGGTACCGGCGGGCCCGGCCGGGGCTCCCCTGCCCGCCCGCCCAGAGGCGGCCGCGGCCCGCAGCGACCGCGGCGGCGGTGCCGGAGCGCGGCCTGCGCGGCTCCACCGTGCCCGTGCCCGTGCCCCGGCTCACCTGTGCAGGCCCGGGGTGCGCCGGGCCCGCGGGACGCGCCGGGGCCGGGCCGGGCCTGGGCCCGCTCCGCCCGCAGCCTGGGCCGGGCGGCGGCCGCGAGCGCGCGCGGCCCCGCTCCGCTCCCCCCGCACGTCACGCGCGCCCCCGCGCGCCGAGCAGGCGCAGCCGCCGCCGCCCCCTCAGACCCCCCCGCGCCCCCGGCACCGTCAGGGCACCGCGGGGGGACCCCGCTCCCGCCCCGGGCACCGCGGGGGAACCTCCGCTCCTGCCCAGGGCGCCGTCAGGGGACCCCGCTCCCGCCCCGGGCACCGCGGGGGAACCTCCGCTCCTGCCCAGGGCACCGTCAGGGCACCGCGGGGGGACCCCGCTCCCGCCCCGGGCACCGCGGGGGAACTTCCGTTCCTGTCCAGGGCACCGTCAGGGCACCGCGGGGGGACCCCGCTCCCGCCCCGGGCACCGCGGGGGAACCTCCGCTCCCTCCCGGGGCACCGTCAGGGGAACCCGCTCCCGCCCCGGGCACCGCGGGGGAACCTCCGCTCCCTCCCGGGGCACCGTCAGGGGAACCCGCTCCCGCCCCGGGCACCGCAGGGGAACCTCCGCTCCCTCCCGGGGCACCATGAGGGGACTGTAGGGGGACCCGGCTCCCGCCCCGGGCACCGCGGGGGAACCTCCGCTCCCGCCCCGGGCACCGCAGTGGAATCTCCGCTCCTGCCCAGGGGACCGCGGAGGGTCAATGAGGGGAGTTCCCCCGTCCCCGTGAGGGCAGTGAATAAAACACTCAACATTTAAATAGCTCGGGCAACAGCTTCAGTTCTGTGGGTCTCTTATCAGCGTGAAAACTCGACTTACCTGGTTAAACGTGACAAGTAAAGACAAAGTTGAACCAGTTTTTTATTATACAAAACTAGTTAGGATACAGACATGAACCTTCTTATAACAAGCATAGCAACTTCTTCGGGACACTTTGCATTACTCTTTGTCACAAGATCGAGAGCCTGCTGTACAAATCTGAGCAAAAGTGGACTTGGGCAATGCTTGGTGCCTTTTCCATGTCTTCTATTCCTTAGAGGAATCCAAAGCCGGAGCTGTGTTTCCAAGTGTAAAGGCAGAGGTGGGTTCCTGGGAAGTGTGACCCGAAGCCCTGAGATGCTGAGAGGGGATTGCTCAGAGCTCCCTGAGGGAGTGCAGGGGTGCCCCTGCCTGGGGGTTCAGAGGGCAGAGCCACCTGGGCTCTGGGAGTTGGGCCAACACAGGGTGGCTGACCCAAGGTGGACATCCTGAGATGGGCGTCCCCAGGGGACCCTACTGACCACAGCTGGAGTGCTGTGTCCAGTTCTGGGCTCCTCAGGACAAGAGAGACATGGAGCTTCTGTAATTCTCAAGAGATTTATCCTCCTGGACTTTCATGTCCTTAGCAGAGAACTTGGAGACTTACATTTGACCTTCCTCTCCTTTTTTTTTTATTTTAAAGAGTAAAGCCCCATAACACAGCACACACCAAATCAGAAGGAAAGACATACCAGTCATTTTGTCCAGCTCTAGCAAGAGACAGACATTCTTGTGACAAAATAATTTCAAACTGCCCAATGCAATGAAGGAATGAAAGGGAAAATACCTGGAAAATACCTGGAAAATGTAATGACAAAACTGAACACTGGGAGAAATGGCGAGAGAGACTCCGTTTAGCCAGCTCTGCTCTTGCCAGCACCACGGGTATTGACAGCACTGCCTTATCTGTTCCTCCTACTCCTTTTGGGAGCAGAGGTGGAATATCAAATTGAACACTCAGATTCTGTGGGCGCTCTGAGGTCGGCACAACAGAGCTGGATTGAGGTCAAGAACCACCACAGTTTGTCAGATTGTAGCACCACCGAGGCTGAGAAATGACAGAAAAAAGCGATTCACGGACACAATTCTCTGACATCTTTGGATCTGAATTCCGGAGGTCAGAATGGTTTAAACTGACAGTCTGGGCTCTAAACAGATGTGCTAACAGCGTTTCTGTGTGTTTCTGAAGATAAGAGAGGGAACCAGACTCACTTCTTTTGTTTCTGACAGAATTTGCAGCAGTAGAAGTAAACCCAGTGAAATTTGCCCACTTTGCATTTTTGTTACATTGAGGGAAAACCAAAGACCAAGAAATCCTTTCTAAAATCCTTAAGATTCTGGCTTTGTCATATAGTTTCACATATTACCTAACACTAAGGAAAACGATTTAACAGAAATCGCAATATAATGTGCTTCAGACTTTTTGGAAAATGGGAAATAAATCCCAGTCTTCAGTCTCTTTTAATTGTTACTTAGTGGCAAGGCACTCAATCTTCCATAGCTTCATTTATTTTCCTCATTTACAAAAAAGTTACAAAGCAAGCCAGGGCAGTTTTAAAGGCAAACCATTCCGGCTGTTGGGATCAACACAGAAGGAAGATAAAGCAAAAAAGACAAGGGACAAGGGAATGGGTCTGTAGATATTTGGTAAATCTTGGGACAGAGAGAGGCCAAGCCCTTGGCTGTGTTTGTACCACACTGCCAGGGCCAGGCCCTTGTGTGCTGCAGTATCAGGGATTCACCAGGTTTTCTTTCACAATTATCCTCTATGCTTTCTCTTTGCAATAACTTAGTGCTCTCTAATAAGGATGGCAGTTCCCTCTGTGTCCCACCAGGGTCTCACTGCTCTCTCAGCACCTGGATTGTTCAGTGATCATGCAGCATTCCAAGATATTTCTGATATAGGAAGCACTTGTTCTTAGTATCTCTGTAAAGAGATTAGAATTAAATCAGTAGCATGACACACACTCCCCAGTATGCTTGCTATTAAAATAATCTGTATCTAATCAAACTACATTTTTATATATTTTTTTCCTTAGTATGTGCTGCTTCTGAGTGTTCACTCACCAAGAGCTTTGGAAGATGATTTTCATGCAAATAACTGGAAGCATTACCACTGTGTGCACACAAACTGAAACAGCTTTGGAAATATTTAAAAACATTTCAGCAGGATCTGTAACATTCCTGAACAAAACACCTGCACAGTGAAAGGTGGCTGTAGGCTTTCAGTTAGCTCACATCTTTACTTAGTGACAAACACTATCAATTTAGTGATGATTTGTATTCAGTACCAGGATGGATGGTATAATTAATATGCAGAGTATGTCATTAATATGCAGAGGGATGTGATTGATACATACCTGGTACTGTCTCGCCTCTGGATAAACTGGATAAGGCAAACCCTTCCTGGGATAGTCAAACTCATCCCCCTGGGCTCGGGACTGAGGGAAATAATCTGATGCTGGATCTGCTGCCCTTAGAGGCTGAGCATACATGGGACTATGCAAAAGAGAAAAAGGTTATTAAAACCTTATAATAAACTGAAAAATTGCACAAAGGATTACTTTAAATTGATATATAAAAATATGAAAGCTCACTACTGCATGCACGGCACTGAGGCAGTAACATCTAAAAGGTCTTTTAAGTTCATTTTACTGTCAAACCCTCATCCTGCAAACAGAGAAGACTGAATTTATGGAAACAGCTTTCTCTTTAAGCTTTTATTTTCTTTTCACAAGAAACAATGCCACAGCACCTATTTTTCTATATTCCTACAATTATTTTCAAAATGGCTTAAATTCACCATAGCCATACCGTCAACATTTTCAACATTTATATTGAAAACACCAGCCCTCCTTGAGGGACTAAAACATCAGCAAGCTCCAGCCTGTCTCTGCAGCAGAACCCTGCTACGTGTGAGGAGACTGTTGTGCTCTCACTGAGCTGCACCCTGGCAAACAAGTTCTCTGCAGAAGTTGCAGTAAGAGCTGCAGCAATTGGTGCTGAGGGGGATTCAAGTGAGGAAGCACAAGCAGGGAACTGTGATTCTAAACAGTAATGAAATCAATGCCTCTGGGATTAGAGGAAAACCAGAGAAGCCTCTGGATAAAGCAGTATTTTAGGATTTGTATGTGAATAATCCAGTCAAAAGCTTTGCCATTTACTGGACCTTTGTTGCTTGCTGTGCCACTGGCAAAGCTGCAAAGTCATTCTGAGTCTCCAAACCAGGGTATAAAGTGAGAATGAACACAAAAGACAAAAAATAGCAGTATACCTGTAATTCTGCCTTTGATTTGGGATTGAGGCATCATTAAAATCTTCTCTTTTCAGCACAGCTTTTGGAATTTGTCCAACCCAGGCATCCTGTGTGTAGGGGATCAGGTGGTTACACAGAGCAAAATTACAACAAATTAGAATAAGCAGCTCTCCAGGTACAGAATGTTAGAAGGTATAAAACAGTTTTTCACTTACAAAATACAATGTCTAGGCTACAACTCAGTCTGGGATGTGAGAAAGCCCTAATTCCTGCAGCCCCAACCCAAAAAGATTCCTTTTACAAAGGGTTTTCTTTCCTACCAAACTGCAGGATTGGGTCTGATTCACACCTTGGGAACAACAGCATCAGCAGGACTAAATTCTGAATTAGTTAAAAATTGAACAGCACCATCTCCTGGTAAAGGCAGGCTCAGACTGCTGCATTGCCAAGCTATTGATACTCTACAGATGGATTTAGCAGAAAATAATGTAGCAGACTAGATTATTTTCTTCCTTTTCTCAGACAGTATTCAAATATGTCTCCTTCTCATACACTGTGTGCTCCTTAATATGTAAAATAATCCCTTGAAGTATGAAATAATGGACATACACTCACACACAAATATCCCCTTTCAGTGATTCTTTGTATTTTATATTGATTTTTAATTGTATTTATCCCTCTTTTCTCTTGACACCCACTAGTTCAAGCCATGATCTCTACTACATCTTGCATATGGAGAAAACTGACACAGCAGTTTTTTTTAAACTCTTTTTAAAGAGTTTAAAATCTCTTTTTAAAGCTGGTCTTCTAACTGGCCAAAAATGGAAATAGTTGTTTGAACATCCTGTAAAAATAATCCCTAGTTCTTTGTTTTCTCCTACGCAAATTAGTTTCACTTAATCCTCGATGACAAGTTTCACCTTCTCACATGCATTCAGCTGATCTTGGAAAACAAATGCTAGGAGACTTTAAACTCAAATTCCCTTTTTTTTTTTTTGCTATCCCCATTGCCTTGTGCTGAATCACTGAGGCCTGGGGGCTGTGCTGTGCCCTCCTGTGCCACCTCTTACCCCGGCTGGCTGACAGTGCCCCGGGCTGGCAGCTGTGTCAGTGCTGAATGCAGGGTTCTGCTGTGCTCCACTGTATGGAGGCTTTGGCTGCTTCCTGGGGGGCACAATGGGAATTTCTGGAGGCCTTTGCTGCTTCCTGGGGGGGAACAATGGGAATTCAGAGCATTAGCAATGGTGAGGGTCTTGACAGATGTTTTTGGTGCTGCAGATTGGTTCAACAGCCATGTCAGAGCTTTAGATGTCCTGTGGCAATGGCTGTACAAGAGCTGGGTATTATTACAGCTTTCCTGTGTCAGAGCAAGTGCCAGTGACACACTTCTGGGGCTCAGTGACAGAAGAAAAAACCCATATTGTCTGTGTACTTGGGAGAGGTGTCACTGGGAAAAAGTGTTGAAAGCAAAAAGCTCAAATTGCCAATATCTGAGACCCAAGAGTGGGAGGAATCGTGTTTAAACACCAAGCCTCTTGTCAATGGTTATCAGTCTTACTCTTTTTTTTAGACCTGTGGAAAAAAATCCCTAAGAGCAAATAAATCAGAAACACACATTTGCTAGTGTTGGATTTAAGTAGTAAATGTACTTATCAATCTTTAAAGCGTGCCTGGTGAGCCCTAAAGAAAAGCAATGTCTGAGAGTGAGGTGGTAAAATGCTGAGTAAGTGCTGAGTGCTCAGGTAAGATGCTTTGAGTTACTTTTAAATTGTATAAATAGTATTTTTGCAGTATGGCAACCCTGTGCTTTTAAACATCCAGAGGTTAAAAATTAACCAGAATACCAGACTCCTTTTGCTGTACTTCCATTTTGAGTACAAAACTCCTTCTAAGTGCACTTACCCAGCTTTTTTTCATTTTCAAGCAGTAGACAGCGGAAAATATTACAACCACTGCGATAACCAGTGCCACTGCAGGAAGAGTAGCCACTAAAATGAAATCCAGAGTGTTCCAAAGGTGGTTACATTTGGGGCCCATGTACCAGTACTCCTTCCAGCCTGTTCTGTAGTAATCACATCTGCAAATAAAAGCATTCACTTTTAGCAACAGCATTTTAATTCAAAAGTAAGCCATACCAAAAAAAAGTATAATATTTTGCTATATAATTATTTATTATTTAACACTGCAGGGGCCAAGAGAGTCACTAGTTTTTTTGTTTAAAGGTGTTTTTTATCTTACTTACACCCATCTGTTTCCAGATTTGATGCAAAAGTACTTTGCCAGGCTCTGAGTAACCAAGTCCCAGTTGGCATTTCAGGAGTCCAAGATAAGAAGCTTTGATGGGAACAGGGTGCAGTACCCAAGTCATGGCCTGGCTCAGGTCAAAGGTCTCTTTGTCTGCTGTCAGCATGGCAAAGCTGCTGAGTGGAAGTGAAACCTCACATTTCTGGCTGTCATTATGATATAGATTTTTTAAAAGGAAAAAAAACCCAACTATGTAATGGAGAACAGAACATTAAGGTATCTATTTTTTTTTAACTCAGAAGAAAATTTGATCAACCTGAGAAAAAAAAATGAACTTGCAAATACACAGTTAATTCAGTTCTAAAGTAAAATAGTTGAGAGAACAGGGAGCCTGTAAAAATTGAGGATTACAGCGATTACCTACATTAGGAATGACATGACCCACACATATATTTAAAAAGAAAACGCTATGCCCAAATCCCAGATTTGATTCTTTTTACCAGAGCTATAAGCTTATGCAGCTTGTGAATGAAGATCAGCATTTATTTTCATGGATCACTTTGGAGGATCTAAATTTAATTCATAATTTAGACTATATTTGACAGTGACATGGTGCATACTTAAACAAACAAACCAAGCCCACATACTACCTGCAAAAAGGTTCTCCATCTTTACACTGACAAGGAATATTTTCAGGACAGAACTCATCTGTATTACCCAGACAGGCCTCAAAGTCCACAACTCCATTGCAGTTGGCTGTGAATTAAAACAGAATAAGGATTTAATGCAATTATACAGTAACATACTGTCAGTGGGCTGTGTTGCTAATTACACCAGAAATTTATGCTTCATATGTATTCTGTAGATGATACTAAATCTTACTTTCCAGTGACTTGTCCCTTGAAAATTTTGAAGCTATTTGAGAAATGAAAATTTACCTGCTTAAATTACTTTACCCTGAATGTGTACCCATCTTCCAGTTGGCCAGGAAATTGTATGGCTTGTGTTGTTATGGTTTTTATCCCATAATTTAAAGTGTGCTTGTGTCTCAATTCCACGATATATCATCTCTGGCTTGTTGGCAAAGACTAAAATTCATGAGACTCATTAGAGATTCCAACCTTCCAGTTATAATCCAAATTAGAACCCTTTTGTGTGTTTTGCAATGGGATTATTCCTTGGCTTAGCCTACAAAAGGATCTGGTTTGCATTAATGTTGGTTCTCCTCTATCTCTTGTGCTGTGTAAACACTGGACTGTAAATTATGTTCCAGAATCTGAGTGTTGACAGTATTTCACAGGTATTTGGCTGGCTAAAAAGAACTCCCACAGCAGCCTGAATCATCATCAAACAGCAGCACGTCTGGCACTCCCACCCTGCCTCCTTTGCTACCTGTTCTCTCCTGCTCAGCCCTCGGACTCAACGCCAGGCACCAACCTGAACACTCAGGAAAGCCCCCAGACTGCCACTGGAGCCAAATCTAATTGTGCACAACTCTTCCCAGTGAGAGGAGCCACGTTTGGAATGAAGCCAGAGTCAGAACTGGCCGAGATCTCTGAGCAGACCCTTCTGAGCCCAGCAGGCAACTGCTGAGGCAGCTTTAATGGCACTGGCACTGTCAGACAGACTCCCCACCAGAACAAACTCCTGATTGATGCATTATTAGCCAGAGGAACTGTGCTGGGAGCAGCCTGCCCTGCAAAAAGAGATGGAAGCCTCCTTCCTTTCCACTGTCCAAGACCATCTAATCCAACATTTGCTGCTTATCAGAGATAAATCTAAATGACTACAGTGACCAAGGCTTGTACCAATCCATTTACACACACTGCATGTTCTCCTCTCAAGAGGCGTCAGCACTGGAACATTTTCCAAGAAAACCTAACTACAGGTCGTGTGTTATGGCTATAAAGTACAGAAAAATGAAAAATTCCAGGTAGTATTTGGCATGGTTCATCTGGGAGATAAGCAAACATGCCAAGCACAGTTACATTAACAACAAAAGGTAAACTTTAACTTTTGCTTTTCAAAGAATAAATAATGATCTCTAAAAATCAATGCCTAGCAAATTCTTGAAAGAATACTGCTTTGGCTAAAGCCCAACAGCACTTAATATTACAGCAGTAGATAAGAGATTCTCAGTCCTGCCAGAAGGTTGCTTTACAACAGACCACAAAAAAGAAATTAATATTTACCTCAGTGAAAGAAATTGCATGATCCTTCTTCAGATGTAAGGCAGACGTGTGAAGAAGCAGCTCCTGCAGATGCTCCATTCTCCTGCTGACAGGGAATTCCCCTCTGGCTCCAGCTCCCAGCTGTTCAGTGGGAGCCTCACCTGGCTGATGAACAAACACCTTTACCTGGGCTGTCAGATTTGGCTCAAGGATGCAGAAATGCAATGGGCAGTTTTTTCCTTAGGTGAGATGTTTTAATGTAGCAAAACAAGCCCCAAACTCTTGACTTTGCTACATCATTGGCATTTTTTTGATGCAGAGGGTTTGGACCTGGCCTCAGGAAGGGCTGTAGAGGCTGAGGTTTCTGTTTTCAGTTCCCACTTGGGTAACAGCAAATAAACCCAGTGCCAGCAGACCTGAACAGCTGAGAGCTTTGTACTGCACAGCACACCCATTTCCTCCTCTTATTGTCTGAGTTTCTGGAACTCAGCACAATCAAGAGCCAAGTAATGCATTCTATGACAACACCCAGGCTCATTTAATTTCTTCACAGAGAGACATAGAAGTACATCAAAGTTACTGACCAAAATTAATGGTGGGAGATGGAACTGCTCATGATCTTTAATCTTAAGTCTTTCAGAGCTGGCTCAAGATGGCTGTGGAGACCAGTCTCTCCTCCTGCAGCATTGCAGGGGTCCTGAGAGTGACACAAAACAAGCTCAAGCTATGGATTCCCCAAACACTGGTGTCAGGACTGCTACAAATAGAGCCCAGAAAAGGTTACCAAGGCTTGAAACCATGACAGGCTCAGTTTACACCTATTCCCTGGTCACAACAATGGAATTTCTTTCAGCTGCTGCAGCAAAATCCATCTCCTATGGCTGTAAAAAAAAGGACAAAGGAGTAACTGCACCTTGAACAAGGGTGTTTGCCTCTGCCCACAGTGAATCCAGGGTTTCACTGGGGTTGTTCTCTTCCTCTGGTCCACACAAAAGCACATCAGGGCCAGGAAGAAAGACACACTGACTTCTAGGGTGGCTTCAGTCACAGCCTTTCTTGGCTGCAGCTTGCCATCAGCACATAGCTGAGCTTGGCTTCTGGGAATCCTGCACTTTAAAATAAAAGCCACACACAATCCAGTGCCTACTGACTGTCCTTTTTAGAAAGTATTGGCTTCGTGGGACCCCACTTTCATTGGATTTAAAATATGTTTTCAGCATTTCACTAAAATACTCCAAACTTCCACAAGGTAACAACACTGCTGCATTCCCATACCTTTCCAGTATCTCCCAAGCTGTTCAAGAACCACAGGGACAATGTGCCATTAAAACAGCCCCATTACTCATCCACACCATTTTCCTCCTTTCGAGTAACTCACTCTTTAGGTTACACCATGGATTACATAATTTATGATCCTTGCTTGGCAAATTACTTTATCTGGAAGACTGCCACAGTCACACTGAGACAAACACATTTACCACCTGCTTCCTTCTTGAACAGTGTCACTCTTCCAGCAGGGATAAAAACTTTAGTTTTTTCCAAGTCCTGAACTACACCATTCTTTAGAAAAAATTCCAAGAGAAGAAAATGGAAGCACTTCTCAAAATGCAGGCCACTGAGCACTGGTCTGTCCTGCTGCTTCAGGGATTTTTCCAGGAGTGTTTCAGTACTTCAGGGGTGATGTTTTTCCCCCAATATTAATAAACCAAGTGTGACTAAGTCATTACAAATGAACTCTCAAAAAGTACTTGAAAGGAAAGGAATTGACAATTTTCCTACAGATGAAAACAACAGACAGAAATTAAATTTAGTTTTTAAAAAGTATCTTATCACCCTTTATTTCCAGGTGCTTTGCAGTGATATGACAATATAAAGTATCACAATCAATTTTATGTAAATAAAAAATTAATATCAACAAGCTCCAAATCTCTCTATATTGAATACAATCAAACATAAATAAAAACCCCATGCATTATATTAAAGCTATTTCTGTATTATAAAATACCATGTGACCCCATTCTTTAAGACCCTGATTTTTTCACAAATATATAACTTATATAAAAATTATAATATACATTCTTACTTTTAGGATGTATTATTGCATTGTTAAATAAAATTAAGTGACTTTTAAGGATACATTTGAGAGGCATTTCAAAGTGCTTCACTATAAATTAATAAAATCATGTCTCACAATAAAACTTTTCCCATGTTTTATGTTAACTTTTCAGCGTAACAGATTTGTCTATTGGGTCTGAAATCTTCAAGAGCCCAAGTCAGGCACATGGTTACCCAAGACTCACAAGCATGGCATCATGTAGGTGTCAATTTGCTTTTTTAAAGCCATTGCATAGCACCTTTACTAGAAATTACTAGTACAGATATGTGGCCACAGCTCCTTGCAGTCAGCTGTAAAGTATTAAATAACCCCTGGAGGTTCAGATGTCCAAACTGAAAGCAGAGAACACACCCAGCCAGAATACAAAACCTTCCATACTTTTCTCCCACTTTCTTTGGCTGTAGTTAGGAAGAGTTGTCTTTAGCTGTAACTGTTTCACAACCAAAACCTTCTAATTTTAACTCTTCTGTGTGGGGATAATAAACAAGAACTGGTAATACAAATAAAACAAACATAAAATTACCCTGCCTTGAGGAGAAAGAGCAATCTCAGCTGATGAAAAATCTAAATTAAAAAATGACCATAACATCAGCAGCAGCACCATCAACTGGCATGGGTTGGGACCTCACAGCCCCTTTTCTTCCACCCCTGCCACAGGCAGGGACACTTTGCACTATCCCAGGTTGCTCCAAGCCCTGTCCCACCTGGCCCTGGACACTTCTGGGGATGGGGCAGTCAGCTGGCAAACCCTGAGCTGGAATAATCCTGTGCTGCTCACTCCTCTCACCTACCAAAAAATGACACAGCACAGGGAGTCCATTCTGTGAGCTACAGAACTGCATCCCTCATCCTGCTGTTCATCAGAGTGGACAGGGACACTCCAGTTATGTCCCAGAAGATGTTTAACTCTGAGGTTTAGTTCTATCCCAGTCTTGCTCCGAGGAGTAAATAGAGCCTGAAATCCAGCCCCAGGAGAGCTTTGTGCACCAGGGCCGTGCACAGCATGAACAGGATCAGGGCTGCAATGAAGGGGCTGGCATGGAACTCCTGGCTCCTGCCTGCCCAAAGAGCCAAGGGACATCTGCAGAGCAGACACCCCCACCTGCATCAGCAGATCTGAGTGGAAGTGCCCTCAGTCCCTGGGCAGTCCCAGGGCAGTTTCTGGCACCAGGGAAGAGGCAGTGTCCAAAGGCTGCTCTCCTGGGAAGGGCAGATGTGCTGCTTCCATAACAGCAATCCTGCAGCTCCTCTCCCTGCTCCGAGACCAATTCCTCAGCAGAGTTTTTCATTATGGCCTGAAAAATCTCACCACACTAAACTCCTGCAAAATCCAAGCAAATCTCCATCATCTTACCTTTCCTGTGGACTTGCTGTGGTAGCACATCACTCAAAGTTAGAATTTAACAATTTAGGAGTAGATGGCTTTTCCTTCATGTTTTTATCTAGAATGTTATCAAAGGGAGACAGATAATACAATTTCTGGCACCCAGTCATGCACTTGAAAATGATAATTTCTTCACAATTTCCACTTAACTGTTTCCCTGGAAATGGTATATGAAGCCCAGCCATCTAATTTTTCTACTCCTCTCTCTATGATGAAACACTAAATGTGTCATGTCCAAGAGCTCTCTGAAGATTGATTTAATATCCTGATTGCTGCCTGAATTCTGACAGTTGCCTGGGCCTTTAAGAGATGATTAAAGAAACAAAGGCATTAAATCCTGTCAGCTGTCCCAGGCAAGTTTAACTACAAAAATTCTTCTTTTAAACATCTGACTTCACCTTGCACTGGACTCTGTGTAACAAAGACCAACACTTCCCCTGAAATTTGGATTTTAAAGTATCAATTTGCTTCTGACCTGTCCTAAAAGCTTTTCTTCTTTTGCTCATTCACCATTTGTGCCTTCTGCACATTCCATCCTGCAGCACCTCCTCACAACTTTGCTGATCCCACAGGGACACCAGGAATTCTGCCTGTATTTCACTGGTCATTTGCCTTTGCATCAGCAGCCTTGGAGAAGAAATCAGGTTGTGAAATTTCTTCTTCTGGAGAGCAGGAGCAAATATCACATCACATCCCAGTGCTGAAAACAGCAGCATTTCAGGCTTTAGCCTTCCATCTACACTATCTATTCATGTGGTTTCTCTTGCTTCCCCCTCAACTTCACAGCAAAGCCCGTATTTTCCTTAATTAAAAGGTGACAGAACAAAGAGAAATGGAGGATGAACAGAAGTACAGGGATATACACCATGATAAAAGCAGTGTTTGAAAGTTCCATCCTAGGAAACTTAATTTCTAATACCATTCTTATGGAAAAACAGAATTTCACAGAAATCCTACCAAAATCAATGAGATACTGCATACAAACGTGTGGGATGAAAAAGTTGGCTGCCTGCTACTTCTGCATTTTTACTGTCAGCAGTTTAAACCTTGAAACTACAGATTTCTAACCTTCTAAACACTTCTAATGGATTTTATATAAATTCAGTATCAGTTTCATGGATTAAGCAATTCAAACACAGTTCTTCCAATTATCAGAAGTAGGTGAAAGCTGATGCACAGTTTAGGAAGGATGTTTAGAGATCAGTTGTGTGTTTTTCCTCAACTTCAGAGACATCTGACCACAGCAGAGGTGTGCAGGACAAGGAGTTGTTTCCATTCACCTTTGTGAAAGAGGCAAACAGTACCAAATTATTTTGTAATGAAAAAAGTGACTCTTTTACACAAGCTTTAGAGCCAATGCTGATCACATGATACAACCACGGAGATTTTAAGGATACTCAGACCAGCAGGAACTTGCACTTCATTCCAGAGCTGAAAGATAAAAGACAAAGAAGCCTCTGCAAACCCCATCCCTCACATTCTTCATTCACATCAACGAACATCTGAGCCAAAGCAGAGATATCTTTGCATTTTCAAATATCCTTTGTGAAGTGACATTTATTAGCAAGTTTGGCACAGAGAAGCCCCACTGGGAGAAGACACTGACAAATCTTGTTTTCTCAGTGTCTCACTAATGATACTGAGTGAATTCCCACTGCTTATATGGAGTCAGGAACAAAATAAACACTAAACAGAATCATGTAAGTCAATAATACAAATTGGAGATAAGAAAATATCTGATGAAATTATACTTCACAGAGTATGTATTGTAAAGATTATTCCTTCCCTTCTTCCCTCCCCCTTATCTGTAACATTTTGCATTTTGTAAAGCAGACTTGGCTTAGCTCCTGGTGCTGTACATGTCCACATCTTCTGGGCTGGACTGACCATGGTCCGCAAGTTTTGGATCAGGCTTAAATTTTGATGTCTTCACTGCTCCTGTTAGAGATAGTGAAGAAATATGGTTAAAAAAGTATGCATATCCTTGAGCTGTAAGGAAAAAAAGCTTAGTGATACATTTTGAGAATTTCTGTATTACCAAACACTCAGAAAAGATCAAAATCTGTCTGTTCCAGTTCAGAGTGTGTTAAGAACTGACAGAGGAGGATGAGGGCATGTTGGAATGCTGGGCACAGCAGTGGATGAAGAGCAGGATCTCTTCTCACTCTCCAACACCACTTCCTAACCCAGCAGAGTGAGAGAAAAAATTGTGATGCTTTGCCCAACTCATGGAAAGGAAGGGAAAGTTTGAGGTATGGAAAAAGCTCTCTAGTGTTTCTTGTCTAGGAGCAGAGCTGGATCCCACAACCAACCCTGCCAGATCTCCCCTGAAGCTGCTGCCAGATGGCAAGAATTCCAAATGACAAGCACTCTCACCTAGTTTCACTTCTGAACTTCCAAAAACCAGAAACTGAGTTTAGTAAAGCACTGAACTCTCCCACTCACTGAAGGACAGTGCACAGGCTGCCATATTTAATGATACTGCAATTCCAGAGGATCTAGGGCAATGTAAAGGCAGCTTTTCTGGGGCTCTGGCTCCTTCTCCTGATCTGCTTCTTTTCTAGCTACATCACTTGATCCAACAAAGGGTGTTACACTCTCCTGAAAGCTTTGCCCCACTTGGACTGAGAAAATAAACATCTCTGGCAACACAGATTCATTTAGGGCATGGATATTTTTGGCTGTATTAAGGACATGAACTAATTCTGCCTATGAAAGCAACGACAGATCTATGAACACAAACCCAATAAAGACAGTTTGGCCTGGAGCAACTGTAAAAACAGATCAAAGCATTCCACAAACTAAATCAGAAAAAAGTTCAGGTGCAAAGCAAAGATGTGAATGCATACTACAGTGAAAATAAAGGAAAAAAATACTAAAAGTGTCATCCAAATGTGTTCTGCTTGCTTTCCAGAAAAAAAAATCTCTGGTCACAATTCCTTCCTTCCAAGTGATTTCCTTGTAACAAGTAAAATTTAGAAGTTGCCCTTTCAAAAGGGCAATATTTTAAAACAAATTTAGTTCTCCTTTAATAGGTAATTCCGCTGTTTTCTCTTAAAAATTGGACTACCAAATTTTTGCCTGTTAAACAGGCTGTTACGTGATCTAGTTGATTAGCTAAACCACTTAAGATGCACAAGGAACCACTACAGAAAAGCCAACAAAATAAAATCCAGTGCTTCATTTCTCAATTACACACCCTTTCATTCCACTGTGGATCATCTCTGCACTGTTAGCAGAGGCTAAAAGTAATGAAATCCATTAGAGACTTCAATTTTCTAATTCTAATCCAAATGAAAACCTTTTTGTGTGACTTGCATTTGGATTATTCCTTATTTTGCCCTGTGAAAGAACCTGGTTTACATTAATATTGGTTCTCTGACATTATTGAGAGAGAACAGCAAATATATAATTCTGTTATTATGACAGGGTCCACAGTGAGAAAATTATCACCCCCCTGAGGCTCTGAAATATGTATTAAATGACAGCATGTAAAATATGCTCTCAAGAATAATATGCACTGACAGCCTGCTCCAGTTTAGAGCAAGAGTCAGTGCAAAATAAAGTCAGCTAATTGGATTTGCAAGTTGCCCTGAGATTACACTTGAAATGTTTAATTCACCTGATGAAGGCACTGGATCTTCATTACTCCAGCACTCTACTGGAAAAGATTCTGTTCTGTTAAGTGATCTTGACTCAACAGCAGACTCGGGTTTGGTACTAGAAATTCCCTTCTTTTTCTTATCTTCTTGCATAATTGGTTTTGACTCTTGCTGCAGCTGTGAACCAAATATTAATAAAAGAAAGCACATGGGTATATGCTTAATACATTATTGCAAAATAAAGCTTTAAAGTCTGGGAGCTTATCTTTTATGAAATTATTTTCAGATATGACATCATACAAAGATATTCAACTAGTCAGTTGCACACAAGGGGCACAGCTGGAAAAAGTAAAATTCATGAAACCCCACAGATCAGATAGAATAAATTCATGTAGAAGGGAAATTCTCATGAGTATATACTTAGGACTGAAGCTGTGGTTTTACACGAGACCCTCCAAGAACTTCACAATTTCATTTCCAGGTGAGGAGCCTTTAGCCTTACACAAGACTGAAATAGCCCTGAGTGTTTACAGAACACTTACTACCCCTAGTTAGCAGGAGATGGAAAGATAAATCATGGTTACACCCTGGTAATGAGAAATAATATGTCTTGGGAAGAGGCTTCACTCAGGGAAAAAAAATGAAGTTAATAAAAGTGTCTGTACCACATCAATTCTTGTTTTGCTATCAGTTTAATGACAGTTATCTAATCTCATTTTCAAAACTCAGAATTCCATTTGTGCTTCTCAGAAGAAATAAAGGGTGAGGACTGCATGTCAATGAGCACTGTAAATTTAAAGCAAAATATTTCTACACATTAATATAACTGAGAAATAGAAATTTTCCTTGAAAAGAGCAATGAAAAACTACTGTGCAAAGCTGCAATTTTACTTGGGAAGTGCTACTTTGTCAAGGTTTCATAAATTTCCACTTGAGGAAAAAAAACTTTTGGTTAAACCCCACATTTTGGGTTGGATAAACCCCACATTTAAATCTGGGATTACCAATCCAAATTCCATTTGTAATTTACAGAAGGTTCATATTGCCCTCTACTCTTTGCTGGCAAGGCTTCAGCTGTTTAATGTCCTTTTTTGACTGCCTCACTTAAAAACCACACACAAAATCCCCTAAAAACAGAAAAAGCAGAGAAACTAGAGGAAATTCCAAGGAGAACAAGAATTATAGCAGAGTTAGAAAGCCTGCTCTGTAAGAGAAGGTGGGGAAGAGAATGTCAAAAAGCCTGATAACTTTTCCATATGTAGTAGGCCAATATAGAGAGGTTACTGATCATTTATGCACTATGGCTGCCATGAGGACAGGACAAGAAGAAGAAATAAATCAGCCATGGACAATTCATATCACAAGGTAAATAAACCAGACTTCCTGCAAGGGTTGTAGAGCAGTAAAAGCCAGTCATACCTGCTGTAATCCTGAGTGTCTTTAGTCTAAATTCAGGGGCTGTTTAGGACCAAAGCTTGAATCAAAATGGATCCTCTATGCCAAGATAAAAAAAGAAGCTCTAAAGAGAAACTCTTCTTCTCTTGTGCACCCTGCATGCATTGTGGGACTACAGAGAGGATCTCAGGATCTACTGGCATGAAAGGTGTAAAAACAACTAAACACTGAAGTAACTAAAAGATCAGACTGGGGTTTGTGCCTTGCTGAACACCATCAGTGAACCTTGAACAGCATCAGCAGAAGAGACCAGAACTTTCTAAGCTCCCTCTCAATGTGTGAGCTGTCATTACTTCCCAAGTCCTACCTTGGTGACAGTTTCCTTGTCTGCCCACAGTGACCTCACAGCCTCGTAGGTCTGATGACTCGCACAAAGTAACTTTTTCCCTGTTACCTATTTTTTAGAAAAACATAATTTAACAACAATTTTTAGAACACAAAGACAGACCATTCAAATGAAATTATTCACGTTTGCATGAGAACATGCTTAATTCCATCCTAAGGCATCCACTTTTCAAGATCTAGTGCATATTTACCTTACATCAAGTAAATTGTAAATAATGCTTAAATTGATATTAGGAATCCACAGGAAACATTTCCATGCTAAATCCACCTACTCCAAATGAAATCAAATCCTGATCAGCAAACAGTGTTCTGGCAATGTTGGCACAATAGATGGAGCACAAAGTTAAAGGATTCAAACTTTTCCCACTATGTTGGAAATTACCACAGATAAAACCAGAAACTTACCTTAGCAATGACCACTGACTGAGCTGGGTAACAAACAGAATATCCTACAGTAGTAAGTCCCAATGGATAAGCAATTTTCTTAAATCTAGAACCTGTACAAAGCCAAATATTTTGAATAATTAGACAAAAATGAAATGCAAACTAAGTAGTTGTAGCAATTAAATGCAGGAGAGAGAGATTCTCTTCTGAAAGAGAAATAACCCAAACTAGGTTTTCCAATATTATGAAGAATGAGAAGAAGAATTGTATCATTAGTCTGTCCAGTCCTGCTCTGTCAGGTCTCAGCCAGCTCCTAACAGCAATCAACAATGTCCCTTCATTTACCAGGAAGGATTTATTTAAGTCCCACAGGCTTTTGCCAATGTTTCATGAGAGCATCCTGACTCTAGAACTGTTACAAGCTCCATACCCCACAGGCCAGTAATGAAAACAAGCCAACCCTACCTTTTCTTGCCAGCACTACACCAGCCAGGCCCGACACTGTAACAACAGCGGCTTTGGGAAGAAATTCTGGTGGGGGGTTGTTCAGGTAAACATAAGCATCTAAGGAATGGAAAAGAAAGACAAAAAAGAAGCAGGGCAATTCAGTATCAGTCATTTTATTTTATTTCCCACTTAAGAAATAAAGGTGAAAATTTTGATTTTACTGAGAGTTTATATAGATGAAATGAGACAGATATGTGACTTGCCTACCTTTTCCAAACTGAATTGAATCCATTATTCCATTTTTAATAAAGACATAGACACTCTACAAGGAAAGAAAAGATCAAAACCAGAAAGTAAAATCTCTGCAAAAGTAGCTGTTCACACATATCTCAGCACAATGAGACAAAGAAATACTGTGTAACTTTAAAAAATCCAAACCAATGACCTTCTAGAAAGGCTATGGAGAAATCTACCTTCTTTGTGACAAAGAAATACTTATATTTTTAAAACTTACACTGACAATCAATTAAAAAAAATCTCTCTAATGTAAGCTCCCTTTCAAAACAGACATCTCAGGAACTCTAGAGTAGGAAAACACCTGGATGCCAACTGTATAGGAAAATTCAATTATAAAATAAAATCTTCTCTTCCCAGGAAAACTGAAAGAGCAGCACCGAATTTATACCACCAGAGGTCAGTGCTACTCAGTGGCAGGAACTCATACAATAATTAATGACATTAAAAGTTTGGTACAGCTTTATAACAAGACTATTTCAGTCATGCAGTCACTGACAACACTTTCGCAGACCAGTGTAATCACAATTTACAGAAAATACATTTTGAAGACATTTTCATTTTTTTTTCAACTATTAGGGACTACATTTTTTTGCAAAAATAAAACACAAGCACAAAATCTCCTCTGGCCAACAGCCAGGGTGAAGCTGCTGCTTCCCAGCAGGTACAAAAGCAGTAACAGGCACCACAGTTCCCTCTGCACCTGGAACATGCAGCAACAGAGAGGTGTTTCTGATGACTCGTGAGGAACAGCCTGCTGCAACAGATACATGGGATGCATTCTGCTTGTCTTTTTTGTCAGGTACTGCCCTTTGGAAGCAGCTCCTTCTCCACAGACTGCACCTGGAATTTCAGACTCCAAAACACCCTTAAGTTCTCCCAGCAAGAATTTACTGACATAATTCATGCTGTAGAAGGAGGGCTCATTTTTCCATCCAAAATTATCTTATGCTAAGACAAGGAACTGCCAAAAAAACCCCTCCAGGGGGAAGTAACCTGCTTTTTCAGTGGCTGGCTGAGAGAACTGCAGGGAATGCTGGGTGCATCCCTTACCTGGCACCATCCAAAATAGCGGCCGGTCGTCGTCCGCAGGGCCGTGAGCTGCTGCTGCAGGTGCCCCGGCTGCTCCTCGATGTACCTGGAGCTCAGGGGGGGCGCGCTGTAAATGGGGAGCTGCAAACAAAGCACAGCTGAGCAGCAGGGCCACAGCTCTGCTCTCATGAGCTGCTGCATTGCACGGGGGTTCTTCAAGCCTGCAAACCCTCAGCGTTCCCACTGCAGCCCACAGAGCCTCTGTGTGGAATTATCAACTTCCACACAGAGTTGAAGAGTTCCAAACTGACTCTACCCAAGTGGGACTTGACTCTTTGGAAACACTCATACACGTTCTAAGAATCAGAATTACTCAGTATGCAGCAAAGGCATGTGCAACAGTAATTAAAAGGTGGATGTGTGTATTACTAGAAATTGCACATTAGAAAAGGACTCATCAGTAAGTACTCTATTTTCACCTTTTCTGACTGAATTTTTGAAATACTGTAATAGTGAAAATGAGATAGAACTTCACTAATTTAGTATCACAACACTTTGTGTTTTATTTGAGCCATAGTGGTCAGTTATTTATTATCACATATTACTTTGCTATGTATTTTAGATACTGGGTAATATAGTATAATTCAATGGACAGAGCTGCTACGCTGCAGGTTTTTCTAGTATTATTTTAAAGACCAAGAAAGAGGAAGATTCATACCTTATCTGGCTTCACCAGCTGACTTTTTGATTCCTTTTCTGTTGCTGCATATACAGTAATACATACAAACGGCAGCCCAGAAGAAACAGCTGCCAGCTTTGCCACCTGGGACAGAGAGATGAAAAAAAGGAGCCTTAATGCTGAAATTAAATTTTCCCTCTGGATTGATCAAATATGGGATTAAACAAGTCACTTTTAAAACCTTTTTTTAAGCATTATGCCTTCTAGAAATGTCTTCTGACTTACACAAAGATTTTCTGAAATTATAATGGTAAAGAAAAGGTTAAAGATCCCTGACAACAGTTTTATGTCTACAATACCAGGAAGAACTTTGTGTTCAAAGCCACGCTGATGCTTCCATCACCTGTTTGGGTAAATTCAGTTGTAATTTACTCAGCACGCAGGAACTCCATTTTGGAAGAATTATTAAAGAAAAACTATTTTAAACCTATCATAATTCAGATTGCTTATTTCCATGCAGCTACCAGAACAAGACACCAATTTTCAGTAGACACTAGAAGAAAAACTGAATTTAAAAGTGATAGAGCATGAGAAAGTTGCACTGTTCACTTAAAAAAATATATTTTTTAAAGTCACAATGGATTCTGCTCTCAATGTAAAAGAGAAAGCTATACAGGGAATGATCAAAGTGGTCCAGCTCCTGACTGACAGTAACTGCATTACTTTTGGGTGCCTGCAGACAAACATATAAATGTTTAAAGATCCAAGGAAATAGCTGTACTGGCTAACATTTACTCTAGCAGTTATCCCAAGAGGGTTTCACTCTTTTCTACTGAAATCACAAAGAACCAGAGTAAAAGAAAAAGCAACATCACCTTGACTACACTAAAGAGGCTTCACTGCATGGAGCTGTTCCTTATCTAATCACGAGGTGCACTAAAAAGACCTCAATTAGCTAAGTTGTTTCCAGTACTAATTTATTGAAATTATTTGATTAAAAGTTCCTTATGAGGCATTATGTATCAAACAACAAAAATCATATACTGTTTAGCTAAAGAAACCAAAAAGTATTTTACCTATGAAAACTTCTACAGAAGTTACTGAGAATGAAGAAATGGCAGGATCATATTGTTACATCAAACACTAGGAAAGAAGCACAGAGAAAAACACCTGCAACAGGCTGGAGCTGTAAAACACCCTGGGATTGCATGTCCAGCCAGTAGAATGACTCCAGAACATCAGCTGATAACTGACTTACAAATAAATAAAAATCTTCTTTTTGAGCAATCCAGGAAATTGCTGCAGGCACAAAAGCCAGGTGACATTCCTGGAGATGAATTCTGCACAGACACAGAGCTAAGCAGCACCAGAAGGAAAGGTCAACGGGCAGTGTTACAACATTCCCTGTAACACCACTGCCAAGCTCCTGACCTACACTGACAACCTGAAGGTTCTCCCCCAGAAATAAAAAACACACCAAAGACAAACAGACATGGCAATATTTTTGACGAGAAGCCTGCACAGCAATTATTTGCTGAAGAAATGCATTATATTCTTTCTAGCAGAAAACTGTTGCAGCTATGCCTCTTAATAGTAGAACTGGAGTAAGACCAATCAAAATGTAGTAAGAAAACTGTCAAATGTACCTGGATAATTTTGGCTTTAAGTCTTTGCATTTCAAACAATCTGCTTCAAAGTGTTGGAATCTTATCAACGATCAAAAATACAGATTCTATTAAAAAAAAAAGTTAAAAACTACATCATTACAAAGAATTCACTATCTTCTACTCAGAAGATGCAGAATGCAAACTAAACCATAATAAAGCCATATAGTTAATTTATGCTAATCTTCAAGACATTGTTTCTCACTGAAACTGCAAATTCTGTGTGCTTGCTTCAAGAATTGGAGCAGGAAACTTCCCCTGAAGGCAGGAACTGTCTCAAAATGGAATCAAAGGAGTGGAGCATATGCAAAAATCTGATGCATGGATTTATATAAAAAAATATATGACTTCTGTATCACAAAATGGGAATCTACTAGCCAGGTAAAAATAAGATTAAAATTTAGCAGCTACCTCGTATTATATTTTCCATGAAAAAATGTTAACTAACGAATAAAGAGTCATAAGTTTATGACTTTCTCCTACCACTCAGATGTCTTGAGGTGGGTCACAAAACTGTCTCACATCCTTTTGGTTTATGTTTCCCAGAAGTTACACAAGACATGATGCTTGCCCTAAGCTCATAGGCCAAATCCAGTATCCTAATTCAGGTATGTCTTTATAAATCTCTGATGACAACCACCAAACCCCCCCACAAATGGAACAGATCCCTCCACTTCACCTCAACTCACTGATATTCCACGGATTTGGTTTTAATCTTGGTCTGGTGAGTGACCCACAGAGAGTGAAATCTTAAGAAGAATAAAACTCTTATTAATAAATATTTCATAGTAAATAACACACGTAAAATGATGTCACTTCACTAAAGGTACTGAATCATTCAGATTTATGTACTGAGCCAACCAAGCTACTTCAGGATCACCCAGCCAGACAGCAAAGCCAAAGAGTTTCTTTTGCCTTAACAAACTAAAGCAAAATGCTTTAATTTCTGTCTGTCCTTGTTGGCACCATCCTTTCCTTTCCACATATATATACATTTTAAATATTTTAAAAAAGTAAATAAGAAGATTAATGTGAGAGCAACCTATTCATCAATTTGACTGCCAACACTGGAAAACCTGTCTAAATATTTGTGAGAAAGCTTAGATCTTTACATGCATGTTTTTCTGTTTAAAGACACTGTATTATTCCTACAACTAGCGGTATTTTAGATACTTGTAACCCTGTTAGCTCGTAACAGCATGATTTTAACAGCCTTCTTTTAGTGATGTACAGCACCAGTAGCACTTTATCATGTTACTACCAAACTATCATCTTGATATTCCTCGAGCTGAAGGTGTTTCGGGGGCTGCGAGTACATGGAGAAGAACCAGAGAGGAGCAACACGGCTTTTACTCCCTGTTGTACAATTTAACCACCTCTCGAACCAGCTCTTTCCCCTCAAGCCCCGCACCACCACAGACACCTCTCACTGCCCCACTGCTCCACCTGACCCCGGCTTCCGCGGCACCGGGGGCTCCTTCCCGCCAGACCGGCGGACCTGCGGGCGGGCCGGGCGCTGCCGAGGGGCCGCACGGAGCCGCCCCAGCTGTCCCGAGCCGGCGGAGGAGCGGGAGCGGAGCCTGAGGGGCAGCGGAGCCGCGGGGCCGGGGCAGCGCCCGCCTCAGGGCGGGCGGACACTCACCTTGGCCGCCATGTTGGACAGCGCCGCGTACGGCGCGCGGGAAGGGCCGCGCCGGGCGGGGCCGAGGGGCCGGGGCGGGACCGCGCTCGGGCCGGGCGGGATCGCCCTCAGCCGGCGTCGCCCCGAAGCGGGCAGGGACGGATTCCCGTCAGCCGGGGAGTGCATCGTCCCAAAGCGGGCAGGGACGGATTCCCGTCAGCCGGGGAGAGCATCGTCCCAAAGCGGGCAGGCACGGATTCCCCTCAGCCGGGGAGAGCATCGTCCCAAAGCGGGCAGGGACGGATTCCCCTCAGCCGGGGAGAGCATCGCCCCGAAGCTAGCAGGGATGGATTCCCCTCAGCCGGCATCACCACAAAGCGGGCAGGGACGGATTCCCCTCAGCCGGCATCACCACAAAGCGGACAGGGATGGTTTCCCCTCAGCCGGCATGGCCCCGAAGCGGACAGGGATGATTCCCCTCAGCCAGGGAGGGCATCGCCCTCAGCCGGCATGGCCCCGAAGCGGACAGGGATGATTCCCCTCAGCCAGGGAGGGCATCGCCCTCAGCCGGCATGGCCCCGAAGCGGGCAGGGATGATCCCCCTCAGCCAAGGGCGGGCATGGCTCCAAAGCGGGCAGGGATGGATTCCCCTCACCCGGGACGGGATAGCCCTCAGCCGAGATCGCCCTCAATCGGGCAGAGATCCGTCTCAGCCGCCATCGCCCCAAGGTGGGCAGGGATCCCCCTCAGCCGGGGCAGGGATCGCGCCCCGATCGGGCGGCATTGCCCTCAGCCGGATCTCCCTCAGATCGACAGCGCTGCCCCTCAGCCCGCATCGCACTCGGCCGGGATCACCCTCGGAACACACAAAATCCCCCACAAACACACAATCTAAGTGCAGATAATTCGTTTATTGAAGTCCAAATTTACAACTGAAGTTTACAACTTTTTCTTTTTTTTTTCCCCCCCCAAAACAAAAGCTTTGTTTGAATTTAGGAAGAATAAATGTTTGGTTTTGTTTTTGTTTTTTGTTTTTTTTTTTAATAATGTACAGACTATATCTCTTAAATAAGTTAATATCTTTGAAAAAAGAGCAATATGTTCCTTTTTTTAATGTTGCAGTGCAACTTACAACTTACACGTCTGTGCAATGTACCATGAGGTATATGCCCAGTGAGCAACACACAGTGAAGTTTTCCATTCATAAATTTTCATTGTAGACACACAAAAAGTTAACAAGTTATTAATCTGTGATAGAAAACGCAGCCGGTTACAGTAATTCACACAGAACTCATCTGGAAAGAGGGAAAAAAGAAACCTAATGTTCATTACCTATAGAAACTATTGGATTATCTCTCAACATAGACAAGTATAAAATTAAAAATACTGTTGTGAAACTGAAGAAATACTGTGTTATCCAGGGGTTGAAACCTCGTTTGACCTGTATTAGTCTAGAACCATTGGTTTTCTCTCTGTAGCATCCATGAGCTGAGGGATTTACTGCGGTACCGATGGAGCATCTGCTCGTCAAAGCATTAAGCACGATGGGCATTATAGAAACGTTGCAGAATGCTCAAAAACGTACAACTCCAGCATTTTCCCTGGCATGGACAGGTGGTTTCCCATTGCCTCTCAGTTCATCTCCCAGCTGATTAGAAAAACAAGGCTGAAACATGGAAGATTACTCGTATTTGAAGCTTGACACTTCAAACTTCTCAAGATGGCTCTAAAATACTTATTTTTCTTAATGACAGAAAACATATATTTATTTAAGAAAGAATCATCCACAATATAACTTTGTGATAAATAACAGTTCTGCCTCTAATACATATATACATACTGCTTGTAAACAAAAATGCCCACAGGTCATGGAGTCTCCATGATTTTTTTACAAGGCGCTATAGATTTTTATTTTTATTTTTATTTTTGTTATTGAAAACAGTCCTAGTGAAAGTTTGGTTTATAACCTCCTATTGCTACAGAAACAGTAAGAATGTTTATATTTACAAAGAAACAAAGACCATGGAGACCCCATAGCGTTATTTGCCGAAGATTTGAAGTTGGTGGGGTTTGCAAAATACACGTTGTCAGCACGTTGGACAGGTTGAACACCAGCAGTACGAGACTCCAGTGCTTTGGTATTTCAACCCCTGAATATACAAAGACATTACTACAGCCTACTTCACAGTTTAATGCAAGTAAAGTGCAAGCCATAGTACAAGGGTGTCATACATTTCCATACATGTAAGCGTTATCTAAAAAAGGCTCTGTACAAGGTTTATTAGCTATTTAGTAACCTAGATGGAAGTCACCTATGGCCCAGCAATTAATGGTCTTACAAGGATATTGTCTTTGTAAATACAGTATGTGTCAAATGTAAAACGTTTATTAATACTAGTGCATTTCTCTTATATCCTAACCTGTTTTCTCATCAGATTTTTAAGCTGAAATCCTTGTTTCTCAGTAAAACAGAAGTCTTAACTGGTAACAGGGTCTTACTGGTAATTTGGCCAGCAAACACAGTTTGTTAAGACATATTTGTTTTGTGGTTGCTAGTGAAAAAATGCAATAGTTAATATGTATAATGTGACATCCTTAGTTAATCTGCAGCATTCGGACAGACGTGTTTACTGTTAGTAAAAAGATCTGTATTGATACCCTCACCAACACCTGAGGATGAACAATTTTCTAGAAATGTGAGGACAGAAGCTACAGGGCTTAGCTGGTCAAACAGCAGGTTGTTGACGTATTTGATCAGTTTTACAACATTGCTTTCCTTCAAATACTGCTCATACAGTAGCATTAGTCCTTAAAGTCCCTAACTGTCACTTCTAACACATGTATGTTCTTGACAAAAATAAAGATATATCTGTCTGGCCTGCATTAAGAGTGAATATGGTTCTTTTCCTGAAGGCAGTTTCTGTCTGAATTATTTAAATATTTTTATTAAGAAGAGGTCCCAGTAGTATAACACCTGTCTTCAAACCTGATAAAAACTCAATATTATTTATAAACCTCCTTCTGGATGTGCAAGAGTGGCATAACCCGTAAAATATAGAAAATAACCTTTAAAAAATGTTCCTTTTTCTGTTAGTTATATCCAGAGTGGAGAGTTCCCTGCCCACATGTTAGAGAGTGGAACTGATCAGAAACATCACATTTCACTTGTGTGTAATGGGAGCAAAGAAAATAACTATAAACATCAACTAAGGAAACACAACTTACTAGTTTTGGTTTAAATAGCCATGAAATTTCCATACATCAGCTGATACAGTTCAGATGGGATTTTCAGATGGGATTTTCAGATCTGTGCCGACTTAACACCCATCAAGAGCCTCAGCCACATGGTGTGAATTCATCTGAGAGAGGAGATGGAGGACCTTTCCCCACAGCATCCTGCCTGGGAAACCTACCCTGAGCCTCAGCTTTAGTGAGGGAAACATTCTGAAAGAAAAAGAGCTTTTTAATACTGAATATAAATGAATAGCTAATATTGCTTCTCCAATCTTTCCTCCATCGTTTGTCCTAGTGGTAAATAAACATCATTTGGCAGCAGGGAAGGTGATGTGCCATGGCCTAAGGCATGTGCTGCATGGAAAATCTACCATGGAAAACCTGTGTCCTTCCGGCTGCCCTAAAGCACCATTTCCCTACTGTGAGAACTGAGGAGAGAATAAAATCCTTTATGAGACCCAGCCAACAATTATTTGTCTAAAGTTAAATGCAGGGAACCCGTGTCTGCCCTGAATGGGGTCCCAGCAATACAGACAGGCCTGTGCCCTCTTCCTTAAGGAACCTCCCTAAGCCTGGATCTGGAGACAGCCAGAACCTCTGTAGAGACACGAGACTTGCTTTACTGACAAGTATTTAACCTATAATTAAATTGCCTGGTGGTATCCTCTAGTCCAGGGGCAGCTGACAGGCATTGCAGAGGGGCTGGGTTTGTTGTGCTGCATCGTGCCTTAGCCAAGGGTCGTTTTACACAAACCGTCTTTGAAGGACTTTGTTCCCCACTGCATGAAGGGCCTGTACAAACTGTTGGTGAATTTTCACAAAATAGCTCTGCTGGCAGAGCTGTCTCTCCTCAAGGATCAACAGCCCCCAGCTATATCACCTTGGTCATAAATATTTTTATTAAAGCATTTAAAGAATGCTTTTATCACTTCGGAAGACAGTAAAACCACATGAGGAAAGAATATGGCAAGTAAGGTTTGTGATAATCTTGTCCTGATTTGCATTACTTGAGACAAAGATAAGAATGTTCTTTGCTCTCCTCAGATTTGTGTTGAGTTAAACAATTTCTACCGATTCTTCATTTTTCTCCCAGAGGTCCTATTAACATTTAAAGTGAAATCTCCTAAAGGTCAGCAGCAGAATTGTACCATTTTTGAGGAGGCTGAGCCCTTCCCAGAGCCACTGTAAAGTAACTCCTTCAAAGGTACCTGTACTGTCCTTCACAGGACCTTGGAGAACAAGCATTCTGTAACTGCTGAGTGGAGTGAGAGTAGACTTAACTGGCCATGTACAATTCTCTGCAACACTAATTTCTTTTTCCTTGGAAAAAGCCAGTGGAGCACCACATTCCCAGCTCAAAAGGCAGCAGCCAGAGCTGAATGTGCTGATAACAACCTCCTCCTCCTCCTTTGATTTTTGTTCGTGTCAATTAGAGCAAGCTCAGGGTAGTTTTCACTTAAAGTAATGAAACCAAGAAAAATGTCTTGGCTCTCTCAGGAAGTGATTCCGAGAGAGCTATTAAGACACTTTCAAAGACCTGACACGTCACTGAATACAGAACAGTATTAAAAAAGGAGGGGAATCAGTACCTCAGGGGGAGCATTAAATCAGTTGTAATGAAAAATAGCCGGTAACAAAAAGACTCAGCTTGTGGAGTGTCAGAGAAAGTGTATGGGCTGAGACATTTTACCTGAAGGAATTCTGAATGAAGACACTAATTTTAATAAGATCCAGTTAAATAAAGCACATCCAAACAACATTTCCACGTTGTTGTATATGTTAAAACCCAAGTTTTACCTGAGAATTCGGGCAGGAAAACTGGTAAATTAATAAATCTATTGTACAGGTGCTATTAATTTCCCTTGATGAACACAACAGCCAAGTCTTGTTCTTTTCTTATTTAAAAATATGTCATCAAAACGACCACAACGATTCCAGCTGCTTTGTACTGTGTGTTTAAGTACCTGTTGGTCCAGGAGAATTGGATGTACTTTAATACATAAGCGGGATTTGGTGCATGAATTTTTAAATATGGTATCTGTATTGCACTTTGCATTTCAGTGAGTTCAAAGGTGGTGAAAATCCAAATAATTGTGCTGTGGTGACTGTGCACATTCCTCTCTGCAGTCCATTTAGATTGGTACTGCCATCCAGAAGGAAGAAACCATGGCTGAGAGGGAAGGGCTGCAGGGTGGGGTTGAGTAAATGTGCCAGGAGAATTATAAGTTCTTGTGCAATGGCTTCCAAATGCCAGCTGACATTTGTGAAAGAATAAAGTCTTTGTATTGCTTAATTTAGCAATTAGATTTTGCTTGCTCTAAGGCACAAGCAATGCCAGACAAATGGTTCAGACTTTTCTCCCAGTTAATCTTAAGCCCATTAGAGGGAATTTCTCCAGTGTATCTCATCTCATGAATCTCATGAATCTCCTGGACAATTGATTTGGCCTATTCAGTGCAAATCACATTTGCTGAGAGCTGCTCTGCAAGAGCAGAATGCAGACTCACAATTCCAAGAATTTCAGAAAAGATGATCTCATGACACTGAAAGATTTTTAAAGATAAGCTGAGCAAAAGTATGAACTCTCTACTATTTATCACATCTATTCATATTACAGAAATTGTATTTAAACTTAAAACAGAGATGATCTGTTTTCCCTTCTTCTTGTGTCATTTCTGAGAAATCTATCTTCCCAATTTTGTTTCTAATTTTCAACTGTATCTCTAAGTAGTATTCTCTGTTTACTTGTGACTTCACTGAATATGCTCAGTTATGTCTTGAGTGATGAAGCAGTGGCATTTGAAATCCTTTTGGAAAGCTATTTGGAAATAATATAGATTGTTTCATTATGAAAGCACAAACCATCTTTTGGGTTTGAAACAATAGGCATATTTCCATTTCTTTAGGCATTTAGATAGTTCAATCTATGTAACTATTTCTGTGACCATCCATCACTGCTTGCATGTAAAATATGACTTAATTTCTAAATGGATTCTATAATTTACGCTGTTGCTCGCTGGAAATGAAGGAATGAAATTAAGACTGGAAAGAAGGGAGGAGGCAAGGGAAAGGTGTTTTTAATTTTGTCTTTTCTTCTCACTATGCCATTGTGTTTTAAATTGTTAATAAATGAATTTTCCCCAAGTCAGGTTTGTTTTGCCTATGATAACCTGTCTTTGTCTCAACCCAGGAGCTTTCCCATGACATATTTTCCCCCTGTCCAGCCAAGGTCAGCCCCCCTCAGCTGCTCAGTGGAGACAGAACTAAACACCCAGGACACCTTCACCTGGACTGGCTTTGGGAATAATGAAATCTCTTCCTGGATACGAGGACCTCACTGAGATGACATTTTTTCCTCTATTATACTGAGCTGCATGAATTTTACAGTCCTTGATGGATGAGAGACAATTAGGTTTATCTTGTGAAAAAATGATCAGTGAATTTGTTTCAGTGAAATGACATCAGCTGTATTCACATCTCCTTCATTCTGCCTTTTAGAACTATTCTAGCAAGCAGAGTCAAAGCAGACTGCGAATGGCTTTGGAATCTATGTTCAGTAGCATTCAGAGCAATCTTTTCCCCCCCCCAAGAATACAAGTATTTTCCCCAAAATCTGATTCTTACAAACCATTCTCTCCCAGGCAAGGAAGTGAAATACACTACGTGACTTGTGTGTCTTCCCAAACCAATCAACACCGATTGGTTTTCAAATGATGTTTTGAATAACTTCACCCACTTGCAAATGTACTGCTAGCAGTTAAAAATTATTGCCAGACATTACATAATTTTGAATTATTAACTCAGCTATAGATGTCAGTGTATCACAGAATGTAATTGATTAGTTCAGGAGGTTTTTTAAGCTTCCTTCTCATGCTTTTTTTGAATTTTGTGACTCACAGTCATGTGTCACTTAAATTCACAGTGAAGAAACGATGAAAACCTGCAGTATGTACCTTACTCAGTGCAGATTTTTTTTCTTTCACCATGAAATACCTCAAATCCTATTAAAACCAGTTTAAGTTGCAGCATTAGTGAACAACCAATATTGTTCTACTCATATCTTACCTCTGTGCCAAACCTGCTTGCTCATGTTCCTTCGTTTAAAGGCAGGCACAGCACGTTACAAACACAGTATTTAAATGGCATGTACAGAGTGCCCATAGGGCCAGACTGGGATCTATTTCTTAGATGTACAGTGTACATTTTAAGGCACACTATAGGGATTGAGTTTACATTTTGATAACTCTGTCCTTTTATTTGCAAAGATGGTCACTACCTGGAAATGTTGCAAAAATAAATGTTCATCTCTAAGAGTGGCCAATGCATTAATGTCTTCATTTTTTTTTTTTCTCAAGAAAAAATGTGTGAAAATGTGAACTTTAGGGAATTTTAAAAGGAAATGTCAACTACCATGTTACATTTTATATACATAGATATGTATTTATATATATATATCTAAATATATAAAATGATTGCAGGAGCTCATACTATAAGCTGAGTTTTAGTACAGTACTTTAAATATACTGGTATTTATTTTCAGTTACACTTCTGCACCGCTTCTTCCTAATGCAGAGCTTGATACGGACATTGGTTGATAACAGCAAACAAAAAAATTCATAAAGAATATTATTGTCTTATCATGCAATGTAGTAGGCATCCTGTGGCACTATTGTCTTACCCAAGTATTTACAGTACTGCTGAGTACCTTTAGCAATAAATTCACCAGGGTTTGTGTGACTGCAGCTGTCAGGCACCCAGCAGTGACCCAGGCTGAGGCTCCTGTCACACGTGAGTCTCGATGAAGGAGTGTGTGTGTGTCAGCATTGGGGCTGAGCTCGCCAGTTCAGAGGCTCCGTTTTGCGACTTCCCAGCAGCACTGAACTCACAAATGTCCAGGAAAAACTCATAGTTCTTTAATTTCCAATCTTTGAACTTCTTGGATGTTAAGTTGGGATCATCCAGAAGGCTGTTGATTACTGTGAGGTCCCCTTCCTTTGCCTGGCAAATTCCAGAAAGACAGAGGACAGGTCAAAATGAAATTCTGTATTTCAGCACTTTATTTCTTCCTTAATGCCAAGTGCCAGGAAAACTACTATGGAAACTTTGATATTTACCTAAATTCAGGAACTATTACAGCATAAACTGTTTGACAGCTCAGTCTGTGCCACATGCTACAACTTGCCCACGCACATGTGCCAAATAATCTCTTTTTTTTTCTTTAAGATGGAACATATTTGCTTTGAAGGATTTTTAGTTTCTTTGAAACTTCATTTTAAAGCTACAAAAAAAAAGCATTAACAATAGAAATGTAAAGACATGAAGGACATACAGTGATAATAAGGACAAGGGCAAATGGATTCACACTGCCAGAGGGCAGGGTTAGCTGGGACATTGGGAAGGAATTCCTAGCTGTGTGGGGAAGCCCTGGCACAGGGTGCCCAGAGAAGCTGTGGCTGCCCCTGGATCCCTGGAAGTGTCCAAAGCCAGGCTGGACAGGGCTTGGAGCAACCTGGGCTAGTGGAAGGTGTCCCTGCCCATGGCAGGGAGTGGGGCTGGATGGGCTTTAAGGTCCCTTCAACCCACCAGCATTCTGTGATGCACAATTAGACTTTTTCTAGTTTATATTCCTTGCACACAAAATCAGGGATAAAGCCTTACTTTTAAAGTGCTCTTGAGGACTCGGATGTGGTGCAGCTTTTCGTTGATCACTGGGTCGTTACATCGCTTCACGAAGGACTTGCGGAACTCCTGCTTGGTGGAGGGACGCTGCTCTCCGAAAGCTGACAGACTGGCTTCTTCCAGAGTTCTGTAGAGCTCTTGCAGGCCATCTGTGACTTCTTCAATTTCTTTTATGTTTTCTGAAAGGAAGGAAAGAAACCTAATAACAAACCTGATCATTCAGATGAAGTCTCTAAAATCAGCAATACTGCAGCTTCAGTACTGTCTTAACCTATTACTCAGTTCTGTGGTGTTAGTTTTGGTGAGACAAGATCATCATCCAAAAGCTCAATTTTTAGCGCTACATCCTGGCATTTCAAGTACAAACTCCCGTGTTTGCCAGCATCCAGCAGTTCAACCACAAACTCCTTGCTGAGAACAGTGGCCATACTGCTCTGGATTTTGATGGCAGTAAAGTGGATCAGAACATCTCCCAGAGCTTACCTTCTGCACAGAAACTATTGTGCCTTCTAATAGGAACCTTCTCATCCGGGCTGTCGTCGGTCCCGTCAATGGACTTCACGCGTCCCTTCCCGCGGACGTCTCTGTTCCGGGGAAGGCTTTGGCTGCGCGGTTTCTGGGGCCGCCCGTGGGAGCTGTGTCCCCTCGGACATTCCACCAGCGGAAAAGGCCCATCCTGCTCAAAATTGTGGCGCCTCTGGACGGGCAGCGTGGCTTGTCTCCGTCTGTCCGGTGACATTCCGGGCCGGCCGCTCACGTACTCCGCCTCCGGAGGGACGGTCTGGAGGAAATGGAGCCCTGAGCTGGTTAAGGGAGTCTCTATCAGGTCCTGCCACGAGCGCCGTTCTCGGTAGGGAGGCCTGCACCCCGAGGAGTGTGTGCTGCCCGCTGCGTCCTGCCGGGAGTCCTCGGCAGAAGAGTGGGAATACGTTGATTCACTGGAAAAGTGTCGGCCTTGTTTGGCTTCGGGGAATGGGCTTGAAGAATTCACCTGGAAAGATACAAAAACATCTGCCCATGAGACGATGCTTTGAACAGGCCCAAGGAAATGACTGTCGTGTAAAACAGTCTGTGATATCTAGTAATCAGATGGACTCATGGGTTTGATTGCCATAACATGAACCACTGTAAACAGAAGAGAATTAGCAGTGACAACTTTTATACAAAAGTGCTCTTTTAACCACTCCCTATTCTTGTTTTGCACATTCTCTGCCCACAAGCAACTCCTGATGGAAAGAAAAGTGTAGCACTGGTGCAGGTTTCCTGAAGACCTGTCCAGCTTACATTCAGTCCAGCTGAGAACAGTGGAAGTCTCCAAAAGAAACCGTAATCAGATTTCCTTTCTTTTTTTTTTTTTTTTTTTTTAGGGGCCAAACACAAAAAAAAAACCAAAAACCAAACCCAAACAACAAAAACTTCAGCACCCAGGAAGATTTTTGGCTGGGGGACTGTTGAACTTGTGAAACTATTTGAATGAATTTTCTGGATCTGTGTATAAATTTAATTCAAAATAAAGAGAAAGGCAAAAATGTGGAAAAACAGAAAGGGAGAGGCTTAACCTGTATCCCAGTTGATAAAACAGCATCACATGGGTGAAAATCAGTCTGAACTTCACCCATGTGATGCTGTTGTCTCAGTCACTCTTTCTTTGGTTCTGGCTGTGTGAGGATCATGTCATTCACGCTGAAGAAAAATCTGAAAGAAAAATAGAGAACAGTCCTATCTGTGCTTGGAATCATAGAATAATTATCATAATTGCCTGTGTTTTGTCTAATAGAAATGTTCTATTTGCAATACTGTCATTACCATGGTATTGTACACAATCTTGTAAAAAAATCCCTTTTCTAGAAAGATTTGTTCTTCAAAAAAGAACTAAAACATGATTACTGGGTGAATGTGAGCTGATCTTAATCTCTAGCATCCAGTATCCAATATTCATAATTGAAAACCAGTCTCAATTAATACAAACTATCACATCCATCACATTCTTTTCATATTCTGCAGTGAAAATTTGAATATTCTGTTCCTGTTATGATATGTAGTTTTACCAATCCTACAAAAAAAGGTCATATTTGCAGTCTGGTGACAGATCTGTGTCAGGAGACATTTACCTCTCCTTCCTTTCTAACTGATTTGCTATGGAAAAATCCAGATCTTGGCTCGTGAGGAGCAGCAGTAATTTCATTTTTACAATCGCATCCGGCTTTGTTCCGCCGCCTTTACGGCGTTTAAATATCCCGGGACAAGGGAAGTGCAAGCCAAGGCCCAGAGATGTTTTTGGTGGCCTTGGCCACATGCAGAGTGTGCGACTCACTGAGGGGGTGCGGTGGTAGGTGTCACACAGCGTGGAGGAGCCCTCCTGCTTCAGCGTCAGGGAGCCGTCCATGTCGTCCTGATCGCTCTCACTCCAGTAATCTGCTGACAAAGCATTCCAGGTCTTATTCAGGTGCTTTTCCACAAGAAAGCAGATCCCACTTTTTAGCAACAACTTTCCATGGCAAGGTAAATGTTCCCCAGTCACCTGCAGGGCTCGGCTGGTGGGAAGGTCTGACACCTCAAATACAGGGAGTGCAGGAAGCTCTGAATGCTTTAGGGATGGGTTACAGAAGGCAGCTCGGGCAGCTGACTCCCACTGCACATAAAAAACAACTTCTGCTCACAGGCTTTCACACAGAAACCTCATTCCAGATGCTGAAGTAGAGCCAAGCCTGAACACTTAATTTAATTGGGCATAACAGGTTCCACTGTGGGTGATGGGGAAAGGACAAGGCTGGCACCTGAGCTCAGGAGGTGCAAACAAATATTGCTGAAGCACACATCGCCCCAGGGCTGCCATGTCTGCACTGGTTTTAGGGGGATGAACATCCCTGAGGGCTGGGATCTGGGAGATCACACCTCACCCTGAACCCCGCATTCTCTTTATCCCTAATTTTAAACATTTCTTAAAATTACTGCTCAGGATTTTATTTTCTTTGCTAGTGGCACCAATAAATGTAGTTCTTCGAGGAAATGCATTCTTATCTAAATGATATTTGGAATGATATGGGCATATGTTGATAAAGAAGTCAGCTATGACTTCGCCAGCTTTATTGAAATACTGAACAGATTTGTACTGCCTGCTCTCTTCTCCTAATTATAATCGCTGAAGCATTACCTTCATCTGGGTGAATATCCTTGTCATCAGGTGTGTAACCAATTGCTGCGAGACCCAAACGATTCATCCATCTAAGAGAACGATAAAAATGAGGAAGAGAGGTATTTAAAAGGAACATCTCGTGTAAATCTGAAGGCATCCACATCATTAGGAAAAGCCAGACAGAATGCCTAAACAAAAAGGCTGTTAAACCCACAATTCTGATGTGCTGGGTGGTTGATAACTGGGAGCAAAGGATTTATCACATTTATTCTGATTGCTACTTCTGTTTATTTCAAGAACTTGCCTGAATTGCCAAAATACTAGAAAATAAAATAGAATTATCATAATTATTGTCTGAAAACCTGTGTTGGGAAATGAGTTGGATTAAACTTGTATCCTCAGAAAGCTAAAACAGCCTATGGCAGTTTGGTTATTCACAATGCTGGTGATATAAACACTTAGTGTTGTTGAGCTGTGATAACAACATTATTTTCCCTTAATTTGTTTAATACAGACTTTTGGGTTTCTAAAGTCTCGGTAAACTGGAAGTGCTTCAATATTTGCATTTTGCATTGGATGTGCTGGTTTCTTTCTTTGTCCTCAAATTATTTCGTTTGATAGAAAATAAGATTTTTTACTTCCTTAGGGAAATATTATAGTTAATCTTGGGGAAAATACCTTTTGAGTTTTCTTTATGTGAGATTACTGGATGTCTATACAATATATAATTGAAAAACTAGGGGAAAAAGGAAATGAACACACAGAGGGAAAAGTCACTTCTTAATGTTCAGCGAATGGAAAATCAAGAATTGTCTTATTTTCATCAACAAGGCGATATAACCAAAGAAAAAGCCTTCATAGTGACATCTATAATGCCTGGGATGTTTTGAACCATTCCCTTCCTCGGTGACTAAATTCTTAATTATCTAATTAATTTCCCAGAAAATTGATGTGAGAGCTTATTTAGAAGCAGTTCTTTTTTCTTTTTCGAACATTTGCAACATCAAATTTGTTAACAATTATCTTCTTGGTTAATGAATATTATAATGACAAAAACATCTTTCACAGGCCTCAAGTCAGACATTAGTGAACAGTACATGCAATATCAAAAGGACGAGTTGTTTTGCAGATTAAAACACGAAAACCGTTCAGTGTCATTCTTTCCCACTTGTACTAGAGGAGAAAAAAAAGCTTTTAAGGACATATGTGACTGTTATTGTCCAGGAGAGTGGTGTGTGGGAGATGGGAGGCACAGCAAGGAGGCAGAAAATGAAGGAAGAGTGAACTCTCCACTAAAAATAGCGCACAGTTCTGCACGTATTGATCCCTGCTCCCAGCAGCCCTGCAGAGGCTCCCAGCAATGATCTGCAGCTCCAGTATTGACACAGCACTGACTCACTGCCTGGCTGCACACAGCCTGCCACGGATCTCATGGCTTTCCTAAGCAGCCAAAGGGGACAACAACCTGTACTTCTTACAGGGTTTAATTTACTTGCAAAACTATGAAAATAAAGAACTGTACAATCATATTGCTTTGCCTCTCAGTATTAAGCCAGAAGTGAGCAAATTGGAGATGAAAATGGAAATGATGATTAGTTTTCCCAAATAGCAACTGCAGGCTTAGCACTGCTTACAGCCGTTGTTTGCATCAACACATCAATAACTCATCTTTATCATGAGGGAAGTACATTTAAAATGGATTAACAGATTTACAGAAAAGCTTTTGCACAGTGCTCTCCACAGCATCATTTCCCTCAGCACACGGTGCCTGCATCGCCTGGCATTTGCTTCCCTTGCAGGGCAGAACCTTTGTTGCAGGCATGGCAGTGACATCATTCCCTGCTCGTTATCAAGCATTTGTATTCACCGGTTTTTCATCAGTTGTTCCCGAATTTCTGAACTCATTAGCACTGGAGCAAAATAGTTTTAGTCATACTTTGCCATATGCCTTTGGCAATTAAGCAGGATGTCTCAGTGCCTTCAACTGAGGTTCTGCTTAAGCACCAATGATAAATTAGGACTAATTACCATTTTCCAAGTTAAAACAGACTCATCCATTTGTGTGGTCAGTGCATGGAAACTTATATTGTCTTAAATTTCTTGCAAAATTTCTTTTGTTGCTCATTGTTAATTTGAGGGTGTCAGATCTTGGAAGCAAATATAGACACCAGATGAAATGTTAGGATTAACCTTCCAGAGCCAGGGATGCTCTGAGGATACCCAGGGTATCAGCTTTATGCATATGGCCTCAATGGCCAAATCTGCAATTAGCTGAAGTTAATCTTCCTTCTCTAAGGCTGCTCAGGCTTTGCTCTTCCAAAGGCCAAGATCATCCCCAGCTAGAGTTACAAGGACTTTCTTACCTCATTTACCACAATTCAGAGTCAGCTCTTGGTCAAGCCAACATAAAGGGTTATCTGATGACATTCAGTGGCTTATCATGATAAAATCTCTTCAGATAAAAGAACTAGAATCTCCATTTTAGGTTTTGTGTTTTTAAGAAAAGCATGAGTGAATGTTTCTGAGGTTAATCAGGAGATATACAAGTGGTGAGATTACAGCTCATTTTCTTACAGCTAATTTTTTTTTCCCAAGGAAATGCAAACTCAGTTCAAAAGGAGCCCTGCATAAACTTGATGAATTTCCTTGATGAGCAAACCACTTTCATTTTTCAGAAAACTGCAGGTTTTTCAAGGTTATAAAAAGCTCTTTGTGGAGAGCTCGGAAAGGCAGGCAGCTGGTTCTGAACCCTGTCCCAGGTGCCCTGTGGGCAAAGGTTGGGTTCCAGCTGGCACTGGGAGCTCCTGTTGGAGCTGCACTCCCGAGGGTTGGAGGATGCACATCCCAGGGAGGGTCTGTGTGCTGCACCTGCCAGCAGAGCCCCAGGGCTGGAATGCTGATTGGGGTCCTAGAGCTGTGCCCCACCAGCTCTGGGACTTCCCCGTGGCCACAAGGAGGCCTGGGCTGCCCTGGCAGGGCACCTTTGGGATCTCAGGTGCACATCCCCGTTCCTCGACCCAGGCTGGGCTCCCTCCCTCCAGATCCTGCCTTTTTACCTGGATAACTTCAACAACTCTTTCCTGTTGATAATTAAACAACTTAACCAGCATGTTTCACTGAGTTTGGGCCACCCAGCAGAGCATGGGGTTTGCATTCTGCATGGAAATTGTGATGACACAGAACAGCACTAAATGTCCCACAGATCCTCTGCCACATTTTCCCTCGAGGAATGTACAAATCCCCATAGGACACAATCACTTACCAAGGCACGTTGTAACAACCTACAGGGGACCAAGAAGTGGGTTGTTTTTTATTGCCTGTACTCCAGTGAACAAAGGCAGGGAAAGTCATCAAAATGCACAAGTAAATGTTGTACTTTGTCCCAGTTAAATTCTAAATAAATCAGGCTTGGCTGTAAAACAGGAACTGTTGTCATTGCTTTGGGATAAAATAGAGCTGCCTGGTAGGATTTAAGTTAAATTTACTGAGATAATTCTGGTTATTACCCAGGGATTACAGCCCAGGGCATCTTCTGAGAGTCTGATCCTGCCCCAGGCTGGGGCTGTGCTGAGTGAAGGCACCAGGGCAGTGAGGAGAGCTGTCACAGCCTGAGACTGAAGAGTGAATCGTCCTAAAACACCCCAAATTGTCAGGAGCCAGGAGCACATTCACCTGCTGACAGAAACACTGGGAAATGTTAAAGGGGGCCAAACAACTGGGAACAATTGCACATTGCTTTGCTCCCCTGAAACAAGAACATGCCACTCCTCAATGTACAAATTAATACATTTCTCTTTCCTGGCTGTTGTCATTTACTCTGCTGAGCAAGGGTTGAGCCAGCCCAAGGGCAGTGGGAGATTCTGGGAGTGAAGGCAATGAAAGTTTCCACACTCACCCCCTTGGCTGCTCCTTTCTACAAGTCCAGAGTGAAAACACACAAATAAAAAAATAAAACAGCTTGGACAATCTCAGTTGCTATAAATTGGAGAGAACTACTTTGTTTAGTGTAGGAGAATGAAAACTAAGGGAAGAGGATAACCTTTTTTTTCCTTCCTATAAAAAAGGGGTGAAAAGTTACAATTTTTAGGTTATAGATAGAACTGTTCCATAAACCCATGGAGAAGAGAGGCAGAAAAAGTGAATTTCTGTGGCTCAGAAAAGTTTGATTTGCTAATATCCTCACTCATTGCACAGACCAGGTGGCTGGTTTTAGAAAAAGTTATTTAATTCAAATGAATATATAAAAAAATTATATGTCCTGAAAAGGTGCAAATTCAAGAAAAAGTCCAACTACTTTTGATTATTTCTCTCTATTAAATATTCCTTTAAAAATGAAGTCTATGAAATACTGACACATTAACAGAAATAATAAATAAAATATATTTCTTATCTTCCTTGCATCTTTTCATCATTAATTCTTGCCCTTGTACACCCCTCAGCTTTGTGTTAGAAATGTTTCAGTGCAGAAATATCTTTTTCTTCCTTTTTGAGATTGCATTTACATTTGAGATTATTTGGTTAAAAGGCAAAAATACAACGAAGTGGAAGTTAAATTTCAGTTAAATCAAGTTATGTTTAAGTCTGTTAGAGATTCCCTTGAACCATCTATTTTACACATAGAAGGTATTGAGTGCAGTTTACATTTAATTTCTGATCAAAAGCTTTGTATTACATTTTTTTTTACGTCACGGGGATAATCAGATTCCAGAATTCACAGTAAAATTCTTTGCAATACACAATTAGATTTAAAAATTGATTTTGTACTTGTTATGTGGACTTCTCTGACCAGTCTTTCTTACTGAACACCTGAAAAATCAATGCATTTCCCATTTGACTTCCTAAGGTACATCATTTCCCCTATTTTCTATGATTATGCAGGTAATACATTCATTGAAGAGAATAAAGGGTGCTCTAATAGGGGTGGTTGAAATGATGCCTTGAGTTTCCTCTGCACAGAAGGAGCCCCAAAGCATCTGCTGGTGAAATGTGACCCTGAGCAGATCCTTCCCCATGAGCTCATCTCTGCCCGTGTGCCAGCCCCCAGCAGCTCTGCCTCTGCTGTTTGATTTGTCACACTTGCTGGGATTCCTTAAGCAAAATCATTCATGGGATAAACTCTGAGCACTCTCTGATTTGATAATTTGACATGACTGCTGATCTCGTTTCATGCGTTGTCTTCTTAGATTTGTCAGGCTGGAAAAATAGGAAAAAAGCCTGAGACAGCTTAAGAATTGACAAGTGAACCAATCTGTGCCCTCTTTGCATGTGCATCTGCTTTATGCCCTTAATAGGATTTTTTTTTTTTATTTTTCATTTTTTAAACTTTCTGCTGTCAAACAAATGCACAATATTATGTCTCTGTACTCTGAAGTCTGGTTTGGTGTGGGTGGTTTTTTTGTTTGTTTTTTTGTTTTCCCCAGTGGGTAATAGACAAAAGAAATTCACTGCTTTGTAGCAAATAAATTACCTTTCTGGTACCAGCATTTTACTGTACAAATACAGTCGTGTATCGCAGAGAATAAAAGCACACAATAACTGATAGGCTATTTGATCCAGAACCAATAATAAAGAAATCACCAAAACAGTCACAAAAACTCATTCAACTGCAACTTCTCTTTACTCACTTACTCAAACTTTTGCTCCAGCTTTCACCAAATGATTGGCCCAAAGGAAAGCTCTGGAGAAAGAAAGCTTTGTTTACAAGCAAGAGAACTGAGCTTAGCATGGCATAAACTATGGGTGGGGTTTTGGGGTTTAAAGGTGAATTTTTTTAAAGAAATGGGATGATTTACTTGTGAAATTGTGTAATTCTGCTTCTACATAGTTTTTAAAAACTCAGCTCAAGTAGACCAAATAATACTGTTAAATGTCTGGCTAATTCATCATGATGAAATTTCTTATTTCTATTACTTATTTCTATTATTTCTTATTTCTATGACTAAATCTTTCAGATTTGGCAGAGTTAACTCAGTATCTCCAGCATAAGGTCACAACAGGGACTGTGACACCACCTTCACCTCAGAGGGGCAGGGCTGGAATCACTAAATCTGCTCTATGAAATGCAGCAGCTTGGCTCCCAGAAGAGCTCTATCAATTCACACTGGTACTATTCACAGCAGAATTTGGTGAAGTTAATTTTGTAATTTAAGCTGGTGCAAAAAGCCAGTGCAGACCCTGCCTCCTGCACGAGGGATGAACTCCCCCAGTGCTGATTTGGGTGGTGTTGGATAAATCACAATTGGGCACTGCAAACTCCATCAGCCACTGGGGCTGGGACTCAGTGAGGGGGGAAATAGAACTTCACAAGTTTAGGGTAAAAAGTTCATAAATTGTAAAAAGGAGGAGCCAGGTGACTTGGCCAGAAAAGGAGGTTTGGAATATTGCAGCTCAGTGCCAGGAACTCCTGGTGCAGTGTTTTGCTCAGACAGGGCACAGCAGCTCCACGATCACCCTGTGCACTCCCATGAACATCGTGGTTTCACCCAGCCCTTGGGGCCTGCAGCTAATTCTGATCACAAAATTGTTTTACTTGTGCTGCACTTAGGAGCTTTTATGCGAGAACAATAAATTAGAGGGCTGGCATGGCCTCGGGCACGGATTTGAAACAAGTTTATGGGAACATAAAAGGAAGAAAGGCAAACCTGCTCTTTATGATTATTTACAACACCATTGGGAAGCTCCATTCCAGGGATTGCTGTTTGAAAAGTACCTTTCATGTTCTGCAGAATTATCTCCTGGCTGTTCAGCAGGTAAGGGGCTGAGAGTAAGAGCTCTGTAACAACTTATTCAGCTCTATTTGATAGAGAGCTGGTGAATTAGGCCAGACAGATCTGACAATCTCCTGCTCGCTTGTCCAGCTTAGGGAGAAAATATCTAATGGGGAATCAGGGTTGAAATTTTTAGTTGCCAAGAGCTTTACTTGGGTGCTACTTTATATAAAGTGAAGACTAAGTGCATTGAAACTGGAAAAGATGTGTTAATCCTGGCTCACCATCTGATTTGGCTAAGCAAAGAGACCAGCATGCCTGAAATTTAAGGGAGAAAACTGAATTAACTTTAGTAATAAACAGGATGACTTAGGGAAAGTCTTGAGTAACTCACTTGGTTATACTCCATATGTAAAAGTAGATAGGAGACACCATAAAGTTTGCTTATAATCAATAGAAATTTAATTCAGAATACATCAATTTTCAAACAGTTGTTTTTTAAGAGAAATATTGTGCTATAATCTTTCAGGTCTTGGAAAATATAGGAGTGACCCCTATAAAAATCAATCATCATTCTGTTTCAGTAGCAACTATTTGTTATATTTCTTGAATGAACGCCAAAGATTTATGGGAGTTATTAAAATTGCAAAGTTAACCCAGTTATTCAAATCAAAAGTGATCAAATTATTCAGCCTGAAATAGAAACTTTTAAAAATTTAATATTTGGAGTTCACTATGAGATTGCAAATGCACTGCGCTGCATTTCAATGGCTGGTAAGTTTTAAATAACATAGATATTGTAAAACAACTGAATATTAAATTCAATGCTAATTAAAGCCATAAACAGGTTATGTGTGGTGTGGTAGGAGATGAAGCACTTCTGGGAAATAAGGCCTTTAACAAGCTTGGAGTAGCAAGCTAGAGATGAGCTCATCAAGTTCATTATTAATTCATTTCTAAGAACACGGCTCTGCTCGTGTAAGACCTGGCAAAACAGCACGAGCGTGAATTTTGCAAACCAGAGTAACACAGCAGGCAAAACTCAGCCACAGCTGAGTGCCTCGGAATAATCCAGCCCTACCCACTGGGGTCCAGCTCTTCCTTCAGCAATGTGGGGCTAAAGGCACAGTAAAATTTTCCAGAGTGAAAAAAAATTACTAAACAATGGATCTGGGGTGAGAAACTCTAAAAAAGAGCTGTTAAAATAAAAGCAGTTGAAGAAAGGATAAAATTTCCCTCATAGTGAATGAGGAATGTTCCTCTCCATGCCAGGACTCCTTCACTTTTCAGCATGAGGGATCCCCCCTTCCATCAGCAGGGAAAATCCAGTTAAATTCTGTGCTGAAAACAGGAGTGAGAGATACCATGTAAAATATTTGCTCTGTTTCCTCGCATTATGGGGCCAGCAATTCGCTGGGAAGAGAGAGATCTGTGGAATCAGTATTTTAAACACATTTTTTCATCTATGAATCTTGCTTCCTCATTTCAAATTTCACCCAGGATCTCTGGGAGAAGGAATTGTAAGAGCTGCAGGGGTGCCCAGGGATGTTAAGAGGTAGCAGAGTTATCCATCATTGGGGTGGGGAGTGAATTCCAATTACTCTGCAGGGACAGAATTGCTGAAGGGAAAATACTGCACAAAATACTTCAAGTAGAAGTTCACCCTTTGCTTTCTTCCCAGAAAATCAGGGAAAAGGCTCTTGTAAATCCCAAAGTAAATGATGTTTAGGATGGCATGGCATGGAAGCACATGCTGGCACCTTCCCAGCTGCTCCTGTGCTCCAAGGCCTCATTGCAGCTTCCTGGGCTCCCCATGGAAAAATCAATGGATGTTGTAAAAGCAGCTCATCGAACGTGTGCCAAGACTTCCTGCTTTTCCTTGAGTCAGAGCATTTTATGTATCATTTACAGATATGATCAATGGCACTTCAACAAACGAGAGCTACCCCAGCAGCTGAAATCAAGGGAGACCAGGCAGAGTTAAACCAGCAAAAATCCTCACTTCAGTTTTCTCCAGACAAACCTGAACCACACCACAGAACTGAGCAATGGAACATTGACAACCTTGACAAAATATTTTTCAGCAAACTTATTCCACTCCTGATAACTGAGGCTCATCACCCTCCAGGATGAACAGGCCTCCACAGTCTCACCCCGGCCAGGCTCACACCCCAGCATACCTCAAGAGCCATGTAAGCCACAGAATATAAATGTTCAATTCAACAGTGGGTTTTAGGCCTTAATATTCCAAAGGAAAAACCCCATCCATATCTGTCTTTCCAAGCTGGCAAACATTAAGAACAACTCTAAGTGAGAACATCTCAAAGTTTCAGTTATCTGTGCCAGGAAAGATTTAAGACTTCCCAGTATGGTCACCTTGTCCCAGGTGTCCTTGTGCTTTCCACCTGAGCTGGGAATAAACAAATTTCTGAGGTAACAGGAGGAGGGAGGACATCTGACTCTGCCTGTTGGGATCTAAGGCCCTGTCCCACCTTCACAGTCTCTGTCTCCACCACTGAATCACAAAGGAGAAGCACGGAGTAATTTGGGCTGGAAGAGCTCCCAGGAAGTGCCTGTTCCCACACCCAGCCACAGCAGGGGCAGCTTTAATGTTGGATCAGGTTGTCCAGTGCCTTGTCCAGTCAGAAGTTTGGAATGTCCTCCCAGCACATCCAAGGACATTTAAAACTCACTACAATGCCAACAATGGAATTTTCCTTGCCTCTGCTCTGTGTTGGGACAGTGATGTGGTGAATAAAATTAATTACTGATGATTTTCTGTGTTGTTGGGGGTTGTTCTTGGCATTGGAGGGAAAAATATAGATATTTATTTATATTTATATATATATTTTATATATATATATACACACACACAGACATATCCCACCACCTGAGTGTACTCTGTATGAGCTTTGGTGTGGGTGTACTCTTTAATATACCAGAAACACTAATCCCATTAAGACTTCCACCCTTTACCTACAAAACATCACAAGGGTGATGAACCTTAAGCCCATCAACAAAAGAAAAAATTCTAATTAATACAGAGACCAATACAAGTAACTTTCCTTTGCAGAATTGAGACATGTCACGGCAGGAAATGTCAGCAAAGTGAGCCACAGAATGTGATGTATTTACTGAAATTAATGGAAAACTAATTCCTGAGAACACCATGAGCCAGCATCCCATCAGGCTCCAGGAGGACATTCCTGTGTGAGATGAAATATTGAAGCACCAGGATAAAAAACATCCCACAACAAAGGGGACACACAACTCACCTGTTCATCTCTTCAAGGCAGTCGGTTGCGAAGTAGAAGCTCTTTATTTTGGGGTGACATGCTTTGAAGGCACTATAAAAAAGAGCACAAAGAATAAAAACCACCTTTCCTTTCAAACATCTTGTCTACAAATACACCAGACTGTCCTGCTCTGTGATTCTTCAGCATGTTACAGGTTTCATAGGCAGTTGTCATCTTCAGTCTGAATTTTGCTGCCTAAATTTATAGATGGATCCCCCCAGATCTGATTTCATCTACGTTTGGGAGCCTCATACTTTGCAAACATTTCAAAAGCACTTGAATGACTCAAAAATATAAATCCTTTTGATAACCACCGATGTTCTACATCTAAGAAATTCTTGGGTTAATTTGAAAGTCTTATTGAGTATATTCAAGTACATCTTAGTTATATTCCAAAGATCAACTAAAGGAATAAATGTTTGATCTCCCCACCTCTTCTCATGTATTTGATGACTGTTTTATGTTCTACAAAAAGAAATGCAGAGGGCTGCCAAGTTGAGCTAGAAATCACTGGAATAATAGATAATAATCAGATGGCATGGGTGATTATAGTTCACATAAATGCTTTTTATTAATGCTTTCATGTGCTCTAATCCCTGAGATCTCCCTCAGCTGAGCAGTTGAAAACTGCTAAGAACAATAATCACAGTTTTTACAAATTTTTTGTGTGGCTATAATGAAAAGGAGTTTTGCTATCAAGGAAACCAGAAGGTCCCAGCATTAAAGACTATTAATTTGCTTAGCTGGCAAATGCTAAAAAAATGCCACGCTATCATTCATAACATTTATGTTAAAATACTGACATTTATATGGTAATTACCAGATGTAAGAATTAGATTAGGAATCATTACACGTGGAATTATGAAGAACCTGTGATGCAACGTTTCCACTATTAATAGCTTAAATGCAAATGAGTGTTTTATTAATTACTATGACTTATTGCAGTTTTCAAAGACAAGATGAAAGCTGAAGAAGCTTCACCTGGGCACAGTGATTTTTTTTGTATCCATAATTAATACAAATGCATCCAGCAACAGCTTTCCTGACAAAAGCCCTCCAACAGAGTTGTGTTTCTGTGCAGTTTCTTTTTTTCATGAGATTGGGGATATAAAGGGTAAGGTTATCTTTGCACAGAGGCTTATCATTAAATATTAAATTCCATAAAAGAAGACTGTAGGGGTATTTAAGTGTTGTTTTGGCATCTGGACAGTGATAATTTCCACTGCAAAGCCTCACTGCCCTAGCTACTGCTATTGTAAATAAGAGCAGTGAGTGACTGAAATCCCACACAGGGATTCCTGGTGCCCACTAGATGGCACAGCCTTGTTAATTATCTCTCTTTTGATCATTATATAAATGCAGTTTTAAGTACGCTCTGATCAACTTTATGCTTTCTTTTAACTGATTGGTATGATGTGGTTTGAGTGTCAAGAATTCTTGTCATTCTTAGTCTTCTGCTTTTGATGTGGGACTTTTTAATCCCCCTATGGCAGCTGAGTGCCAGCAACTCCAACTGGTTCTATGTAAAGAGCTGTGGGTAAGAAAGGTGGAACAGTTTTGTGTGCTTGTGGATTAGAGCAGTACATGGCACATCTTTCATTACACAGAGATTAGCAAATACTGTACTTTTAACAGAAATTCCTTACACTACTACATTTCTGATGCTTAAAAATAGAAAATCATGACTAAACAAACACTCCTGCGTAGTTCTGCTGTTGGTGTGAACTCCCTGCAGCATCTGCACCTTCTCCTGCTCCACTTGCCCAGCCATCTCCCAGTGGGATTGGCTTGGATTGGGGAGGATTAGGTGCTGGATCTAAAGATCCTAATCCTCCTGGCTAATCCTGAGACAATATCACATGATGGAGTTTCTGCTTGCAAATAGGATTATTTTCCTAGACAGGAAATTTAAATACATACAGGCATTCAAATGCCAGTATTAGGGTTTCAAGTCAGTGTTAATGGGTGGAAGTTAGTGTGATAAACAGAGTTTAATTTGGCTCCACTGTGCTCCTGTAGTGTGATAAAATCTGTGATTAGTGGATAATTTTCTAGTGGAAGGTGTCTCTGCCCACGGTATGGTTGGAATGGGATGATTTTTAAGGTCCCTTCCAACCCACACGAGGCTGTGAGCCTGTGATTATGAGAATATTTTACATTCTCACAAAACCCTGCCTCAGTTAAGGCACAGAGAGGTGAAATCAGGAGTATGCAACAGGTCAGGCACTGTCTGCAGGCTCCTGGCTCAGCTGTTACAGAACACGTGTTACGTGTCATAAAATGCAGAAAGAGCAGGAATTTTGTCAGAGTAAATCAGTTAAATGCTGCAGGTCTGGCTGCTTTTGCAAAGGAATTCCCACATGCCAGGCCCCTGCAAACAGCTCTAATTGGTTACTATATGAATGTTCCTTGAGATCTTTCTGTCTGATATTGTGATAATTTCCTGAGATAGTGAACATTAAAGCTGCAATAATGTATTCACTGTTACATATCTGCAGACTGCGGAAAAGAGATCTTTATTGCTCTGAAATGGAGATCCCAGTTCCGTGCAAACTTGTGATTTAAATGTATTGCAGTTCTGTGTCAGGACTGCAAAACACAACAATAAATCCATCTTCATCTCTCAGCAGTGTCACTAAGATTATTATTAGGGAAGTGTTTAGATACATTTCTAGCATTAGGAACTGCAGTCGCCAGGGGAACAATTTGAGATGTATAAATATGAATAATTTAGAGGAATTATATCTATATATTTACATTTGGCTTGGTTTGGAGGGCCTCAGACTGGCTGCAATAATCAAGATGTGGGGTAGTGAATGCCATTTTAAAGAATAATCCTTCCATCCATTGGCTGCACTCCAGTTAACACAGCCCAGAAGTTCCTTCCCTGTGGGGGCCCACTGGTGGCTCAAGGGGGCTTTTCTGTCTGCAAAGACTGTCAAGTTCTTTTCAGAAATAATAAAATGATGAAAATCTAGCAACATTTAAGCTGTACCTTCATGTCTGCCTGTACTACAATGACATTTGTATAGAGCTCTGACTGCACACTTTCAATATGAAGTGCCAACACTGTGGCATATCCTTGATAAATTTAAGACCCAAATTTGCATTAACCAGGCAATGAAAATTTTCACTAGGTGGAAATTGTTGAAGGTTCAGGCAAGGCACCAGTTGATAAGGATTAATTATACCTGTGGCTCAATTAATCTTTATACTTGGGGATCAGCATCATCATGGGGCATTATAATTATCAGTATCTTTGAAAATAACACGATATTCATGTCATGGCACAGCATACAATCTCAAATAACTATCATTTCTCATACACTGTGATCACTTTTAATCAGGAGGATGCAGGTGTTGCCTAAAAGCAGTGGAAAGTTTTTCAGTGGCAATGCAAAACACCTCCTTTCACAGGGACGAGGTCGTTGCACGTCCAGCTATAGCCTGGAGAGCTGCAGCAGGCTGAGATAATGCCCTGAAATAATCAGGGTACCTTCATTAAATGCATTACTGAGGCAAATCATCAAACCATACCGAATGATGCATTCAATTATCTACATTCTTGTGAGAGCTTTCTTAGGGCTATTCCATCACTGTGAGCCATGGACATCAGGAGCAGCCAGGCTGGGGAGCAGAGCTCCCACTCCAACAGAACAGTGGGGAAGAGAAATCCACTAATTATCCCAGTAAATCTTCAAATACTTTCCTTTCAAAAGGGATTGAACATTTCACATCAATAGCTCTGAAAATTACAGAGATCTGAGGGGAAATCCAAACTGAGGTCCAAAACACTCTTCGTTCTGCACTGGGGAGAACTGAAGGGAAAGTGACACTGTGGTTTTGGCTTTTCCCTGGAATCAGGCAATGGAATGATGCTCACTCCTGGCCTTGCAGGACAACCCAGAAGAGGACAGGTAAGTGTTTTCCAGGTGTGCTCACAGGGGCTGTGGGTTGGAGCTGGCTGGACACAGCCAGGGCCCCCAGTCCCACATGCTGAATATCCCGAATTTCACTGCACTCAAACAGTGCAGTGGTCAAACAGTGTCAACAGTGGCTAAGGTAAGGTGCAGTTCTTGTGATGGGGGAAATATAGAAATGGTAGTCCATGAAGGAAGAAATCAAATGGAAATTCAGCTCAGGGAAAAAGGGAATATGCTAAGAACATCTTCATTATACTTTTACCTCTGGACCTGTTTCTTTTTGAAAGGATTCAAAGCCTGAAGGTTCTCAGCTTTCAGTTGTGTGCAAAGTTTCAGTTAATCGGACTTTTCCCTGTGCATATACCCTACAGAAATCCTCCTCTAAGCTGAGTTCTGAGGGATTGTGTTCTCATGCTTTGAGGAAAGCTCTGGAAGCTATTTCTAGCTGTGCACAATGACCTTCCGTTTGATCTTGGTTAATTCACTGAAATCTGTTAAGTGCTTTATATTCCTAACAAAAGGGTATTATTTTTCCCGTATTTTTGTTCAATATCATTATTAATATCTACTCATTGCTCTGAGGTATTTATAGTGCTCAGTTCATGTTTAATTTCTATAGTGATACCCTCAGCTGAAAGGAGAAATAGAAGTGTAAATTGCACTGTCTTGTACTGCTCTGACACAGTAATAATATCTCCAGACAAGAACAGGCAACTGAAGAGGTTTGATTTTCTGATGAGCAGTCTCCATTGTAATTCATATCTTCAATATTTCTATGTTACTGTGCTCATAGTTGTAGGACTTGTTTCCTCAGATCAACGCTGCATTCAGTCATTGGAAAAGCAGAGGAAAAATCCAGGATGCTCAGTTAAAAGTAGGAAAGCACACAGAAGGCAAATGCAAATAATTCAGGAGATACCAGCAAAGTGTTACTCTCAAAGCACTGGAATTGTTCTGTTCAACCTGTTGATTGCAAGCCCAACACTGTTTGGAAGCAGTTTCCAATGGGTGTCTGTTATTAAATATTCCTTTATTGTGCAAAGCTTATAATATGATTTTAGTGGAGTGGAATGTAGCAGTAGCAATATGCACATAAGCAATAATGCAGAGTTCATTTTGCATATGGAACCTAAATATTTTAGCAGCTGAGAGCAACACAATATTGGGTATGAAAAGCTTCCCCCATAAAAGAGAAAATTAAGATTATTTTCACCATTCCCTGCTATGATATTTGTTATGTTATTTCCTATGGGAAAATACTGCCCTAGTGAACCTGAGAAAGTTTTATCTCTTTACTAAAGTATTCATTGCTTTTTGATTTACTTATTTAACTGAAGCTGTAACTGGACTATCTGGCAAGCTGGCTAAAGAGTTATTCAATTCATTTTAATCCAGTAAACGGAATTTACATTACATTGCATCTTTTATATTTTAAATATTTTAAATATTAAAGCTTAAGTGGATCTATGATGCTATATTTACAGTTTTCAAGGTTTTTTCTCAGTAACTTCCTTCTCTGGACTTTGCAAGTGTTCAGTACTATGTATAGCAAACTTCCAAGAGCAATCCTTTATAAACATAATTGACACATTACTTACTGTTTTCGTCTGCATTCAATTGCTCTGTCTATCCTGAATTCAGGTAAACTAATGAATCCTTCTGCTTTTTCATCCTATTGAATGAGAAGAAAAAAAAAAAATGTTGAAAAAGAATATAGAATTAAAGAAGAGAGAAATGAGCAGCAGCTGTTTGGGGTTTATACAAAGAACAAGTACCCAGTCAAAGGAAGTCCTGAATGCATTTTGCACACACAGTTTTTCCTGTGAAATGGATTCAATTCATCACACAATGTAAATGACCTCTGTGAGGTAACTAAATTGATAATTTCTCAAAGGAGGCACAGCCATCCCAGTTCCCCTTTTGCTGAAGATCATGGAAAACCTTTCAGGCCCAAACACAGCACCTAAACAGAGCAGAGTTCTCAGATTCTTCACCATAAATCAGCATTTTACAGCCGTTTGGTGGACGTCTCTCTTGAAAGTCACAGTTGTCACACCACGTGCGCTGCTGATGGCCCCTGAGGAGCTTCCTTGGCGAGGCCACCTCTGATTAAATGGGGGGAAATCACCAGGAAATGCATCCCGTCACTTTTTGCTTCTTTTGAAGCAATTCAGTAGGAAAAGCAGGGAGGGATATTAACACCAGGCAGGTTTTTGAAAGGTGCAAAGTGAATTATGGCTTGGTTTGGGGCACGGCCTGGGAGCCAGGGGGACACAGCCAGTGCCCCAAAGCTGGCACGGGAAATGTCAAACTCCACAAAACCTTGATCACCCACAGCCTGAACAGCCTCTTGGGCTTCAAAAACCACAAAAACTGAGGGGAATTATGCTGCTAAACTCATCCTCTGGAAGAAAATGGGAGAGTGGAGTAAAAGGTCAGTAGCCAAAGCAGGCTGCAGAGCTCAGCTCAAGTGCTGGGGCTGCTGCACACGAATGGAGGAGCAGCACTGAACCATTCTGGGCTTCTCCCCTCTGTTATTTCCCTACATTTATGCAGATTGCACCAGCATAGGCCCACTGGTTTTCAGGAAAATTTCACCAAGAACAGCATTTTACACATGAGAAACTGCAAACTCCAGACTAATTCAGCAAAAAGCAAGAGGAACATTGATATAAAAATAACTTCTGGATAAAGAGATTTACAAATTCAGATTTTCACATCTGCTTCACAGAATGCTTAACTAACACAAATGGTTACACTTTACACATCCCTCCCCCCTAGTGAAACTGGGGAGAGCTGAGTGTGAACACTGTGTTAGTCCAAATAAATCTGTGGAAAAGGATTAACTACAGACATACTCATTTCTTAAAGACTGCCACGAACATCTGCTATTTTATTAAGCTTGAACATGGACTTGAAGATTTTAAAAAATAATTTCAATTGAAATATTTCCAGTTAGAGTGTCCCAGACCTGGCAATTATAGTGGCAGTTCATCCGAGCACGCAGTAAAAATACACTTTAAAAGAATTATAAAGCTTAAGGTTTATAATTAAAGCTTTGACGTTTTTCCAAGCATGGCCTGTACTTACGTTCTGGTTTGTGTACCAGTACAAGGAGGAATCCTTCAGAATGAACCAGTACTTTTTCCATTTCTGGGTGAAATAACCTTTGGCATCCTTTTTCTTCCAGAGCCAGCCCTCGCAGTCGCCGTGGCCCAGGTCCTTGCAGGAGATGCGCCTCCTGCTCACGCTGGAGAGGGAACTCCCTGGGAACACCACAGGGTCAGAGGGCAAAACGTTCCATTTCGAATTCCAAAATTTCCCTCCCAGCCAAACCCTCCCCAGAGTCGGAATGAACGATTTCCAAACTCAGCAGTGCCCTGCGATTTGGGTTTGCCCGTGAGCACAAAATGCAAAGGGCCTGGTTTATGCAATGCTTTATTTAATCTCTAGAGGGTTCGTTCCTCTAAGGGCTGCATTTTTTTTTTTTTTCTGATTAAGATGGACAGCACCATTCCAAAGTAAGAATGTATTTATTTAGCCTCAGTCAGGAACTCAGAGTATGACACAATCTGTACACAGATGCAAACACTTTTTTCCATATATCTTCCCTTTAGCAGCAGAAGCCCTGTCAAATAATGGGAATTTTTAAACACAATTTTTATAAACAATAAAAAAGAAAGATTGTTCACTTCCATAACAGTGTACATGCTTGCATGATTTTGATCCTGAAGTGAGCAACAATATTTTAACTGTTACAGCAAACTGTTAAAGGCACAGCACCAGGAATATGGTTATTTTTCTTTTTTTTGGTGTTATTTCAATGAATCCTAATTAAAAGGCTTAGATTGCCTTGTAAATATTAATAAAATGAAGTTTTTAAATAAATATGGTATATTTTCCTGAAAAAAGCTCTGTAGGAAATTTCCTTAACATGCCAGACTTTTTTTTTTCTGTGAAAAATCAAGTTTATGATGCTATGAGAATTACATGTGTCCTACAGCTGGGAAACAGGGGAGAAATTTAGAGAACTTAAGATATCACCCTTTGCAGTGTTCCACAGGCAAATTCTCATCAATTTGCTCATAGATGCTCCTTGCCTTCTTCCTAAGGAAGAAGAAATTTTTCCACCCACCCAAGCAATATTGTACCTGTAAAACATTTCTTTTGTTATTTTAATTTGGTATTTTCCTTTATTGCTCACTGTCAAATTTAGAAATATTTGAATCACGTTGAACTTTTGTTACAGATCACTTATTATCAGAGAAGGGGCCTCATTTTCTAGTTTCAAAATGTTAACTGAAAGAAGTTACCTTTTGACCATTTTCTGCTTTTTACCCTGAGGGAAGCGTAATGGAATGACTGTAAGGAAAAAAATAAATAAATTATGAAGCACCAGTGCAAGTAACAGCAGTAACATGTAAGAGCTTTCATTCACTCCCCTCTCCAGGGTTATCACAGCATCAGTGATCACAGAATCTCCCTTCTGTCATTTTTCTCTTACAACTTTCCTCAACATCGTAAAGAAAACAACATGCTGCTAAATCTGCAAATTAAAATCGCTTTAAAAATATTAATTACAATTGCAATGAAAGCATCAGGGATTCTTTGCATGAATAGCTGTGCAGTAGTTTCAAAACTAAAGATATAAACTCCCATGAATGAGCTGATAAACTGACTGGTATTTGAAGTTTGTTGCATCAAGGAAATAATTACAAAAATATGCATTCAAACAGAAATATCCACCACAAACATTATAAACAAAATCATGCGCCTAATGACGTGTCAAAGTCACACTCTTCCCACCACACAAACAAGTTTTTTAGGTTGGTGGTTGACAGAACAAGTCTTAGGAGGAAAAAAAAAAATTCTTTTGTGGCAGCATTAGAACATTGCTACAGATTCTGAAAAAAAAAAAAAACAAAAACCCTAAAAGCATCTCTTTATTTAAACCTAAAACCAGGGATAGTACTCAAAAACTGGTAAGGATTTGTCTCCAATCAACAAATGCTTAAGGACCTAGAAAATAGTCAGGTGAAAACAAGACTCCAGCTCCAGAGAGAAAGAGGTTTATTTTAAATGACAGCAGCAGAGGGAGGAGTGGGTTTGGACATCCACAGCCCTGTCTGTAACCCTGATTTAGCACTTCACAAGGGGAAGGTTTTGTGGGGGCTGCAGGGACCAGCAGCTCTCTGTGCTCTCGTGACCTCAGCCTGCTCTCCCAGCCAGCCCCAGGACAGGATTGTCCCACAAAACGTGACAATTCTGGCAGGGGAAGCTCAGCGAGGGAGGGTGCAGCGTCCACTAGCTCAGCACATCTCCCTTGTTTAACTTCATCTCTGCAAATGCGTCTCTTTGTTCAGGAAAAGACAAAGATGAATGCTCCTGTGCTGGAGGAAATGTGGCAAAATCCAGAAAATGAAACAGCAAAACTCTGAGAGAAGCTATCAAATGTGCACAGCAGCTCTGGGGGGTTTGTGGATGTGCTGCAAATCACAGCAGCAATATTGATCTGTCCTGGTGTGGCGACTGGAGTTCTGTGGTGGCTGGGCCTGGAACAATCTGCTCAGTGTTCCTCTTTGCAGAGAAATGCATTAGGGCAAAGCAGGTGTGCTCCTGAAAAAGACATCACCAAATTTTCCCCCAGTTTAGGCTAGAGAAATGTAGGGATGGAATAAAACCCTATAATGAAACGTGGGCAAATTTAAAGAACTGCAAGACAAATGAAATGTCTAGAGGAGATACTCACCAGAAACTGCTATTCATCATTTAATATGATGTTTTAAAAATAATGAAAGAAACAGCACAACAAATCAAGGGAGAGGTGAAAATATCTTTTTTGAAATAAAAAATATCTTTCTTCTAAAACGCTTAGCTAATTATTCTTCCTGTTTTGTTTATGCACACATAGAATGTATTCAAACCAAGGAAACTAGAGAAAGTGAAAGGTTTGCAATACCTTGGGAATCAGTAGTTAATTAGCACTGCTAACGTAAAAATTCAAACTCCACATTCTGAGAGATAAAAGAACCACTATAATATAATTAACTTGGTGGCAAACAAGTAAGGAAGCAGCTCACAACTCCAAATGACTCAGGGTTGCTACGGGAGACAGACGGGTGATGGAGAACTCGCTGGGGCTGTCGGCGGCGTTTCAATTCTTATCTCCAAACCACACCACGAGGCCACAGTCAGGGAGTGCACGCCCTGCCACCCCCACCCAGAGCCAGCCCAGTGAAAAATGAAAGGGAAAAAAAGTGCTAGAACTGAATGGATGAAGGTCGAATTGAACGCTACTGAAGGTAAATTAAGGAGATCTCAGCGTAATCAGGGGGTTGGAGAAGTGCTGGCACAGCAACACTAAATGAAAAGCAACACTGGTTGTTTGAACTTCCACTGGTTTTAACCTCAGGAGTTCTTAGGGAAAAGTGTTTGGAACCAGCCACAGAAAGGTTTGGGTTGGGAGGGACCTTAAAGCTCATCCCATTCCCTCTGCCATGGGCAGGGACACCTTCCACTGTCTCAGGTTGGTCCAAGCCCTGTCCAACCTAATCAGTGTAAAAAGTGCCAAGTCAGAATGAAGAACTGACAGTCTACAAATGAAGGTTCTGTTGCTTGTCCTTTGTATGAAATAATAATAAACCAATTTTTTTACTGCTATTTTCCATTGAAAACGGAGCGCTCAAAGTTGGTACCACAAAAATATTTGAAAATCTTAATCCCTGATCTCCTTTTCATAGCATTGGTACTATTTAAATATTCTAAGAGTTTTCAAACTTTTCTTTACCTTCAGGGTAAGCCTCCCTCCAGAAGTGCCTTCCAGCCCAATGTGGTTTGTGATTCTCCTCCCCAAACCATCACATACTTGAGAACACACACCAAGATTCCTAAAATTAACTGAATTCCTAAGTTCCCAACCTCAACTAAAAGTATTGCAGACACACTGACCTGCTGTAGTTGCAGCAGCCAGTTTCCTCAACATGGAAATTATTCCTAGAGTTTTGTTTTCAGCTCTTTCATAACACAGGCAAATGTCAAGGTTTGGGATATCTAAGGTATCTTTTAAAACTATAGCAATGAATTGAACAGTTGAGGAGGTTTTTGCTTATTTAGAGCACATTTATAAATCATTACCTTCCTCATGGATGTGTTTCCTGGATGGTCAATGGCAGAACTTGCATATCTAGGACAAACAGAAGAAAGATGTCAAATAACCACAGGAAAAAAATCCCAAACTGATTACATAGCGCTTACAGACACTCTGTGAATTTCTAAATATAACCACAGCATCCTGCAGCACAAAGTTCTATAAGATTTTGCAACAGGATGCCACAGATACCAAGAATTGACATGTTAATATGCAAAATACCATCTCTGATATATGTCAGTTCTGTGAAGACTGGAGAACAAAGCAGGGCAGCAGCACCAGAGGCCTTTCCTCATCCAGTGCAAACAGTATTGGCCATGATGGAAACAGGACACTGAATCAGGGTCAGATTTGTCCTTTTTATCAATTTTTCAGAACTTGGACTAATACACACACGTAGAATTTTGGATTTACCTACCTGGTCACAGGAATGCATTTTTAATCACCTCATCTGGATCCATGATTTACATTTCGGTTACTAGAACTTCCATCTCTTATATAATATATTCCTGTTGCAAGAAGTAAATTCTCACTGCAGATTAATTATTGAGTATTTTGTAGCGAGGTTTGAAATCCCTGGCTCAGGTCTCTGCTCTGGGCTGTTGACGCTTCGAGCAACTCAGGTGCACCTGTAAATCTCTGCAGTACAGGTGCATCTGAACATGCAACACTGACAGCAAAATGTCAAGACTGAAAGTTATTTTTAAAATGTTTATCTCTTCTTATCTCTCCAGCATTAACCACAAGTAAAAAAAAGTCATTTCCAAAGCACACCGCCGTGACCGTGATTAAAATAATCTTTAAGCATTATTTACAAAGACAAAATGTGTTATGAGAAAGAACTTGAGCAGTGTTTTCACATGAAAACAAAGCAAATATTCAGCAAAATGTTCATCCAAGCAGCAGCTGTGCCCCGTGTGACTGATGCAGTTTTTCTGCCTCCCTCCCCTGGCTGCTGAAGGAAGCAGAGATCAGCACCCAGGTCCCCACAGGGATGTCACAGCTACGTGACAACCCTGGCCAGAACCCACAGGTGTTGAGGCTTCCTATTACTGGGAAAAATTCTCCTGAAGTGAAGATCAAAGACCAGGGAGAACCCTGCTAAGCACAGTCAGGTGTTTGTCTGCAGGAAAGCTCAGCAGTGACTCCTCACTGGGTGCCTGTTACCTCCTCGTCGTCTGTGAAACAACCCCCAACAGGGCAAAGCTCCTGGCAAACAGGGGAACACATCAGCTGCTGCTCAGGGACAAGCCTGCCTTCCTGAAACCTCAGTGCACCCACAGCCCCAGGGATTCCACCTCCAGCTGCAGGCTGCCACTGCCTAAATTGATGCCTTCGGTTTTAGCTTTCATATTTTCCAGATTCTGTGCTGCATTGGTGAATAACTCTGAACTTTATATAAAGTGTCAGCAGCTCTCCTCACAGCTCAGGCAAACAGAGCAATCCTTTTCCAGCCCCAGAACCAAGCACACTGCTCCAGCTCCAGCCCAAAAAGTGCAAACAGTGAATTGAGGAGAGCAAACTGGGAGGGTGGGACTGCAGCACCTGGAGCTGGAATTGGACAATGAACCCCAGTATGGAAATGGACCAAAACTTATCAAAGTGTGAAAACTTCTGAGCCAGGGTGTAGCCCTGGCTGGGCTCTTGCACTGCCCAAGGTGTGTCCTGTGAAGGCCTTTTAATAAATCCCAACTTTATTCCTTTAACTCTGCCCAGCCTCTGCTCCAGCATCAAAATCACACTCCTGCTCAGGAGTGAGGTCACAGCTTCCAGCCCCAGGGGCTGTGAGGGGAGCTCAGGTCTGCCTGGCAGGCAGGGAGGTTTTGTGTCCTGCAGTGTCCTGCACCAAGGGCTGCTGGAGCTCCTGCCCTGTGCACAGAGCTGGGCCAGCTGGGAGGTGTTTGGGTGCCAAGAGTTTGGGGGAACTCAGAGTTGTAAGGCAGAGATTCCGCATTTCTGCTCTGCTCCAGGCTGTGGCAGAGCTGCCAGCCTTGCTCTACGCTCTCCTCATCAGATGAGTGAAAAAGCTCCGTGTTCCCAGGGAGATCCTGCAGCCTCGTAGCTCTCACAAAGCTGCTGGAGCTCCCTGCAGCCTGGGGGAGGTTCTACCACATGCAGGAAACAGCTTCCTTCTCCTTGGCTTTTCTAAAGCAAAGGATGCAATAATAAATATCACAGAAGCTCTACAGGTCCCTGTATGTTGAAATCACAGAATCCCAGGATGGTTTGGGGTGGAAGGGCCATTAAAGCCCATCCCATTCCATGCCCTGCCATAGGCAGGGACACCTTCCACTATCCCAGGCTGCTCCAAGCCCTGTACAAGCTGGCCTTGGACACTTCAGGGATCCAGGGGCAGCCACAGCTTCTCTGAGCACCCTGTGCCAGAGCCTCCCCACCCTCAAAGAGAAGAATTTCTGTATATCCAACCTAAATTTCCCCTCTTTCAGTTATTGAAGATAATGATATTTCACCCAAATATGTCAATCTATTGACACAGTTTGTCTCCTGGTCCCCAAAGCCTAACTCTAGGGGCAAAATATCCGAAAATCGGTTTTTGTTTTGGTTTAAGCTGTTTAAATCACTTTAAATAAGGTTATTAGGAAGGTGATATAATTTTGCCTCTTGAAATATTTTTCAACACATTGAAAAGATATAATATGGTCATGCTTTGGGCCTAAAAGGTGTGGGAGAAGGGTTCTTCTATAAAAGAATATAAAAGCATAGCCTTTTGCTATGAAAGTTTGCCAAAATTTCATCAAGTCATATGTCCCTGGAAAGTATCTCTTGGCAGATGCCCTGTCCTGTCCACCAGGGATGTTCCATCTGGATCGCAACGTCCCTGCCAAGCTGGGCATGTGCAACCTGCTGGGAAAAATCAGGAGCCCTTTGCTCTGGGAAGAACAAAATTGCTCAGAAGAAAAAAAAAAAAAAAACAAAAAAACCACAACCCTCTGCATCTCTTCTTTGTGGCTGCACCAAAATGTGGGTGTGGAGAAGGAAATGAAATGGTGAAACACGTGGCTGTTTCTGGGAAGGGTGTGGGGTTTGAAAAGTCAGGCAGAAAGGAGCTGAGGGGGGGCACAGCAGGCTGAAAATAAGGAGAAACAAGTGGGAGAGAAGAACAGGACAGGAGAACATTTAAAGGGGTTGGGAGACTAAATGAAACCTGTCAGATTTACAGAAAACAGGAGGTTTTGAACACTCAGGTGTAAGAGGTAAAGGCAAAATGTGAAATGAAGTTGTTACTTCAAAAGAGAACAAGAATAACTCTCCCCAGGTAACCCTGCACAGGAGGGATGCTGTGAAGCGGAACAAAATATTAATATTAAAATATTAATATGTTTAATCTCCTGTAAAAGCAAACCCCCACACTTAGCTGAGGTGATGAACTGCTGGCACTGGAGGGACAGGACTGTCTGTTGTCAGATGAGGTGGGATTTCATCTGTACCTCACTTTAATCTCTGCTAACAGTGCTGCTCCGTTTGGTTAAATGCCATTTTAACCATGCACAGCACACCAGGGAAACAGCAGCAAATGGTCACCACTGCAGCTGCCTTTCAACTGCATTGTGATGCTCAAAACACACATAAAGAGGTAAAAATGCCCTGGAAAATCAAGCATGAAGTGGTCAACAGCTGACAGTGCTGCACCTCGGACTTTCAGCTGCAATTCAGGGATGTTTATAGCCCTGAAGGGAATCATCAGCAGTTGTAAATCCTTTAGACTGGTCAAAGAACTCTAAATCTAATTAATTATTCAGCTTCTTAAATAGGTTTAGGCCATATACAGGATGAAAAAAACAGAAAAAGAATAATTATCATAGATTACAACTAAACTGAATTAGAAAATATGATGATACAAAGTAGCTGTTGCTTCAAACATTCCTTTAACTGTGACTTTTGGATGCAACATGAAGACACTTCATCAGATGAACAGCAAAGAAATTAAACACAAAATTTATTAGAATAAATTGATTCAATTCAGACCTAAAGGCCAAACTGAGGACCCCATTCTTAAAATCTATGTACTACAAAGCACAAATATTGACAGTAATTTTGTACAGACTGAATTAGAGGTAGAGATTCCTTGAAACATTCTGCCTGTTGGTTATGAAAATTGTGTTGGACACACAGGACATTTTTCATCCTCAGAGTGAGTCTGAAATACTGAAATTCTGAAAAGTAAAAAAGTAGATTGGGCAACATAACAGTAGAATTTTTCCCCTTTACAAATATTTTATAACCTTTTTTTCTGAAGGATTTTTTAAACCTTTGGAATTTTTATTTATGTTTGATGTTGGCAAATGAACGTTTGCTAAATGATATCAGCAATGATATCTCTAAACCCTGAAAATTTATTCCTCAAATACTGCAACGAAGTTTCTAAAAGTAACGAATGGAGTTTAATCCACAAATATAACTGTGTATATATTTAAATATAGAATAACAGAAGTAATTACCTTTCAGTATCTCCACTGACTGTATCCCCTGCTCTCTGTAGAAGAAAAATAAAGAGCATTAAGCACAGCTAAAGACCAGACTTCCTCGGGGCTCTGAGCACAGTGAAACGAGTGACAGAGGTAAACCACAGTCATTCTGTGACTCTAAAGCAAAGGAAATGGAACATTTATTTCAATTTTCAGCTAAGAGTTATTTTAAAATTAAGATCATGCTTAAAACAACTTTCATTTGCACTTATAAACTAACTTCAGATGCTCTGTAATTGTGATCAAAACTTTTTAAAATAAGGGAGCTAAAATGTATTTGAATGTTTGCAAAAATGTTAATATTTGAAGGGGAGTTTAAATGCAAAGAACAAATATTGCAATGTAAAATACAGAATTTCAGAAGGACAAACTTTCTTTGTTATCATTCTTGCACAGCTTTAAATAACTTGATTTACCACACTGGTTATTTATTCCTCTGAGGTTTGGAAATGAACCTGTCTTCATGGAGCAAGCAGCAGCTGATTTGGGGTTAAAAATAAAATCTTCAGACAGTTTAAGTTACTTTAAAACAAGTTTGTGATGGAGGATTTTTCCCACAGCTAAATATTGAAATCTACATAAAATGAAATTACAAAAAACCCACCCCCAAATAGGTTGCAAAATTCACATATATTTGTTTATAAATGCAGAAATCTGCAAAATCTTTGACTTTCTGGATAACCAAATAGAAAACTGACAATTTTAGTAAGTTCAGTGTTCGTGTTTTAATGCCACTGCTTGAGGCCTGCAGCAGGTGTTTGGTCAGAGAGGATGCTGAGCCACAGATGAGCTCAGAGCACAGAAGGGAAGGGACAGGAAGTTTGCTGGGTGCATTTTTGCAGCAGGGTTTCTAAGGCAGCTTTAGAACGTGCAGGGGACAAACACATTTTGCATTTTGCCACCTCCTCGCTCAAGAAGTCCCCCTTACCCCTGGGGTACAGAACCAGTTATCAGCTTTTAGTGTGCCTCAGCTGAGATACTCCAGCAAATGTCAGCTGCAAAGATGATCCCACTCAAATCTGATCTGATGAAAAGTAACAAAATGTGCCCTTACACTAAAAGCAGGAGTTCTCTGACATTCCTTGTTGAAACCAGGCAAGGGCAGGAGCTCCCCACTGAGTGACTGAGCACAAAAAGCCCTAACAGCCTTTCCTGAGAGCCATAAATGCCTCAATTCTCCTCCGAGTATGCTGAAATGCAGCCTAGAGAACTTAAAAAAAAAATTGAAAATACCCTGTAGAAATACTCACATTTTCTCAAAGCAGATTGGAAGGGTTAACAGCACACAGCTAAAGCAAAATAGCTGCTTGAGAGATGTTGTTTTGGTGCTGGAAATGCACTGCTAAATACAAATAAACCAGTCTGAGCATCCCTGGAAGTACTGGGGACAGCCCAGGAAAATATTGTGTGGCCAAGCGAGCAAAAGAACTTTGACAGCAGCACTACCCATGCTACTGCTACAAAAATAGAATTTATTCCCACCAGAAGGCTCAAAGCTTTCCTTCTCTTATCCCTCTGACTTCTAAGGCTTCTAATTATAGCAACTAAAAGTGGGACTACTAATTCAGTCAGTGCTTCCCCTTCTATTTCTTAATTTCCTTTTCCGAAAATGCTCCCAAAGTAAAAGCAAAATGTTTCCAAATGCAGGGTTTGTTCCCTCTCCCCAGATGGGACCCATGCCACGCTCTCTTCCCTGCCACAGCTGAACTAAACCTCCCTCACCCTGCTCTGGCTGCTCTTTCCAGCACCCGAATTACAAATTTTCACTGCTAGAAGAATTCAGTTATTTATTTCCTTCCAAGAAAATGCACAGAAACCATTTGTGTCACACGTGATCACCTTGGATTGTGGCTTCCAGATTTCTTTTGATCAGATAGATTTCAGAAGTGTGATGTGAACTTGCATATATTAGGCTGAAAAAAGACTTACTAGGGAGAAATTTGCTTCTGATAATAAAACACATTTTTCTAGAGGCCAGTCTTTCAACGCCACAATTTTTTGTGCATTACCAAGCATTAATTTCCGAAGATATTGAATAATGTAATCTCATTAACTGAAGCATAGTCTGTAGCAGGGAAATTTAAAAAGACTCTATAACAGTGGGAAAAAGAAAAATATGATTTAACCATTGAACAACTCATAGATTATTGTAACTGATTATTAGTTGATGTAATTTAGAAAAGAGCAAAGAAGAATATCTATATAAATACAGAGGGAGAGAAAACTGTTGATATTAGTACTTGAAACATAAAAAAGATAATTACACCATTTAAAGTCTTTATCAATAATTAATTTATTAGAAGAAAAATCTCAGCTCCTGACCAACTCATCACTAACACAGAGATTATTACCAGTAATTAAGTGTGGACACTCAGGATTACTACAGACCTTTGCCACATATTTATCATCTTTTATTTGACTGATTTTCTCCCCAGAGAAACCCTCTCGAGAGAACAATCTTGTTGCCAGCTTGAAATGCCAACCTTTGTAAAGGATTTCTGATGCTATACATAGAAACACCCACACTCTGGCATTTCTATAAATGTCTACCTATAGCTAAAATTAATTTCCTTGTGTAATTGTAATTACATGCAGATTCAATGCTAACAATGACAATGTGGAAGGCTCCTACCTGCATTTTCAGTAACCTTATATATAACTTTTTTTTTCAGCAGTTACTGCTTTCCATTTTGTGACATTTGAAAAAAAAAAAAAGAAAAAACTGCCTTTTCCTAGTTCCCAAACTAAAACTTTACTTCATCTTACTACAAGGCCACTTTCATGAGTAGCAGACATGTGGGAGGCTCAGGAGACACAAGTCTTGTCATGCTGTCAGAGACTATAAAGCACAAATTCTGTGAAATTCAGGTCACTGGCACCTATCTGCCTCCTTTAGTCAGCTCCACATTTCTGGAGCTCCAGGGATCCCCATGGATCTGCCTCTGCTTGCACGAGTGGAGATGAAAGGACACAAAGGCCTCTGTGGTGCCACAAGCAGATCTGAGGCTCCTCTCCCAGAGGAAATCCTGCAGAAAGTCCCATTTACCTGAAACTATTATGAATAACTTATAACAACAACAACAACAAAAAAAGAGTTTATTTGAGTCAGAATTTCTTCTCCTAAGTAAAGAAATCAGATAAACCACCAAGAACAGAAGAACCCTGAGCTGCAGAGATCGTGTGAAAATATTCAACACCCATTATTTACTTGTTTCCTGAAGAAAGAGACAGGAGTAGTGTTGGTAATGAAATTAGAATAGTTTATTCTAATGTGTTTATTCTAATAGTTATTCTAAATGGGTGTTACTAATCTCAGTGGTCAAATTCAAGATATTTATTCCATCTACATCTATCATTTATTCAGATGCAAAAATTCAAAAGCTTCTTTATTGTACTGTTCTTCCTCTCTTCTATAATCAGATACCGAATTATTATTAATAAAAGTAAAAAAAGAAAAAATTATTTCTTCTGCTGCAGCTTTAACTCATATATTTATTATCCTGAAGATTATCATAGTTGTTGAAAACAATCAAACAGTGGCCTTGTTATGAGGGGCTTTACTTATCTCTGTACCTCAGAGAGCTGATACTTTCACCCACTGAATCTGCTTTCAAAGTTATCATGCTGAGCTAAAAATAAAAAAGGCCTTTGAGGTTTTCATTCCACTCACCCTTGTTGAGGGGAGAGATAACAGAGACAGGAAATCACCCACTGTAATCTACATTCATGTACAGTTGGAGGTACTCAAATTTGTGCTGAGGGAAAACAAGAGGGCAGGTGAGAAAATGAGCTGGAGGCAGAGGGAGGGGAGTTTGTGGTGAGGGTTGATGATGAGCACTGGCAGCACACGGGGGGAGCAGGGGAGCTCAGGAAAAACTGGCAATTCCTTCCCCTTCCTCTTCCTCACTTTCCCGTGGGAAACAGGTACCCTGCCCTGCCCAGGGCTGACCTTTCTGCCATGAAATGCTCCTGTCCTCCAAACCCAAAATCCTGCCTTTGTGCCATGAAATGCTCCTGTCCTCCAAACCCAAAATCCTGCCTTTCTGCCATGAAATGCTCCTGTCCTCCAAACCCAAAATCCTGCCTTTGTGCCATGAAATGCTCCTGTCCTCCAAACCCAAAATCCTGCCTTTCTGCCATGAAATGCTCCTGTCCTCCAAACCCAAAATCTGCATTTGTGCCATGAAATGTTCCTGTCCTCCAAACCAAAAATCTGCCTTTCTGACATGAAATGTTCCTGTCATCCAAACCCAAAATCCTGCCTTTGTGCCACGAAATATTCCTGTCCTCCAAACCCAAAATCTGCCTTTCTGACATGAACTGTTCCTGTCCTCCAAAACCCTCTCCTTGTTCTCCTGTTGGGGAAGGAAGGTGGAAAGAACAGGGAGCAAGGCTGAGACACTCAGTAGAGAGAAAATTCAGAGTCCCCAAAAGATTTCAAGTGGATTCCTACACATTGATCCTTTAAGCAGCAGGAGATATTTGTGTGCTAAGGGAGAGATTTCTATTTGGTGCATCTTCTGGAGGATAAATATTGCAATTATCATAGCAATAATCAGTTGTAACTAATATTTATTAACAAGCAGCTGTTAAATTTGGCTTTAGACTATATATATATATATATATGTATCTAAACTGTTTTTTTTTGGTAGCCTGGCAAAACAATAAAAACAAGGCATAAATTCATTTGCTAAAATAATACAACGCACTACAACTTAGTTGTGTTGTGGTTCTCTGGAGTCAGAGGATTCCAGAATGTTTTACAAATGGCAATTTACCCATGAAGTCACAGCAGGTTAATGAATGCTTCATTTGCTCTCTTGCATTGGTGGTGGTTTGTTTGAAGATGCAGAATATCATCATTTAAATATGCTCTAATAGAGCAGAATTACTTCTGAAAACACTGCATATGTTTGGATAAAGGCAGCCTCATATTTGCTTTGAGCAGTGTCCTGATTTAAGTACAAATAAAGGAACTCCAGGCCAACCAGGCAGCCTGAATTTTGGGAAGCAGCAGGAATGACAGCCTGTCTCGGGGCTGAATTTGCAGACACATCCATCCTAACCTGGCTGTTCAAACAAAATCCCAGCCCCTCTCCTGAGCCTCTGCAAGGGGCTGGATCTTTCAGAAATTAAAGACAACTTGAGTTCTGGGTTAACACTGGTTTAGTATTTTTTTTTTTTTTTTTTCTGGATCCAGGTCAGTTACGAGGTTCTTGATTTCTGAATGAATGTGGAAACTCAAAGACTGATGATATTATTGTTAAAAAGAACCTTTCTCAACATTTTATTTCCCTTTATTTTCCCTTATACTGTAAAACACCTTTTTAAAATACCTTTTTCCCCTTTGAGCTGTTTATAGATTAATGAAGAGTGTAGTTTAGAGAGTCAGGTCTGAAGAGAACTCTAAAGAAATACATTATTGGACATTGCTATTCAAGGATACTCTTCAAGTGTGAGGGAGACACTTGTCAACTCCAGCCTTCATGTGCACAGTCCCAATGAAAAATAATATTATTTTACAATCAGTACAACTGGGCAGACTCATTTTGAAGCTAGAGAAGTCAGAAATACTTATATTGGCTTCTCTGAGCAGCCAGAACCCACACAGTCATCCTCAGAGTGATTTCCCAGCATAACTGCAGGTAGGAAAAGAAGGTTTGCCATATTACAGATTCTTAAATAAAAAGCAAAGATAGAATTTATTCAGTAATTCAGAAAGGAAATAAAACTCTGAAGAAAGTAATGCTCAGTTTTGTTTCTTTCTGCAAGAGCAGGAAGGAATAAATAAAACATGAGCACATTTCCTGCAAAATTGGCAATAAAAGGCTCCTCCTTCAGTCACTGGAGCTGAATATGTGTGATTCTCCCAGACTATCTTAATTGTTCTACTTATCAGAGCAGCTCTCAGACTGCCTGTCATCCCAAAAAAGCATCTGGAACATCTGGCACATCCCAGCGTGCACCCATTACACAACACCCAGATCTACATTGGTTTTGCAGAGGTTTTAATTCCCAGCATGTACCATTAAACTTTATATCGTTTGTCAAGCTGCAGGAACAGTTAAAGAGCATTCCCATCACCCTGTGCCACAGGGATGAGTTACCTGGGATCAGCAAGAAGGGAATAAAAAGCAAGTTAAGCAAGTGCTGTGTGACAGTGACTAACCCTAAAACAGCGTCGTGCTTCAAATGATCTTTAAAATAAAAAGTGACTCCTGGTCTGGCACTCTCAGTGAATACCATTATTTCTGTTTGACTGTGAAGGGAACATTGAAATGAAAGAATTGATCTTAAAACTCATTAAAAATTAAGTCTTTTCAACACACTGAATTCTAATTCACCAAAAAAAAAAAAATAGAAATTCCAGTCTATTCTCCAGTTTTTTAATATATGATGATACTACAAAGGAAAATATCCAATTATTCTGTAGATAATAGGCCCAGAACATTTATCACCAAGTAAAACCAGATGAAAGATCATTATCCAATTGGAGAATTTAATGTGGTAACCAGCAAATTGAATTTCAGAGCTTCAGAAAGTCGTGCAAGTCTGAGGCAATAAAACCACAGAGTTGAACACCGTGTGGATATCCAGACTGGATTTGGAATGAGAACTTCAATATTCTCTTTTTACATGGAAGCTGGTTGCCACAGAGCAAAATGGAACTGGGCAGCAGCATAGGTACAGTTTTCTATAACTTTTTGTAAAATCCTGAAGGTTTTCCAAGATTTTTTTGTGTTTTGTTTTACGGTCAGAAATGCAAAATGAAAAATTTCCCAGGTACATCTGGTCTACTGAGCTGGAGTCCTGTGTGGTAAGTTAATTTTCTGCAGAATGAGATCTGCTAATACAAAATAAAAGCATCTTTAGGTTTTAACTCTATCCTTGTAAGCCCATATTTAGGTTCAACCTGGTAAATGATGTCACTTCAGAAGTGAAGCATTAGTAAACATAGAAAGTCATGTTCCAAGAGATACTCTATTAATTATTAATTATTTATAACAGCCTTGCTAATTGTAATTGACTCTTGCTTAGGTTCTGTGACATTGCATATCAATTAAATTAGAGTTATAAATACATCCTGGAAGGGGGCAGTGTTTCTTGACAGGAATATTTTACTGCAACATGGCTTCATGCATCGTTTTATATCCTGGGCATGCTGCCAATATTGCATTACCTAAATATCCATTTTATATAGGAACTCTGCATCCTCCCAGCAACTTATGAAATCAGGCTAATTGTTTAATTTTAGGTTCCAAATCAACATTCCTTCCAAAGCATTAATCTAGTGGTGAATCTCTGCAATTACCAATTTTGCAAAACTTCTTACGTCTGGTAATTTAAACTACTGTTAAGTAAGTGCCTTTTTGGATTTTTTTGCTACATATTTATGGAAGTGCTTAGAAAATTAAGCAATGGCTAAGTGATGCTCAATTCCTCCTTCCATCAAGCCATCCTTGTTTGATTACAAAACGTTATCACCTTCCCTTCACTAAAGATGATGAAAATCCTATTTATCCTCTCCATTTCCCAAAGCATTTATCTGGCCTGGAATTTTGATCTATATCCAGAATTTGTACTGGGCATGTGTTAAGAGGAGAGGATTTCATGGAAATGTGATTCCACCAGTTCTGCACTTTTGCCTTCCATTGAAAAACACAGAGCAAATGTAAGAAGAGAAGCTAAACCAGTTTTGTCAACTTTAGAAATAAAAATATAGCAAAAGCTCTTTTAAGATGATTTGGTCTCATTATCCAAAAAAGGTTTATATATCAAAATGCTTATGAAAATCCTGGTAACACCTTTAGATATTAAGGAAATGAGCTGACCTACTTAAAACTTAAATTTATATCTAAGAACACAACAACTCTCTGCTACTTTTCCTTTTTGCTATCAAGCTGCCATGAAATGTTCTTTGATATTTCACATTTTTGTTCTGGGTAGCTCTGTTTCAAGATAAATATGCCCATTTTTTTGTTTGGCTTTTCAGAATTCTTTCAGTATTCCAAGTGGAAAGACGTTAATGTGAATGATTCTGTGCTGGCAAGAACCCACAAAATCTGTGTCAGCAACTCTGTGTATTTGTCGACTCAGTTCCTCTTGTATATTTATAAGGCAGTTGACAAAGTGCCTCAGATATTCTGATTCCTGTGATTATCTCCTGAAGGACTGCAAAGGTCTCTTTTAATGCTGCTCCAAAAATTTATGGTGATGAAAGAATTAATACTGCTCTGTGACTCCATGAAGAACCATTTTACCTGTGCCCTCTCCTGTAATCACTGCACATGGAACAGAGCTTGTGAACAGGGACTGCACTCGCTTTTAGGGTGGAACAACCACTCCATGTTGGCTCTTCCTGTTTTCCAGTTTCCTGCTTTTCCTTCAGACCCTTTAGAGCTGACATTTTATGTCATTTGGGTAATTTTAAATATTTACTTTATTATCATCCAGTATCATACTGCTAATCGGTCACACCAATTAATTGCATGATGCTGTGGAAATCATGCAAGAAAATACAACTTCAGTCCTGAAGTCAAGAGTGGAATTTGCATCTTACCCAAAACAACCTATTTGCTCTCTCTTCAGAACTCAGGTGAGCCAACAGATCATCAACAGAATTCCAGAAATTGACTGAAACCCGCTGATTCATCTACCAAATTTTGAAATATTGTTGGGGTTTGTTGCAGGGCTGTATAATAATTTTATCATTCATCCTGATAAACTTCCTGCTAATTTTCTCTCCAGGTTTGAAATCCTTTGCTTTGACTTTGTAATACTGATAATCTCTGTCAGAGAGATTTAAATCCACAATTTAAATAAATAAATTTAAATAAACAGTAACTCCATTAAACTCATCTGTTTTTTACAAGACACAGTAATCAAAGTGAAAATACAAAAGCTTATAAATTAATGTATAATAAATCATTATCAGAGGCTGAGTGCAGGATCCTTATGAACCTTCAGAGATAATACAGGCTAATTAAACTAAACTTGGTGAGACTGAGTAATTAAGAGCAAGATTTTATTAAAGCATCTGACAGCAAATGATTCTTGCCTTGTGTTTTGCTGTTCTGTCCTGACTTTTATGGGAAAGCTGTCGTGATACTGACATTGAAAAAGTGACTCTTATGAGAAATTTGTCATGACACCAACTCTGAGCAGCCTTTCTCAGACTGTGAAATACAGCATGAAAACATGAAGTAGAAGACTGCACCTTTATGCCTGGAGCAATCCTAAGAGGAGAACATTTGAATGCCTGGATCACTCCTACAGGAGAATATCTGAATGCTTGGATCCATCCTACAGGTGAACATTTGAATTCCTGGTTCAATCCTACAGGAGAACACTTGAATATCTGGGTCAATCCTGCAGGAGAATATCTGGTCAATCCTGCAGGAGAATATCTGAATGCCTGGATCACTCCTACAGGAGAACACTTAAATGCCTGGATCCATCCTACAGGAGAACACCTGAATACCTGGTTCAATCCTACAGGAGAACATTCAAATACCTGGATCACTCCTACAGGAGAACACCTGAATGCCTGGATCCATCCTACAGGAGAACACCTGAATACCTGTTCAGTCCTACAGGAGAACATTTGAGTGCCTGGATCAATCCTACAGGAGAACACTTGAATACCTGTTCAATCCTACAGGAGAACATTTGAATTCCTGGTTCAATCCTACAGGAGAACATTTAAATACCTGCATCACTCCTACTGAAGAACATTTGAATACCTGGATCCATCCTACAGGAGAACACTTGAATACATGGATCCATCCTACAGGAGAACACTTGAATACCTGGTTCAGTCCTACAGGAGAACATTCAAATACCTGGATCACTCCTACAGAAGAACACTTGAATGCCTGGATCACTCCTACAGGACCTTTGAATGCCTGTATGACCCTACAGAAGAACACTTGAATGCCTGGATCACTCCTACACGACACTTGAATGCCTGGATCCACCCTACAGGAGAACACTTGAATGCCTGTATGACCCTACAGGAGAACATTTGAATGCCTGCATGACCCTGCAGGAGAACATTTGAATGCCTGGATCCATCCTACAGGAGAACATTTGAATGCCTGCATGACCCTGCAGGAGAACATTTGAATGCCTGGATCCATCCTACAGGAGAACATTTGAATGCCTGTATGACCCTGCAGGAGAACATTTGAATGCCTGGATCCATCCTACAGGAGAACATTTGAATGCCTGTATGACCCTGCAGGAGAACATTTGAATGCCTGTATGACCCTACAGGAGAACACTTGAATGCCTGTATGACCCTACAGGAGAACATTTGAATGCCTGTATGACCCTACAGGAGAACATTTGAATGCCTGCATGACCCTGCAGGAGAACATTTGAATGCCTGTATGACCCTACAGGAGAACATTTGAATGCCTGTATGACCCTGCAGGAGAACATTTGAATGCCTGTATGACCCTGCAGAAGAACACTTGAATGCCTCTATGACCCTACAGAGAACATCTGAATGCCTGTATGACCCTGCAGGAGAACACTTGAATGCCTGTATGACCCTACAGGAGAACATTTGAATGCCTGCATGACCCTGCAGGAGAACATTTGAATGCCTGTATGACCCTACAGGAGAACATCTGAATGCCTGTATGACCCTGCAGGAGAACACTTGAATGCCTGTATGACCCTACAGGAGAACATCTGAATGCCTGTATGACCCTGCAGGAGAACACTTGAATGCCTGTATGACCCTACAGGAGAACATCTGAATGCCTGTATGACCCTACAGGAGAACATCTGAATGCCTGTATGACCCTGCAGGAGAACACTTGGTGCTCTCGCCGTGGCCCGTGCAGGGAGCCGCTGGCTGGGCACTCACGTGGTAGAGCGGAACCGTGTTGTTCTCGGCCAGGGAGAAGCTGAGCACGTCCTGCTGCCCTGGCTCCAGCCTGACGCTCACGGTGGAGGCCAGCACCGAGGGGCTGATGGGGTAGCCAGGGTTCCCCGGGGCTTTGCCCTTTTTCCTGGACCTCCGGCCCGTGTCCCGCTTGCTGTCCTTCTGCGCCAGGGGCTCCTCCTGGATCACCAGGATCTTGTCGTCGCTCAGGTAGCGCAGCAGCGAATTCTCAGAGTCAGTGGTTGGAGGGGGAGGAAGACAAAAAGAAACATTAGGAAGAGGAAACAAGCACAGAACCATTTTGGCTGGCCAGAGGATCATCACTGGGTGCTGTTAAACTGGGAAAAGTCGTGTGAATGTCCAGGGAATTGTGAGGGCTCTCCCTTGTCGCTGTTGGACACGAAATGAGTACACAGAAGCTTGGTGAGTTCAAGAGAGGAAAAGAGCCAATTTTATTTCTGACCTCACAATATATAGAATTCCAAAAGTGACAGTGGATTGGAGGATGGAATTGCCACCTCTCCAGCCACACTGGTCAAACCAAGAGTCCATCAATTCTCTCCTCCCACAAAGAAGAATGCAAAACAATCATTATTTACATGAACAGTGCGTGGGAACTCCAGTAGAAATATGTAAACATTATCAGAAGGCTAAAGAAGTTTTATGAGAACTTTAAAACTTTCAAAAGAACTATAAAAGAAAACTTCACACTTTTAAAAATCAGGGCAAAACTCCCTGGACTCCGTTCCGCATTTACGGCCACCATGGATGGTGAAAGGGAGCAGGCACAGAAAATATTACTGGCTTGTATCATGCAGGGAGCATCTTTGGAACCATTCCAGACGCCAGGATTGTAATTTCAAGGAATTTGACAAGCTGGAATAATGGTTTTAAGGAGATGTGCAGCATACTTGGGCACAGATTCAAAATGGGAGCTGGCCAGGCAACAAGTCTGTTACTGTCTGCACCAGTGAAATATGAGCTAAACACACATCAACAGATTTGGAATAAATGAGAAAAGGCTTGTGCTTTAAATGAAATTTATTTTCTCTTGGAATGGAAGTTTACTGAAAAAAAGTAGTTTAAAATCCTGCACTGATCTTCAAGAGTATCATTCATTTTTTGTCACATTTTTTGGAGTCAAGTTGAACTCCTCTCAGCTTCCAGACCATGCCTAAAAGATTCTGAAAAATAGTATTCAAGAATCTTCAACAGTCGGTGTCACAATAAATATGGTTGTATAGTGGAAGAATATTCTTTTGAATTACATGTTTTCTTTTTGCCAGAGGAAATAAAGGAAAAAAAAGAAACTATGCAATCACTTTTCTTTCCTGCAAAGTTCATAATTCCCACTGGGATCAATGGAAGTTTATGTGATTAGAACTGCTGGTCTGAACACTGACAGTACAGTTGCTGATTCCTGTTCCAAAATTTAATTCATACTGATCAAAATGTTCTCAGAGGATGCTACTTTACATCTGTAACATCACTTAACTGTTTTCTAGAGCTGTGCAGATTTAAAACTGATTGCTTTTAACACATATCTGAGCCTTCAAAGTACTTTTTCCCTTGATGTTTATGTTTCTTTATACTAGAATTAAATTCCTCCTACTAATACAAATTTTAAATTTTCAGAAATAGAAACAGAAAAGCACAGACACTAAACAGGCTGTTCCATATCTTCTGTGACACTAAAAAAAAAAAAGATATTTTTTTCCTGTGATGCTCCTTAAGCAACAAAGAAAAAAACATCTTGGAGAACAGCAGAGAAAAAAAAAAATACTCACCTCTGCTTCCCCTCTTGTACATGTTCTGTTCTTTGGACTCCCCTATCCAGCTGTACTCAGTAGGCATCGAAACTGGCCTCAAATCTGCAAACAAGGCAAGGAAAACTAATGTGACTTTTGAAGGCTAGGAATGGCAGGCTGTAGGGTCAGTAAAAATTCCAGGTGTGTCACAACCCCTCAGAGCAGTCCATCATTAGAGCTGTGGCCTTCAGGGTCAGTGAAACATCCCAGAGCCTCCTCTTCATCACCCTGACCTCAAGGGAAGCACATCAGCTTTGGTGAAATTCCTTGTAAATGTGAAGCAGATTACAAATTTATTTGAAAACTCTGCTCTGTATGAACTTCCTCACTCATTAAACAGGTGTTGGGAATAAGGAGAGAAACAGATTTTAAGTGGATGAAAATGCTGTAGGAAAAGTAGAGAGAGAATCAATACAGAGGCAACAACACAGATCTGTCAGGGAAACAGAAACCCCCCTGGCCTGGGAAATCACACGGTGAGAAATGAGGGGATCTCATTTCAAGGAACTTTAATTTCCACTGGCTCAGGAGGAAAACCTGGGGCACAGTTTGGGGACAACAGCCAGCCAAGAGGATCCAGCCACAGGAGTTTCAATCCATGGGGTTTCATGGCTCCGGGGCAGTGAGACCCTGACGTGCCCAAGCCATTCCCTACCCGAGCACCAGAACAGGGATGGCAGAGCAGCAAACCAGGAGCACCCCCAGAGCTCCTGAAAATCAGGGGGGTGATATTTGGGCTACTGAGATTTGCCCACATTACACTTTTGTGCACACCGTGAAATTTAGTGGATAAATAATCCTATGGAAAAATACATTTCATTGTCTGCCTCACAGCTGCCTTCAACTGCAAATGTAGGACTCAACTCCTAATCCTTAGAAGAGCAATATCAATTAAGAAAAAAAGTCAGTAAATAAAAAATAATCACTAATATAAAAAGATAGAGAAACAAGATTATAAATTAAAAAAAATGAAAACAGGAAGGCACAAAGCAAGTGAAGATCATCAGAACCAAACAGAGCAGTTTTTCTGTAAAGAAAGAAAAGATCTGAAGCTCAGAGATGATTTATACACAAATACAGATACCACAGCACATCAAAAATAGAAATTCAGGACAGGAATCACACAAGGCAAATGAAGAGTGATTTTGTAAACTGCTTATTTCACTTCCAAGTCCTTTCCCAATGAAAAGTAACCTATAAATTGTTTTGACATTGCAGCTTAGATATTTTTCTGAGGAGCAAAAAATTGTTGTGTACAAGGATACCAGAATAAAGTGAAAGAAAAAAAAGAATTGTTTATGATTTTTTTGCCTCTAACACATAAATGGAAGAGGTTTGATATGCATTGCCACAAGAGCTCTTTAGACCAGAGCATTTTAGAGTCAGAAAAATAACAGAGTATAATACTAAGTAAAACAAAAAACTCACTTCAACGTTGTTAAAAACAAGCTTAATTTTCACAAATACATTGAAAAAAAATGGACTTTTTATTTACCTTCCTGGAGTTTGCATATCCTATCAATACCCATCACCTGCCTGAGTATCCACCCACCTACCAGCTGCACAGGAGACTTATTTCTAATAATGGCTGGAATCCTGGGAAGTCCAAGGCTGGAATTTTGGAGCAGTAGTTTGTGTCAGCCCAAGCAGTAATGAAAGTGCCTGCTTGGCCATGAAAGGCTTCAGAAGTTGTATTTTCATTTCTTTGCCCATGGCTCTGTGGTTCCAGCATCAGTGTGGTGCAGCTGCCATAAATCCTTTTTACTGAAAGACACATTGTCACTTTGATGACTGATGTCACCTCAGTCAGAAAGTACAAAACCTTCCACTACAGCAGAACATCATCTGCATGTCTGTTAATCAACAGATTAATTAAATCTGTATTAAAAAAAAATAAAATCTGGCTTAGCAGTCATTTTTGAGAGAAAGGCATATTTCAGAGACTTTAAAACCAAATTCCTTCTGGATTTCAATAAAAATTGTCCATCATAGACAAAAAGAAAAAAAAAAATAATCTTGTGTACTCCTGGGATCAGGCAGAGAGCCCAATATTTTAAGTCACCATGCAGGAAGAATTTATGAAAGCAAGCCAAATACACCCATCTGGCTCCAATTCTAATCACAGTTAAGATTTCTCTTTATCTTTCATTCTAAGTTTGTTTTAAAATGATGTCACTTCCCAAGGAGATAAAGAGTGAACATTACTGGTCCCAAGATGGAATCCTGATTTTCAGCATCACAGCTCTCCCAAGCATCAAGCAGATGACTGAAGCAGTTACTAAAAATATCCTGCCTATAACAAAGATTTATTAAGATTTCCTGCCCTGAAAAGGTTCTGTGTGCATATACACACACCATCAAGTCCATTCTGCTTGCCATTTTTGCCAGAAATCCAGCTGCAATCAGCAAATTACAGCAGCAGGAGGGAGGCTCTGTGTAACTGATAAACACAAGATAAATACTAAGAGCAGGAGGCAGAGAAACTGCATTTAAGAACATCCCTGGTAGCAAACCCCACACCAGACTCAGCAGCAGCAGAATCAGGGACTGCAGTGCTTTAAGAGTTTTCTTTTTCCCCCCCACTGTGCTCCCTTTCAGCTGCTGTTGGATCTTCCACCAGAACCACTCTTGGGATTCTCTTCCCTGAACTGCAGCAGGATTTTAGTACCTGTGTTCTTCACAGACACATTTTCCTTTACTTCTCCGAGCTTCTGAGAGGTTTTCCCTTTCCTAAATTTCAAAGACAAAAACTTAGGGAGTTGTTGGGGCTTTTTAACAAAATGAGAGGAAAAAAAGGCCTCAGAGTAGGTGAACAAAGTACTTAGGGATGGCTTGCCATATATAAATAAATATCTATATAGATCTCAAAAGACAGCAGCTGCCCACAGAGAACACTGTGGTCTTTTCTTTCTCCAATGCTCAGAAATAATGCCATTTTCAAAATCAGACATAATTCCAGTTTTCAAAAGAAATCTCCTATCTGAAATCAGTAAGCTTTACCAAACTGTCCTACTGCCTTGAAAATAAAGCAACTGAAAATACATGGACCATACCCTGCTGTATTTCAGCAGTATTTTTCTCAAACCCATTAAACACCAAGCAATTCAGTTTAAACAGAGAAGCAAAAAAAATTTATCACTTAATTTTCAACAACACCTTTTAAATAGATCCATAAATACAGATCCATACACTTGTACACAAGCACGTGTGGTTGTACACCTGTACACTCAACAGGGATTTATGTACACATAGAATTTCTATAGGAAACCAGAGTTAATTATTGTTTAATAGCATTTTATATATTTAGGCATCCTCATGTGAAGATTTTGAAGTACAGTTCCAGCACTAATGAGTGCATTGTAGGATACTCCTCATGCAGTTAATGCAGCGCTGAATTTTGGAGGGCCTTCCATCTTACAGACACTTTCACACCACAAGGCAGGACCTTCACTGAAGTTTAACAGCCCAGAACATTGCAAGTGGAATAATCTCCTGGAGTTTGGGAGGGGAAATTGACTAAATAAAGATGCTGGCTATTCAAATAATATTAATTTAATTATCGTTCAACGTTCCAGTATGAACTGGCAAATAACTGTATATAAATAACTCACTCCTCACCAGGAATGTTCGTGTGTGATTTTTCTAATTATTCCTCCATGTGAACTTGTGTTTATTGTTCAGAGCCAGCAAGGTCTGACAAGAATGACGGGTTTTGGGGGGGGTTGCAGAGGTAAGAGCACAGTTTGTAAGTCAGGAGAAGGTTGAGGAAATGCAGCCTACCATGGGTGGGGGTTTTCTCCCTTCTCCTCACGCCTGAGGCTCTGCTCCTCTCGTACTCCGAGCCCCCGGGGTGGCCTTCCCCCTCAATCAGGGTGTAGTATTTCCCACTCTCGTGCTCCAGGAAATAGTTTGGAGACTCAGAGCCTTTCATCCCAGACTTTCCAAACTTGCTGATGTCATCACAAGACATTATTCCAATTTCATCCCTAAAAACAGAAGATGATGGAGAATTGAACCATTTAAGGGACACTTCCAACATGCAACTGCCTCTCCCAAATGCTACAAATAAAAAGTCTTGCAATTAAAATGCTCACTTTGTAAGTGAGGCAATTCAACAGATGTAAAAAAACAAAATCATAATTAGGTGCCACTTTAATTGTGAGATAAACATTCAGGAGTTTTCTATGATCTGAAGGAGAACGCAAGGACTTGTTTCAATATGAGCAGACAAGGGTTTCCCTTGCAGAAATGCTTGAGAATAACATAGAAGTAGACACATAAAAGTAAATCAAACTAACTGATTAAAGACTTCTTTAAATACTTTCTTGATTTAGGGCTAAACCCACATTTTGCTCAGCTAAGTGAAAATTAAGTCACTCAAAACAACGATATGGTGCTTAATGTATTTTCAGCTCTTAATTTTACTAATTATTCAGCTTTGTTGTGGGGCTGTTGGTTTTGGTTTTCTTTTATTAATCTAATGAAATCCAAGTGTAAAATTTTATTTTTCAAAACCTCAAATTCCTTAGGACATAAATACCTGGGGCCATAGAGTCCTGACATAGGGGAGAGAATGAAAACATCCTGGAGTGCAGAGTTGTCCATTTTTGAGGACATGCCCATCGTACTCGTTGGGGTTGTAGAGCTGCTTGTGGGGCTGGTTGGAATCACAGGCTGTAAAAATCAAAAAGGCACATGAAGAATAAATTAATGTTTTTTGTGCTACCAGAAACAACAAAATCAGTGTGCATAATTTCAGGAATTTTGACCTCTTTTTTTCGATTAGCCATTTTTTTTAAATTTCTGAAGTTTCTTCCAAAAAGGTGTCCAGTGAAACTCTAGTCTTCAAGAAAGTTATGAAAGAAACTGATAAACGACCATTAAATTAATTTAAAAGCCACCTCAAGGGAAAAATCTGAGACTCAATCAAAATATGATCTGTAATCAATGCAGAAAATCAATTATCTGAGGAGAAAGGACACAGTGTATTAAATGCCATTAATACAGAAGTTAATTACAGAGCTCTGGAATACTTGTACTGAATGAAATGATTGTGTTGGTTTCAGTGGAAGATTTATTGTTAGCAAGGACAGAACATCTTGATTTTATTAAGAAAGCAGAATTCACTGTCCTTTGGCTTTATAGCCATGGTGATACAAATGTGTGTTCTACGGTAAATAGGAAAGAAATATAAATCAACCTAAACAATAAATAAATGCCCTTTAAGATTTTTACTTTGTTAACTTCCACATGACGTTGAACACGATTGTTTGATTCAGATGTCACAGAGCAGCTCAAGTCCATGGTCTGCAAGGACTAGGAGGATGATAACCAAATATGCTGGGCAGGATACAGAGATATAAACAAAGAATATTTTTCAACCAAGGTTCAGTCTGTGTTGATACTCAAGAAATAGAAAATGTTTTTATTTATAAAAGTTATGCTTAAATAGATACAGCCAGTTGTCTACAGGTGGAAGGAAAACCCAGCGACTCAAAATTTGGATGAAAGCTATAAACACTGATCTTTTTCTAAATAAAATATTTTCTATCCTCTAGAGGTAAACACTGAAATATTTTTATGTGGTTCAGAAAGTAAAAGCAGTCCTAAATACCAAAAGATGATTTTTTTTTTAATAAGAATGTCAGTGTATAAAGGGGTCAAAATTATATTAGTTCTCTGTGCTCATTGTTAAACTAAATAATAAATGGTGCAATTGTTCTGGATCAATTAGTTATGACAGGAAGAATTATTCCAATTTGAAAAGTTCTCCAAATAAAAAGAAAAAAAAATACAGTATATGTTGTATTTTATTTGAATGAAGTTGTAGTGTGCAGAGCACTGTTTGCCATTGCAAATGAAAAACAAACATTTTGTCCTGAGTGGGAAAATAATTAGGGAGTCTAAAAATTGAAATAATAATCATGTCAGCCAGAAACAAAAGGGGAAAATGGTGTCACAAATCTCACTGAAAGATACAGAACTGGCAAATGAAAACTCTGCTGTTGTTAATTGAGCATCAAGGAAAACCCTCTAAAGCAAAAGAACGATACAACAAGGCCAAGCAATGCATTTTATAAGGCCTCACAGATTCTGTATCATCAATAATTCATAAATTACCTATGTGGTATCATTTTAAACTTAATTATTGTAGAAAAAATATGAATAACCTCTTTAAGTGCCTTAAGCAACAATAGAAAACACAACTTTTATTTAAAACTTCCTGCTGTGCACCAACCTGAGGTAACAAATGTCATTTCAAGTTCTTATATCCTATTTCCTTTTTGCCTTCCCTAATTATGCACTGCTTTTGTTTTGGTTGATTTTGGTTTTTTTTTTTACCAGCAGAAAACTGATTTCCAGAAAATGGAATGATTCCCATTCTATTTTAAACCAGAATGGAAAAATTGCCCCACGTGTGGACACATCAATAGATATATAGGGTGTACCATGAAAACAGCACGTGCAGAGAAACCTGTATGGATCTGGACCTGGAACAGGCCATGAAACACAGCACACCCATGTGTGTTATCCCTTTTTTGTGGCAGTCTGACCTTTGATGAGCTGTTTCCCCCTCAATCTGCTTTCTCTGACGTATTTTCCTGCAGCTCCTGGCTGTTTGTCCTGCTTTTCCCTGTCTGTGCTGTGTTCTCTGCTTATCCCAAAGCCTGTTCTGCGGGATCCAATTAAATCCATGAGCAGCAGAAACCTCCAGAACAACAAACAAACAAAGAAACCCAGAAATTCTCCTCCCAGTTCCACTGCCCTAGAGTCTGCAAAGTGCCAAAGTCAACGAAAGGCGAGGGCACTGCAGCCAACAGGAGAGGGAAGTGAGCTCACTGCTTCCAGCAGCAACAAGCTGTTGTGTCAGCTGTCCAGGAAGCACAGGCTTCAGTGGCATCTTGAAATTTAATCAGGCTGCTTCCAAGTCATTACTGACAGTAATAAATGACACCAGACCCAGGTGAGAGCTGCGGGAAACAGGCAAACCCAAAACCTGCGTCCTGAAACGGATCCAGGTCCTAACACTCGAGCTTGTCTCTGTGGCAGGAAGAATGAAAGATCTAAAGCTGGTTTTTCATGCCTCATAACAGAATCTACTCTTAAGAAGTAATACTGGCAGGGCTGTTTTTGTTTTCCAAAGCGGTTTATATTTTTATTTAAATACTTTACCCCACTATTCTCTGATATAGAAGAAATACACCCCAGGAAGGAGACACTTGAAGCACCCTTTGCTCCTCAGGGGCTCATCAGGAGAGGAGACATCACAAAACCAGAACTGCTGATAGTTCCACAAAAGCAGCTTGGTGCACTTTCAGTTTTCTGGCTACCACGACAAAAGTTGGCTTTTTTGATGGTAAATGCTGTGCCATACGTGCAGTGTGTACAGCACACGCTGTTCACTCTGCCACAGCCTCCAGATCCAGTGCTGCCCGTGAATTATGATTCTTTACTGTACAAATATAAAGAGAGGGTCTCTCTGGAAGCCCTGAGCAATTGCAATTTCCATTTTGCTGCCCCTGGAGGCTCCATCTGAAGTTCACAAGTATATACATGAGCATCTTGCCAGAGCAAAGGATGTTACTCCTTCAGCATGATGACAGAAGAAATCCCCTCTGGGATTTTTCCTGTTCCTCTCCCCCAGGGGCAGGCACAGAGAAAAAAAGGTGACTCTAAATCCCTCTGGGATTTTTCCTGTTCTTCTCCCCCAGAGGCAAGCACAGAGAAAGAAAGGTGATCCTAAATCCCACTGTCAGCATTCCTGGGATGCAAGGATTACACAAACTCCATAAACTCCTTGAGTGAAGCCACTGTGCAGGATTCAGGCACTCCGAGAAATGAAAGATTTAGAAAATGCCAGGCAGGGAGGAAATCTGCCTGGATAAGCTTGAAGGGTTTGTTTTGTTTCATTAATTTAAAAATAATTCAGAAACACGTTCATGTATCGTGTGAACCAAACAAAACAGCTCTGAGAAGCTTCCACATGAAGGAAGTGCATCAGCTTCTTACAGGATGTTAAATGGCATTAAAGACAACCATCAAAAGTTACTGACTTACTGGCAAGCCTTTCCTTTAAAAATGACATTTTTTGTTCAGTGTTTCAGCCAGTTTTTCCTGCTGTAGGAAGAAGCAGTTGTGATGTTCACAACAGTCTTTTATTTTTTTGCTTGAGCAGGTTTTCAAGGAATGAGTACACAGAAAATACCAGGTTCCATCATCCCTACTACCAAAAACTCCACGAGAAGTGTGCAACAGGAGCAGAGCTCTCCTGGAATTTAATGGATCTGACACACTTGATCACAAACAAGAAGGTGACAGTCTGTGAAATAATGGAAAGAGGGAGGCACTGCTGCCTCTGCCAGGCAGAGCAGCCACTGGACCTTGTTCTTCATAAAACTTTCTGTAAATGTTCTTTCCTTGTCTGAATTCCTGCGGCTCCCAGAGTCACCAAAACACGGAGAAAACAATCTGATCATTGCCACACTTATTTATCCCAGCACTCTGCTTCAGAGGAGTTTGGGACACTTCACTGGAAGGTAAAATTCCAGTGTTTTCTCTTGAATGAAGGATTTACCAGAGCATTGCAGCATTGCAGCAGCCACCTTACCTGCAGTGCCAGAGGCTTCCACCTGACATTCTTCAGAAGGGCAGGAGCAGAAACCAGGGTATTCTGAGGACGTTTTTTCAAGGTTAAAATCACTCCATTTGGGTCTTCCCACAGTGCATTTACTAGGTTCTTTAACTGCCAGCCAACCTAAGGAAAAAGTCCATAATTGAATTTTGAAAGCTTTCCATTTAACTTGAAATGTGAAGGAAATGTTCTGTTAACCAGCAAGGTCTATTACAACCTGCTCCTTGCAAACACAAGCAGTTTTTATAAACTCATTGGACTGAAATCATGCTGCTGCAGCTGGATTTTTATCTTTTTTTTTTTTTTTTTTTCCTTTAGCCACGTTCCTGGACAAAATAAGGCAGAAGTGAACACTGTTACCCTTTCAATAACTTGTGAAATCATGGAACATTTTAAATCAGAAGATGAGGTCTAGAAGTCATGAAATCATTTCAGTCTGGGTTCTGAGTTGCAACAGGGAGTGCTGAGGAGGAAGGCAGACCGTGCTGGAACAACAAATGCAGCATGTATGGAAGAGCTGCAAGCCCCTGACTGGAGATAAATGATCATTTATTGGTTTGTCTGTACAGCCCCTGGACACAGCTGAGTCTCCAAGTGACTGCAAATGGCAAACAGAGCCAGGAAAAAGGAAATCACTGCTACTGTAAGGATGTGCCACTCAGAAAAACACTACATAGTGACATTTCTTAATCATCTTGATTATTTAAATAGGAATTTACCATGAATTATTTATACACAAAACCAGAAAAATTATTTTTAGGGCTTTTTTCTTTTCCCTGCCTTTTCTGTCCCAGTCAGAGCAGATTTTTAAGAGCAGTAGCTCATGGCCATGGTAAAGATGTGCCATAAATGCTGTGACTGCCACAAATCTGAGCAGAGCTGCATGAGCAGGAATTGGGATGCTGTGTCCACACAGCAATTCCCAGACAGAGCTTCCCGAGGCAGCTGCATCAGCCCTGACAGGAGCTTGTGAGAATGAAAAGCTCAGTGATTCCCAGAACAGCACCAATACATGCAAGCAGTAAAAATCTTTATTCTGGCCCTGTTTGACCTGTCAGAGCTCACTAATAACATTTTAATCACAGTTTCTCTTCTGACCAAAGTGTGAATTCCTGTTGGATTATGGATTTTTTTTTTTTATTTAGAGATGGTGCAACTGAGAGATTTTATTTTCAATCTCATATAAAAAAATATAAATATTATAATTCGCACTATTACAATCAAACCCCAACTATTTTCTAATTACAATCTATTATAAATATTTCTTAACCTATCAACTTTAACCACACTATACTATAAATACTTTAAAACTAATTATCTGAAATTACCCCTCATCAATCTTACTACAGTATATCTTTCATAATTCTATTTTTCTAAAATATCTAATTTTATTTACAAAACCATCCTTTAAAACTTATTTCTAATTCCATTTCTCTCTCAACATGATCTATCCTATTCTATAACATTTCTAAAGAAATATTTCTTATCTCAAAATTTACATACGAATACACACTATATAAACCTTCTATCAAACTTTCTCTACAAATTCATTTCCCACAAATTCCCAGTGCTGTTAAAAACAAGGAAAATAAATTATTTAGGTGCTCAGGCACAGAGCAGTCTGCATTCACCCCCTTGTTATATCAGGTGGAGTTTATAATGACTTCCTCTTAGAGGGAGATAATATCTGATTACAGAAAAAGGTGAAGGGAAAATAGAAGACAACCTCCAAGAGGTTGGAGCTAAAATGCTCTTTTAAGGGCTGGGGAGAATTTGGGATATGGCTGTGAGGTTCCCAACTGCCTCCACAGTGGGCCAAAGCCAGGATCCCACTGTGAGCATCCACCTGGGACAGAACTGCCAGGTGTGTCGGAATTCCAAAAAGGATTGAAAAAAACTTTTAAAAGTCCTGTTCTATTTTTAATGCTGCTGTTCTATTGAAAACTTTCTAAAAATGCACTGGCCACAGGAAAGCAGACAACAGCAGTAATTGTAAATGGGTCATATCCAAACAAATGCAAGGATGGCAGCTTGCATCCCAGAAAACTCCTCCAGTTTGGGCTGGGTTTATAAAAACACAGGGGTTATATATTTTTCTTCTTTTTTACTCAGTTATAGAAATCAAATGGAACTCTCTTTGATTTTTATAGATTGATGTAATTTTCAGATTGCCGAAATCCTTAGAGTTCCGTGGGCTCCTTTTAGAAAAGAATGATAAATAATTAAGTTAATGATAAATTATTCCAATGAGAACCTTAATGACAAAACCATTAAATACCAAGATCTATCAGAGAACTGTCTGCAGTCATTACTACTGGGCAATGATAAAATGCTCTCAGGAATTTGGACAAATTATTATAAATTGTATTACTAAAAATAGCTTTGAAAAAAGAGAAGCCATTACAGTGGATTAAAAATCTTAGTTGAAAACCAGTCCTTGGTTTTCAACTGGTTGAAAACCAATCCTTGAGTCAGATTTTGACATTTACTCCTAAAGAATCAGTCTTTAAAGCAATGACTGACTTCTAGCTCTGGGAAGATGCATTCTCCACAAAGGTATTTTGCTCCTTTTAGATTGTTAGCACATACAGTCAAAATCAAATTCTACAAAATGGATTAAGCTATTTCAGCAAGGAAAGTTAATTTAAAGCTAGAATAATGAAGAAATAAAAGACCAGCGTGATTTTTTCCCCTCCATAAATGAAAATGGATGCTAATTTAGATGCTAAAGATGGCAGAAACACAGAAGAATGCAAAATAATTCACTCAAAATGGTCAGAGACAGGCAGCTGACATTTTCGTAGTTTATACTTAAGATTGCCACAATCATTAATTTTTATTTGTTTATACATCCTCAGTGTGGAAAAAAGAGCTCCAGGTAAAAAGAAACCTGTGGACTCCTGTCCATATTAAAGGATTTGTTAGTTTTCTCACAGAAACTACATGGTGGAAAATTAAGAATATAGCAACTTTAAAAGAAATTAGTTCCAAAAGTATTCATTGCTAAAACAATAAATTCCTTTACTAGGAAATTCCACAATGCTGAGGTGATTTTGTAGACCCAAACCTGATAATTTTGTAGCTGGGACTCCTTAACTAAGATGTTGAAAAAAACATTAAAAGCATAACCCACTTTCATTAAGTGCAAAGCAGTGTTTTTTAGTTCTCCAATATCTTGTTTAGACTCTCCTCATAATGACTTTGCTCCTTCTCATTCAGAAGATCTGGATTTGCATGAATGGGATTTGGAAAGCATCCTACTAGCAGTAGGGATTTCAGCATTGTTATAAATCCCAACTCTGTTCATGCTGGAAAAACACCTTTTCTCCCTTTTCAAAAGAAAGCCTACCTGCCTGGGGATGACTCACTGCAGATATGGAGGAAAAATTCATTCAAAAATGTCCTAATGCTGCAGATGCACACAAAAAAATAAAAAAATCAATGCATTTTTGGGTGTCTGCAGAGACATGAAGGGCATGATGCATTTGTCTATCAAAGGGAACTGAGAAAACAGCTGAACTGCTGAGCAGGGTGGTGTTTATCAGAGGATTCCAGTGGTCTGAGCCCTCGCAGCAGTTATTCACCTCCCTGCCTGTTGCTTCACACACGATACCTATTTGTGGTGGTAGGAATTCAGAAATAAAATTTAACTCAGATGGTGGAGCTGGGAGTGCACAGGGGACAGAGGACAGGTTCCTTTCTCTGCTTTCCCTGCAAGTTCTGGGGACAAGGCAGGAATGGGGCTCCCCAGTTCCTCCACTGCCTTACCAAACCCTATCAGGACTCTGAAAAATGGAAGAGTTTTAAGAAATACAGAACCTCTGAGTGCACCTCACAGCGGGAAGGGAGGTTACACTTTAATTTCTTGGGGGACTTGTGCCTGCTTTGTTCACTGGATCACCTGGGGTGGCAGACACAGAGCAATAACTAACAGGAATTTAAAAGCTCCCTTTTCAGGCATTTGGTCTGGAAATCAGTTGTGCCAAATATTTCCCAAACATTTATATCCTACTATATTGCAAACCACCTGAAAACAAGTAATTCTGCTCTGACTGCAATAACCCCTCACAGGAACCAGGACAGATGTTTCCCCTCATGACTCTTCAAATACACAAGCAAAGCCATCTGGATATTTACTTGAACCTGCAAAGTTTGACCTCTCTTCATATTTGCATTAAAAAAAAAAAAAAAAAAACCCAGCTGGTGTAAACCCAACTTTTTTTAAGGAAGCAGACTATCATCTTTTCATATTTTAAGTAATTCACTTTGCCTCATTAGGGAATTAATCAAGGGAGCTGGTTTGATTAAGATGGAAATCAGAAATTATTATTAGACAAAAATGTGCTGGAAGATCATAAGACTTTTCTGTCACTGAACGGGAAGCTCGTCATTAACACCTGTAGCTGATTCACTCTCATTAATATTCGAGCTGCTCCTAACAATAATTGATGATGGAAAACCAAATGTTCTCCCATTATCTTACATAGTTATTTTCATTAAGTAATGGAGAAACACAGCAAGAATCCAAGAAGAAGCAAGATCTACTGCTGGAAGAGAGGCTTTGCTGAGCCTTTCTGAAAGGCAGGATCTGGAGAATAACTAACATGTGGCACTTTGTTTGGAAACAGAAGGACATCTTTTGGGGAAAGAAGTTCAAATTCTCATGACAGCTTTTGTCCTTTTTTTTTTTTCCCTGCTTGCATTTCCCAACGCAGAGTGTGCTGAAACACAGATGGTGTGACCTGGCACTACATTTACAGAATTACCTCCACCTAAAATGAGCTCTCATTAGGACTCATATTTACAATTCAGCAAACAGACACCGAGGGTATTAATTCAATGACTGTCTTCACACAAATAAATTAGTGCTGAAATGATTTCATTGTGCCAGGCTCTTGACACACTTAATTTCAAGCATGTAATTTGACAGTGAACAGTATGAAAGGGCATTAGGCTGCTGATCATGTATTTAGAATCAAAGTATATTTGGGGTTTGAAGAGACATTTTAGGGTCATTTAGTCCAACCCCCCCTGCCAGGAACAGGGACAATCTCAAGTGGGTTGCTCAGAGCCCTGTCCAAGCTGGCCTAGGACACTTCCAGGGATGGGGCAGCCACAGCTGATCTGGGCATCCTGTGCCTGTGTTTCACTGCAAAAAAAATTCCTTCCTTATATCTGATCCAAATCTCCCCTCTTTCAGTACAGTCATTGCCCCTCTACAACAGACCCTACGAAAATCTGTTCCCATCTTTCTTCTATGCCCTTGAAAGCACAGGATCCATCATTCCAAAGAACAACCTCGAGTGTGAAAATGCAACTAGTTCAGTTAAAACCTGCAGCTGTTTCAAGAGAATATAAGAACCATGTAGCACAACAGATTTATTACAGATATTTCTGTGGCCTCTTGCTCTGGCACAGCAGTGTTTTATGCCTTAAGGAATTGTTTCTCTTTCTGGTCTGTATTGCCTCTGTCTGTGGAGAAAGAGGAATTCTGTCTCAGCCCCAGCTGGCTGAGTTAACCAAACTGAAATCCTTCAATAATTTCTCTTCCTATGAGACAGAGGACACATTTTCCTTTCTACCCATTACGTTTTTTTTAATGCTCCTATCTAACTTAACACCTTTGATAGCTGTAAACGACCTGAAGATCACACACTATTTCAGACAAGATATTACTAATATCAAGACAATGGTACCCAAACTCAGTTTCTGCTGGAAACCTGTTCCTGATTAATTCCAAGTTCATCTTTGCCATTTTCAGTCACATCAGCTCTATGGTGCTCAGTTGGGTTGGGATTAATTACTGCATTCTGACTCCTGGAGTCTTGCCAGGTGCTCCTGAGTAACATCGAGCTTTCAACAGGAATTACTAAAAGCCTTATTATTGCTCTCTGTCCCATGAAATAACCTTCAAATCCTAACCCTCACCAAAAAGAAAAAAAAGAAAAAAAAAAAACCAACCAAAAAAAAAAACCCAACCCCCTCAAAAAAAATTCAAAAAAAAACCCCCAAAAAAACACACAAAAAACCCCACCAAACAAAAAAAAAAAAAAAAAACAAAACAAAACAAAACAAAAACAAAAAAAAAAAAAAAAAAAAAAAAAAGAATAGAAGATAGAGAAATTCACTTTTCCCTTGTTTAAAAATCACTTCTCTATCCAGAAGTAGACAAAATATTTTACAGGTGGTCAGGTAGATGAATCAATATTTATTTGATCTCCAATATCTTCATTGTCTGAAAAACTAAAAAGGAAATTTTCCTTTCTAAAAAGGAAAATTAACACAATTTAATTTTCATAAGTTTATGCCAAAAAATTGATTACAATATAAAATCTACTATTTCATCTGAGCAGCAGAAAATACACCACCTAAAGAGTAATTGTTAATCTTGCAAACAAAGAAATGCTACAGTGACATCTTTAGAACTTCTGTAGAATTTTATAGGAGAGGATGTAAAAATCTACAAGGCACTGCCAGAACTGGTGCCTGTTGTTGTATTGTAGGGAAAAATAAACAGTTAGGGTGACAGTAATTTAGAATGTATAGCTTATTCTTAAAGTTTCTTACGCTGCTTTATTAAAATCTTATAAGCAAGAAGAACAAGTAGAAAAGCAAATAAGGAAATTGGATAATGATTAAATGATCTTAACAGCCAGTGGTGAATTGCCTGCTTTAATTAATTTCTTGCTTAAAGTACTATTATTTTTTCTTTGATCTTTGTAATTGTATTACAGAGTGTTCCTTGGTTGGACCAGATTCCACGTGGAAAGGCTTTCATTTCTCACTTTTTCAGCTGTTGCATTACATAATTTGGGAGCAGCTCTCCTTTAATACCTCCTGAACACTTTTGAACTCTCAACTCCATAGAAAAGCTTTTGGGAAAATAAAGTAAAACTGTAAAAAGTTGTGACCATTCCCTGGAGAGTCTGTTCAGTGCCCAACCACCCTCTGCAGGGAGAACTTTTTCCTGAAATCCACCCTAACCCTGCCCTGGAACAGCTCCAGGCTCTGTAATCCCATTTTTACTCTTTCAGCATCACAATTCTGCCCTACCAATGAGTGAACCTTTGTCCTGGACAGCTCCATAACTCCTGTGAAAATGCAGAGTGCTGCAGTTGGGAATTTGAAGAGGATGCTGAGGAGGGTCATGCATTAGGATGACAAACTGGAAGTGCTCAAATTAGCCACCTTACTAAAAAAAAAAAGTGATGAGCTAATTTGATTGCATCCTGAAAATACCTAAAAGAGAAACCTGCTCTCCAATTTGAGATAAAAATACATCAAGATCAAAGGACTGGAAGCTTGTGCCAGACAAATATAGACTACAAATAAAATGACTTTCCCCCCCCCCAGCAATGAGAATAATTAACTACCGGAGCAATTTATTACAGGTTGTGGGAACATCAATGAAAGTTTTAAAACTCAAATGCTCATAATTAAATGAATATGAATTTGTCTAGAAAATACACTGGCCTAGTTCAGTCAAAATCAGATTAAATGGTGCTGGTAGTCAGCTATGGGACTGGAATGTGCTAAAAGACATCCATATTTTCTCTGCCCAGGGAAGTATTTCCAGCAGTGGCAGGACAAAATGACATTTTCTAATCATCTTCAGAAGAGCTTCTTCCAAACACCTTGTGTTGAAGGGGATTTATATTTGCTATAATATAAAATATTGGTACCAAAGTGCTACAGAAACATCAATCTTAAACAAATGTCTTGGTTAGGATAACCAAAATAAAATCTTCTCTGGAAAACCTGTAGGAACACCAGAGATCTGCCAGAGTTCTCTGACCCCCTCCAGTCATTGTTCTCAAATGGGTTACACCCCTTTTTATGAGCTGATCGTGATAATATTAGAATTTTGATTATGTGGAAATGTAATGAGCTGTTGCCTTTGACTAATCCCAGTCCACTAATGGAAATAATGCTAATTATAAGCAAAATATGGATATGATAACGTGATAACTGGGGGAAGAAGCAGCACAGCTGAGGGTGGTTTGCAGCAAGGAGTGCCAGAAGTGACTTAAAGGGCAGACTAGAAGATCTAAGGGATATTAAAATATTAAAACTTCTAATCCATGGGGGGTGAGAGTTGGACACACACCTCTGAACCATGCAAACACTCACTATTACTGCCTGATTTTCCAACCTGAAGACAAAATGGGACTTTCTCAACCATTTCAAAGCAAGAATAAGCTTCCAAAAGAACCAGTGCCATTTATCTCTTTCCTTGGCTTGTTAGAAACTTCAGAATGAATAATTAATTTATTATGGGGGGGATTTTTTTTTAGAAAAAAAGTCTTCTATGGCACTTGACTCAGTTGTTGGTCCTGTGCCCTCAGGTGGAAAGGGATTACAAGTATCAACCACCTTGAGCCTGCTGTAATAACAGACATGGAAAGAGTTGCTAAAAAAGCCAATTCTTGAGAAGCTGAATGGGGGATTTCACCTATGGGAGTAAAGATTAAATCAGATCTGTCACTTCAAGAGTGTGTTTGATGGAGAAAGCCAGCCTAATGCATATTTCAGCTTGTAACTATGACAACTCTCTAATACAGATAAGAGCTGTGTGTTGCATTAACATTTAAAGTGTAAATGAATAAGTTATACTTCTTTTCAAGAGAAAATATTTGCTCTCTAATCATAAGACTTTAATAGCCAGACTTTCATATTTCCACTTCACACAAGTGACAGACAGAAAGAGATTTCTTAATTTTGCAGCAGCTGTGTCTGGAGATGGGGGTCACCAGGACAAAGTGAAATAGCCAAATTAGGAGTTTGTTAGGAAATTACCATTGTTCTTGTCACTAGTCATGCCTAAGAAATAATAAATACCAGTGTTCCTTTCACCTGTAGCTCCAGCAACACTGGAGCTACTTAAATTATATTTAAATTACTTACTGCAATACTGAGGTTCAGCATCCCCATGCTTATGGGTATCTTAAAATATAAATCTCCATCCAAGAATGCCCAAACCCCAACCCTGGCAGATTTTTATCAACACTTTAATCGTTTTTATCTCTTCCCCCCAACAGATTCAGAATACACGGCTGTTACAGCACTTCTGCATTATTAATCTGGATCCTGCATTAAACAGAATGCAAAATTCTGTTCAAGAGGAGAAGTTGAACCAGCTGGCAAGTGCATAATGAGAAGTCTAAGAACTTCAAGGAAATATTCTTGGATCTCCTTACATAAGAAGAGTATGATGTTGAACAGCAGCTGTGCAAAATGTAAATTTGGCTTAATCCTTCTGAGCTGGTTATGGACTCAATTTGGGCCTTTTCTTATTCAGAATAAGCAGTGAATATGATCTTTAAAAAGCCATAAATAATAATAATAGAGTTGGGCAAAGAAGAATTAATACTTTTTACCACTGGGACAGGCAAAGCCTGGAGCACAGAATTTCCAAAATACTTACCACAGTTTGGTGGTTGACCTGGATCACCTCATCACCAGCATGGATTTTCTTACATTGGTCAGCAGGAGACTGAGGACAAGAGAGAAAAATTTACTTTACAAGAGAGGGTGTGGAGGTGGAAGGAAAGAGCAGGAATTAAAACAATGAATGTTGAAGGAGCCAAGAAAGCTGTGCCTAGAGAAGTCTTATTGCTGTCAAATAATGATAATTGGTCATAGTCATAAAGAACAATTTTTTTTCTGATAACATTTGATGAAGCAATCTAGAATTCCATTTGCCATTCCAACCTAGAATTCCAGCTGCCATTTGTGGCCAGTTGAGCTATTCCATTGTGTTTAGCTGAGCAGTCACAGCCTTGTTGGGAATACCCTGGGTGAATTCACATCTCGTGGAATTAAATCTGTTACAGCACACCCAGGACAGGGCTGGCTCAGCCAGGTGTGGGACAGAAATCAGGGCTCAGTCCTCTACAGAGCAGTGTCACTGCTGAGGGGAACTGAAGATACTCTGCACACAAAGGGTATTTTTACCTTCACATACAGCTCCAGCACTTCCAAGACAGTGCTAAATGAACCATTTGAACACAGAATGTGGTAATTTACAAATGGATGTAAGGGACTTGCTCTTCAGGAGATTTTATGTACACACACCATTCACATAATTTTGTGATCCTGGAGCTGAAAAACTCCCTTATCCTAAATATAGCTTGTTCTGAGCACATGAAAATGGATTGAAACCCATTGAGGAGCTACTCAAACATGGCCAACTACTATTGTACAAATAATATTTAGATGCTTTGATGAAATTTTAAATCTGTGTGAGAAATCAGGGGCATTGAGGAGATCAGCAGGCTCAGGAGTAGAGAGCTGAGAATTCAAGGCAGATTGTTTGCACTGTGCAGTGGCTTACAAGAGTGTTCTACTGACACAGAGCACTCCAACCTGGCATTCAGGAGAAAAAAAAACACAAAGAATTCAAGAGCTGAGACGTCACCTTGGAAAATAAATCCCAGCTGAAGCTGGCTGTTCAGCCAGGAGGCTTGGACAAGGTGGGAAGTTTACTCTGAGATACAGGTCAGAGAGAGGAGAGGACTGACTGTCCCTTGTCAAACAGTGCTGAAACTTTTAAAGCAAAATAATCCTCCAGAAACAGTTCAAGCTCCCTGCCAAGCCAAGAGACACCTAAGAAAGGCAGAAAAGGAGCCACGTGCAGCTGGAGGGGGTGGCCTGGCTGTAATCCTGCTGAGGAGCTGCACAGAGAAAAAGCTGTTACCAAAATGGAGCTGAGCTCCTGGCTACCTCCTGGAGCCAGCCTAAAACACGAATTGTTAAACACAATAAACACGAGCCACGTGTCAAACACGAAGGAAGGAAGGATTTATCTGAACTGAAATTGATGTGGAGAAGTTCATGGTCATGACCTCACTGCAGGCAAGAGCTCCTCAGCTGCACTGTCTGCAACCCAAAATCCCACTCGCTCCTTTTGTGAATGGAGATTAAAAACACAAGGTGAACAAATAAAAGGAACAAAGAGAAGAGGAGGCAATACAAGGAAAACCCAAATTGCCACTGAGGGGGAAATGACTGCAATTATTTCTGAATCAAATGCCAGAGAGAGTCATCAGCCCCAAGGGTCATCCCCTGCTGCCAGGGCCGCGCAGGGCTCTGGGAGCAGGGGATGGCATTAATTAGCCAATAATTAGCCAACAGGGCAATCAGCCAGCACTGGGCACGGTGATTCCCAGCCTGACTGGGCTGTCCCAAGCACAGCTTTTGCCCACTGCTGGATTTTCATTCCCAGCCCAATTCCAGCCCCTCACCTGCCTGACCTCTGGCAGGGCTTTGGTCACTCCTGGGCTGGGGCTCCAGCCCTGAGCTGAGCCTGGCAGAGCAGTCAGACCCCACTGCAGCCCCTGAGCCCTTCTGCTCTACAGCAAGCAGGATTTTACCCCAAACTTCAGGTGGATGATGTGAAGACCCACCGGGCTCCAGAGCCACTTTCTCCTTTTCATGGAAACTTGCAGAATTTTGGCAGCCCAGGGGCAAACATGCAACAGAAATATTCCTGGAATTCAGCGTGATTTTAACAAACTCTCTGGCTTTAAGTGGGGCATGAGAGGCAAGCAGGAAGCTGCAGTAAACACCACCATCCATAATGGTTAACTTCAGCTGAACAGCAAAGGCCTGCCTCTTTCTCTTTTTAGCTGCTTTCCTGACTTGGATGAGGCTGAGCTAATTAAACACTGGCTCTGAGGTCAATTATCCCTTCAAAAGGAATGAAAAATCAATTTGCTGAAACACCAGAAGTTAAAGGTCTTTGAAGCTGGTTTATCTGCACATGTGATTACACTTCCAGCAAAACGAAAAAAGTAATTTTTTCTGGTGGCGTCATAGCAGAAAGTTTTGATAGTCCAAATAAAAAAATAAAAATTCTAGTGGCTGGCAATTTAGTAACTCTTTCTGTGAATTTCAATTGCAAATATATCAATTTTTCCCCTACAAACTGCATTATATTTCTGAAATGAATTA